>NC_092229.1:11195393-11417893 GCF_036320965.1 Panulirus ornatus
AAGCCTATCCTAGCACTCTGGGAACTTCACTTAATCGATGCGAGCAACAGGAGAAAGTCGAGAGATCTTCTTGCCAGGTAACTTCGCCAGCTTTTGTGTGGCAACGTCTTTACAAAACCGCAAGTTAGATGGTCTAAGCAAGGCAAGAGCGCCAGGTGCAGCCATCATCATTCTCGTCTTGACCGTACTCAATATCCGACCAACCATCACAAGATTCAGCAGCTACTCCGATATGCTCCTCCTACATCTGAAGTGGTGGGACGTCCGCAATCACATTCAAATCTCTGCATTCCCTCCACTGTCTCATGGGTATAGTTGCGTCGCTTCTTAAAACCACTGAGCATCTCAATAGCCAACCGATCGCCATCGTCATAGATTCGACAGTTGCTCCGATGTATTCTCCACAGTTGAAAAACGTAATTAATACCTAAACCTTTTCGAAGTCCTTTCACACGTGTTACTTCACGGTTCGGTTGTATCGTTTCTTAAATCCTTATTGGCGTCTTGAATCGACTTTCTTATTCTTTTTTCTCCTGGCGAAGATGCTTTCAGTGGCCGCCTGAAGGTCTTCACTGATTAACTGAAGTGCTTCAAAGAGTTTTCAGACTCCCACACTAATGTTGATGCCATTTGCAAGAGACGATGCGTAGCAGTCATAGAAAATGGTCTTACCCATGTCTGAGGTACAGTACGGAAGTAAACAGTCTCTCCAGAGGTCCAAATAGTATTCCACTAAGGTAGTGTAATTTCCTAGTTGAATATTACTTCTTGGAAAAGATTTATGAAGAAATCTATATTAAACGTATTTTACTAGTTAATCCTTCAAGCGGATTATATATATATATATATATATATATATATATATATATATATATATATATATATATATATATATATATATAATCAATTTACGATCGGATATGCTAAAAAGCGATTGTGAAATTTTGGTTCGTGAAAATCAACAGTTTGGCTGTCTCTGGTGGCCTAAATTTTAGGATCCTACAATCATCGTTAGCTACAATCATCGTTGGCGTAGCTAATAGCGAAGGCCATCCAGCTCCGTACAGCCGTGATGACCCGACTGCTGTAAACTCTACGATTCCATACAGTCAAGTTGATTGACACCTAAAACGCCATTAAGACGACTGAATCTAAAACATCAAGCTTGAGGAAGATCGGTACATATCATGTAATGGCTATGGGGCTGTTCTCTTAAGATATATTGCAATCTCCTCATTCCTTCCATGCAGAGGAAAGTGCTCATGTCAGTTTTAGGACTCGACCTTTTACTAGATTAGGCAAAGTTCTGATCATTTCTTTCGTTCGTTGGTGTCAGGACAACTTCTTCTAAAACTTCAAGATAAGGGCAAAACTTCACTGAAATTCTTTCCAGTTCATGCAAAAGGTTCGAGCTAAATGTCTATATATTTCTTCAGTAATATTATAAACTACAGCTTTTAGTGATGGAAACCATCACAAAGGCCCTTGGTTACTGCATGACGAAAACGCGCCTTCCGACACCATAAAATATAAGCATAATGAAAATTAGGTTCCAAATACATAGCTATAAAAAGTAATGCTTTTTTTTTTGTAAACCTAACCCTGATTGGGGTAATCCATCAAGAAGTACTTGGGCTTTGGTTCGCAAAGAAAATCCTCAAATGCGGTGGCGATCCTCAACCCTGCATCTTGAACACATTCTTCTACTTCGAGGACAATACGCCAGCCAAGCCTTCGTAAAATCCACCCAGGAAAATCACAAGGCATTGCACGGACATGAAGTCAGCTTTAGACCTGGAAATCAACAAGGTGCTGCCTCGATCCGGGGAAAACACCCGTGCCACACCTTAACGCAATCCATCTATCAAAACTAAAGTTAGTGTGCGGAAACTATATGGTTCATAAGGTGCAGTGGTCACATTGGTCTTTGACCTTTCGACCTTAAAATCAAAAGCGACCTTCCTTGTCCATAAGACGAGTAACGAGACTCATTGAAATCCAACCTGTGGAACTGAAGTTATTGTGCCGAGATAAACAATGCCAAATGTATGACGGTGAACCTTGATCTTCGACCCCTAAATCAATACGAACCTATCTTGCCCTCAAGGGAAAGACACGCCATGTCTTAATGAAGCCCTTACAGAAGAACTGAAGTCAAGTGACAATGAGCGCTAAACTTATGACCTTATGACCTCGAAATCACCAAGTACCTTGATTTTCAATAAGAATAACACTGACGAAATTCGACCAAGTTGAACTTTTGCACTTGAGTGGAAACGAGTTCTCATCCTTCTAAGAAAAAAAAACGAAAAAAAAAAAAAACGCTTAAGTTCCCTCTTGCCTCTGACCTTTAACATTCTAACTCGTTTTCCTCCAAAAGTGGACAATAAGCTTTGCATTTCTCCTGTGGAAAGTTAACTGAAAACGTTAGTAGGGTAAAAGCTGATTATTTCAGAGTGCTTCAAAACTTTGTTTTGTTAATACTGTTCCCAAGATTATCTTTTAATTTTTTTCGTTGTTTCTGTTAATTATTGGTTCCGGGGAAAACTTATTATTACAAAACATAAAAAAAATAAAGCGTGCGTTCGTTCAAAATAATCTTCTTGTTCTCTGCTAACCCAATCGGCACATCTCCTTTCTCACCATAGAAATGCTGGGTCTAGATCAATCATTCCTAGATATACCTGTGTCAAAGACTCCTTTTTCCAATCTACAAAATGGTCTTCATAATATACTCTGGCAATTCGAGATGCTTAGAATCATGTGTTATTCATTCATCATCTACTGTATTTCAATTATCTACTGGGACAATCAACAGCCTCGGAAAAAATCTAATAAGGACAAAATAAATCTTTTAAAATTCAACCGAACTCTGCTAACGGATCCCCATCTTTTCTACCACTGGGGAAAGATTCAGTCGAACTCTGCCAACGGATCCCCATCTGTTCTACCACTGGGGAAAACTGGGTGTAGGTAGCACGGAATGCCTATGGCGTCGCTGCTGTCCCCCTGGGGCTGTCCCATCACTACCAACGATGGGATATCCCATCACCGACACTCCCAAGCCATCACCACCTTCTCGAGTTACCCATTTCCAAATACGATGATGTTGACATTTCCGACGAACTAATTTCTTCACACGACTTTTCTCAATCAACTGCCGCAAGCATTTTATTACCATGATATCATTTTTGTAAATGGTATATTTTCTTTATTTTTTTCTTTGGGGGGGGGAAGTGATGAATTAGAAGGAACTCTGAACATATATATATATACATATACAGGAAGCCACAAGCAATATTCAGTCGCAAACGCGTGGAACCAGCGAACTCGAGATGCCTGATGCAAGTGGATTGAATCGCTCTTCGCGCCTCCGACAACGACAGTGGTCCAAACTCCCCTCCTTACCATACGTAACGTCTCCATCTTGTGACAGGATCATCAACCCTTTTACCCATCTATCCCCCTTCCCCTTCAGGCGCCCGAGTATCTAACCCAGGACACCTAGAACGGTTGGAAATAGACACTTTCCCTTGACATGCTCTTGGCCTCCTCACACACTGTGGGGTATCACGCTCACACTCTAGCTAGACCCGAGACCGATGCAAATCGCCTCGCGAGCACTTCAGTCATGTGTGCAGATGCCAGAGCATGTACTGTCACATGTAAATCAATGCCAACACTTTCACCTCAAGGCTAGCGTAGTGGTGAAGGTTCAACAATAATTTACGTAACATTACATATGCAGGTGTGTGTGTGTGTGTGTGTGTGTGTGTGTGTAGATATTAGCATTTCAACTTCACAAAACCAGGGTTCATTTCTCCTACGATTTCACCCATTAGGTCAGGCTGGGGAAAAATAGACTCGCCCAGGGACAACCCGACCACGAACCAGTCCTAACAACGCACAGTCGTGATGCGCCGAATGTCAAGGGGGATCTCTTACTGAGTGAGACGTAAACCAAATCAAATTTTGTATATACATATATATATATATATATATATATATATATATATATATATATATATATATATAGGAATAAATCACAAATGAGTTCGTGATGTAGTAAATTCCTTCTAATCCACAGGAAAATGAAACACAAGTTCCCAAGTGCACTTTCGTGTCATGATCACATCATCAGGGGAGATGCAAGCAAGAGAAATATATCAGTCACTTGATGTACGTCTCTTCCTTGTATATCAATTGAAATATATTCATCCTGGTCTTATGCCACAGTACCGGTGGGTGGGTGGAAGAAGCGAGGGGGTGGGTGGGTGTTTGGGTGGTGATGGGAGATTATTGATCATCGTCACCAAAGGCGACACGTCCTGAGCAAAGGCCAGCCACCGCTCGAGCGAGCCCCCAGACCCCTGCCTACTACCCGCCAACATAACTTGTAGTGTGATCTAGTGGCCTCGTGTCCCCCCTCCTCACCACACAACACCTCCGTCATCGCCTCCCTCAGGATACACAACGTCTCCATCATGGCCGCCCTCACTATATCAAGGTGAGCTACATTAATTTTAACCCTCACAAGAAAAAAGCTTTACCAGACCCACCCACCCTTCCTCCATACCTCACCACCTCGAAAACAGAAGAGGGGGAGAAGTTTCTCTTTGATAGGTGCACAAGTTTGGATAATGCCTTATATGGTCCCTACCTAGTGAGGAAAACTTTGTCAACTTATCCTGAAGGTCAACCCAAGAGTAATCACCGAGTTCCAGCCAGCGCCACGGAGAATATTGGAACACTCAACAGTTCCTGATATGGAACACATCTGATGGCCACTAATTGACGAGAATAATTATCTGAAACCCCTTTTTTTTCGAACCTGTTGGAGAATATTAATCAAACTTTAATTGAATCGTGACTATATGTTATATATATATATATACATATATATATATATATATATATATATATATATATATATATATATATATATATATATATATATATATAATTATGAAAACAGAGCCTTAACCTGTTTGTCATCGGTTTAGCGCTAGATTGTAGCACTTGGCGAACGAATGGTCAAAGACTGGCGAAACAGAGGGAAAAGACGAGAACAAGAGGCTTGCAGACGAAGGCCTTCCCCACCTCTATGCCATCTGCAATTAACACTGGAATGACTCCAGGTAGGCAAAACCCCCCTTGAACATTACTGTAGTAGGCTTTTGACTTAACTCTTTAAAAGGCTGAGGTCTTAAAGGTCAGGTCATCATATCTTCGAGTCGTAGCGTTGTGTTCGAGAGGGTTTGGAAGGTATCAAGAGCGAAGTGAAGCGAGCGAATTATGTGCTCAAGCCTAAGAGATGAGGCTTTCAGAGTCGAGAAGTTCCAGTGGTTTCGTATTTCATTAAGCCACCTAACGACGTAGTCCAACACACCAAACTACACCCGCTAAGTTATATAGCATCTAAACCTGACGTGTTTTCCCTTCAAGTCATTTCCGACTTAAAATGTCTCCAACAGAGAGAGACATGTAACCACAGGACGAAGTAGCAGTACATCATTATGGTACAAACTGACACGGTTTTGTCAACCACAAGAAACATATACTCTCTCTCTCTCTCTCTCTCTCTCTCTCTCTCTCTCTCTCTCTCTCTCTCTCTCTCTCTCTCTCTCTCTCTCTCCAAGCTCTATAAAAAGGTAATGATTCATCTGAATCACTGGCAACCATACATCTCGGCATCAGTGAGATCTCTTAGCGTCCTACCAAAATGCGAGTCCCACTGGCTTGATAACAACAAGGCTCCTCTCTCCCCCACTCAGAGTCACTCGCATAAAAAATTTCATCTGTGAAAAAAAGAAAAAAAACTTCAGCCACTGTTTAAGAAAAGACCCAGTCTTTCACCACAAAAAATCTTGATCAAGGATCGAAGAAATCATTTTGAGGAGACCTTCATCTGCTGGTACAAGGGTGACGGCTCCATGAATGACAGCGTGTGACAGAAGAAAGACGTTCAATCCTCTTAAACACTGGGTTACTGGTTAGCATAGAGTGGCATCAAGTTCAAAATCGACATGAACTGTAAGACCTGGGTCATTATAATGCTCTGGCTGTACTTCACATCCACTGTTATCGTCGTAAAATTCGTTTCGCTAAGAAAAGAAGAAAAAAAAAAAAGAAATGATGCGCGAAAAATAACCATTCTCTCTCCTGAAAAACGTTTTGGAACGGTATAATGTGAACGTACCATCCTCGTCTCACCCGACGCTTCGGAATGACCCATAAACGTTTCTGCTTCCATGGTTCATTGCCACACTTTCCCCTGAAGTCCAGCTTACTGAAGAAACCTGAAGTTGTTGCTCCTGGATGGAATTATGAAACAGGAACAAACGTGACACACATTACCGTGAGGTATCTGTCGTCAAAATATGTCCACGATACGTAAATGTTTTCTACCATAAATCATTTTTTGTAAAATTCTGATTTAGTAGAAAGTGCAGCGTTTGCCATCAGGTCCAAAAAAAAGTAATTAATCCCACTTACACCTGCAAGTTTCTTCCGGTAAAATTCTATTGATGTACCTTGTTTTTTCCCTATATAAGGGTGGGCCGTTTTGATGTCTGCTTCTTTCCTTACGCGTCGAAGCTTTGGAACTCTCTACCCTCTCATGTCTTTCCCAATAACTATGACCTGACACATTTCAAAAGACAGGTTTTTCCATTTCATCGAAAATTCGTAAATACTTTCCCTTGTCTTTCCGTTCCCCATTTCATGATTCTCTCAATATTTCAATTAAGCTAAGCCCGGCCTTGATGTGGACTTATCCGTGACTGAAGCATTCAACATTAAAAAAAAAAAATCTGGCAGCAGCATTGCCTTAATTAAGTGCCTCTGGGTGTACTGGTTATCGCTACTCACTTCTAACCCACCGGCTCGGGTTCGAACCCCGGTGCGAGAAGACAGTTCGCATCCTACCCATCCAATCATCTTTCGTACGACTGGGAAATAAATGGGCACCAACTGAAGACCGGCGTTAACCACCTCTAGCCATAACGGGCTTAGCCAACCGACAGCCCGTAACTCGACTAGGTTTCCCTAGAGGTCCTGTCGAGGGAGATGGGCGGGGATAGCTGGTCAGGCTTTGAGTTTTCCCACGAGAGAATGGCGCTCACAGGAAATAATAATAGAAAAAAAAACGCCGCTTTTCGTTCTACAATGGGCTGATACCTGGGAGAGCGCTGTGGTCTCTGGGAGAGTGCTGTGGTCTCTGGGAGAGTGTTGTGGTCTCTGGGAGAGTGCTTTGGCCTCTGGGAAAGTGCTTTGGCCTCTGGGAGAGTGCTGTGGCCTCTGGGAGAGTGCTGTGGTCTCTGGGAGAGTGCTGTGGTCTCTGGGAGAGTGCTGTGGTCTCTGGGAGAGTGCTGTGGTCTCTGGGAGAGTGCTGTGGTCTCTGGGAGAGTGCTGTGGTCTCTGGGAGAGTGCTGTGGTCTCTGGGAGAGTGCTGTGGCCTCTGGGAGAGTGCTGTGGTCTCTGGGAGAGCGCTGTGGCCTCTGGGAGAGCGCTGTAGTCCTTGGGAGAGAGAGAGAGAGAGAGAGAGAGAGAGAGAGAGAGAGAGAGAGAGAGAGAGAGAGAGAAAGCGGCCGTAGTCCACGTTCCTCTCGACCCAAAATGAGGTGGACAGTCACCCACAACAGTTCCGGTCAGCGTTGTCAAGGTCAATAATACCGGAGACACGGCCGTTAACGGTCGCCCATGGCGTTGGATGTAGATATCATCAACCCTTAATATTCACTTGCATAAAAACAGTCTTTGATCATAGATGTGGTTCCAAGAGCGGGTTGAACAACAACAACAGCATCACCACCATCACCACTACGAGGTTGTAAGCTCCATATAACAAAGTCTCTCTCGTCCTCAAAACAACACGGGAGGCCATACTATTTTGGCTCCCTTTAGCAGTACTGACTTGACTTGTTGCTATGGTTACGGCCCCTTCCGATCACCCCCATCTTACCCCCCCCCCAAACCTTCTAACCTACCCCCCACCTCGAAAAGGAATGCCGCTCCAAATATCCCCCCCCCCAACCCCACCCCACGCCCTCATATAACACCTCACTACCCCATTTTTCGCTCACACCCTCTCGCTCACATTCTCCTCTCCATTTTTTTTTTTTTGCTTCTTTTCTCAAATTACTGCATTCTCTTCCTATTCAGCATTTCACGTTTAAGACGGTCCGTCTCCTTCGACCACCATGAATTCCTGACATTTCTGTAGTCTCTCTCTCTCTCTCTCTCTCTCTCTCTCTCTCTCTCTCTCTCTCTCTCTCTCTCTCTCTCTCTCTCTCTCATTCTGTCTTCACTCAACACCGTTTTCATTTACTTCATCCGGCACCACCTTCCTCTCTCTTCTCTCTCTCTCTCTCTCTCTCTCTCTCTCTCTCTCTCTCTCTCTCTCTCTCTCTCTCTCTCTCTCATTCTGTCTTCACTCAACACCGTTTTCATTTACTTCATCCGGCACCACCTTCCTCTCTCTCTCTCTCTCTCTCTCTCTCTCTCTCTCTCAAACAGTCATGAAGGTCTTACCTCCGCCTCCAGGGTTGGGTGGTCACAACCCACTATCTCTAACTTGTCCACAATTCACACACTCGGCCGCAGTCATGATCCTCCCCGCTGGTCATCAGTGACTATTATATTACCCTAATCTCCCATTGCCCAAAGTGGTACAGTTTACGACCGCAAATACTTAAAAATAACGGACTTGCCCTCATGGGGAGGTGGTGGTGGTTGGATGAAAATCGAAGTGATTTTTTTTCCCCCTCATATATACATAAATGATCCAATTTCTTCTTCATAGTTTCAAATGGAATTATATTACCGTCAAAGACAAGGACGTCCGGCCAACACGTTTTGAAACGAATGTATCAGTTCCCAAGCCTTCAGAGAAGCTGGTCCAGATACAACTGTTGTACAGTTAAGGACAAAAGTTTCTCTCTCTCTTCCTCCGCCCCTGCAAAAATAACAGGAATGAGACGCCTTTTTCCAAATCCAATTAACATGGCAAGGCAAAATCCTGACCCCTGATCTCGGCCATCTAGAATGAAAAGGAAAACAAAGAGTATATGAAAAAATATGAGTTTACTTCGAGTTTAACATGTGTTTGTGGACGTAACTAACTCTTAAAGAAAAGAAGGAAGTATTATAACGGTCAATCCTCGCGTAGCTGGTGTCCACACAGAAACTATACATCCTGTACAAGGAATTTGATTCGTGTCCTGTTCTTATTAGGACAGGACAAGAATCAAATGCTTTACTTAATCATGCTCAAAATTATGACCGTTGTATTGAGTGGAGTAATGCTAATTCAGTTATGAACTCGGAGTAACGCTAATTCAGTTATTAAACTAACCTCTTTACCACCTGAAATATCGCCGAATCTTCAACTATCAAATACACAAAGAATTGTAATATCAATATTTGTGAAAGTCCATACAATCCGGATAGCTTTGTCGAAGGTAAAATCTATTAGCAGTTCCCTTTCTTGTCCACATAATAATAATCTTATGACAGGCATGATGCCAGACCCCGAATATCACCATCAGGTAACCAATTGTTTACCAATGGCGTCTTAGCTACGTCTCTTCCTTATATATCAACAGACAGTCCTACGTGATTACTACACGAAAGTGCACTTGGGAACTTGTCGCGTTTCATTTTCCCAGCGGTCGTCAGCATATACTAAATCACGCGCACCACTGTGACCTCTTCCAAACACAGACACACACACAAACACACACACACTATATATATATATTTATATATATATATATATATATATATATATATATATATATATATATATATATACTCCTATGAGTCCACGGGGAAAATGAAACACGATAAGTTCCCAAGTGCACTTTCGTGTAATAATCACATCAGGGGAGACACAAGAGAGAAATATAAGGCAGCTGATATACATCGAAGAGATGAAGCTAGGACGCCACTTGGCAAACATATTCTTATAATATTCAGTACTCATCAGGAGAGTTTTTACATTATCTTGCATTATGTGCGAGTCGTTCCAAGTTTATAACAAGCCAAAGTGTTATCAATGGCACGGCACGTAAATACTGCACTGCCTTCCTTTAAGAACCTATTGGCAGGCGTGCCGACAACACGGCACAACCTCTATATAACATGAGTCTCCTATTTTAACTTTACCACACAATCTGCTCGTACAGCGAAGAAGGTTAATCCTCGTGGATTAAACTTTGATGAAAGTATTAAAAAAAAATAAAAAAATGACGTTTTACATAAAATAGGACCAAGAGACATTTAGTCCTCTCCCATACCAGAGCCCAAAACACCAATAAATCTCTAAGGCCTTTGGCATTCCACTGGCCAATTTGAATATGATTAAACGAACTTCCTCACGAGGATCAGCTCACACGGTACAGACCCACTCGCGCCTACCAATAAATGGAAACCCATACATTGGTAGACACACACACGCATTGCATTCATTGTAAACTATACAGTATCATTATCATCATCATTACATTACACAATCCAGGATCTATTCTACAGGGCTCCTGCAGCTTCGAGGCTGCACTCCAAGCAGTGGCAGGGAACGAATGACTTCTTTGAGGGAGCAGTAGTACCCGAAGAAACTGTAATTCTTTCCGACCACTACCGAGGACGACTTCCCACTTGCAGTGTAACCAGCTATTGGTGGAGTCTGGTAACACCTTATATATATATATATATATATATATATATATATATATATATATATATATATATGTGTGTGTGTGTGTGTACGTGATTACTATTTGAAATTACTATACGTGAATTTTACGCTAGTGTTGCTGTCTCTGACTTAAACGTGTATACATCGTCTTAATTCTGTACACACTTATAACAATGTTTACGGCAGACGCCCTAAAGGGAGAACTTAGGGGGCTGAGTTGGCCATGACCTAGCTGCTCTGTCCAGGACTCGAACCCAGCCCTTTTATATAGGCGAGTCGCAACGCTAACCACGGCAGTGTGAAATCGCCCATCTGTAATAACCTATTTGTAGTGTACGGAGAGAGACTTTTACACTCGTGAGCCCCCCTCCCCCCCATCTCCTGAACATTCTAACATACAACTTTCAACATTTCCGTATGCTCTCTGCATTGACCAAGTCCTCATTCGTCATGTTACATTCATCCATCACTCCCGTATATCGTGAATATATACTTCTATCTATCTCACCTCCGGTTTGTAGGTATAGCGAGGATGTTGCCATTCTACGACCAACCTGCCATCCACAGTCGCCTATATAATTCATCCATCTCCTTGGCTGCTGAGGGTGGAGTATCTTTGGTCAAATATTCAACGTGTAGCGGGAAGGCTGTTGCCGGCAATATGGGAGGAGAGGAGGAGGAGGCGCAGGAGGAGGCGGAGGAGGAGGAGGAAACGGTAGGATGAGAGAATATACCAGTGAACAATGAGTTCCCCTGTTCAGGATGTGGTGCCCAGGAAGAGGGAGGGAGTGGTATGATGGTGAGGGAGGGTGTGGTGACGAAGGAGGGAGGAGCGGCGGTGGTAGTGGTGGTAAGGGAGTGGTGGAGGAAGTGGAGGGCAAAGATGGAGGGTGTGGTTGTGGCGAGGAAGGATGTGACCGACTTCCGCCCGTTCTTCATTTTCTATTGACAAGTCTTCTTACTTAATTCTATGCAATATTCTCCAGTCGTCCTATCCCTACACCTCTCTTAAGATCTATTCACTGCCTACGGCACCAAAAACTCGTTCAAAATTTTTAATGGCTGTCATGAAGCCACTCCTGACTCTTCTCTCTTCGAAACCGGGGTTAAATCCAAGGCCTCTCTGGTCTTTCCCTGTAACAAGCAGGGCAAATGCTCGAGCTCGGGGACAGTAAAAATAAAAACAACAGAGTCAACCCGCTCGTATGCAGCTCAACTAACAATCATATCCGTTAGGAGTCAGGCAGTATAAATATGAATCAGTATCCCCCTCACCCACCTTAAAAGAGAAAAAGAAAACCGACGATCAATTGCAAATAAAAGACTGAACAAACGATCCCTTACAAAAAAATCAATGGAGACACGATACCATTATATTCGCCATTTTTTTCTCCGGTAATCTGCACGAACAAGAGACTACATTAAGGGCGAATCCATTAACTGCTGTCTGCCGGGATGGCTTTGTAGCAAATCCAAAGACAGTGAAGAGGATGAATGTCATGCGATGTGCGTCAGGATGAAAAATCACACGATTCAAAACGACATACACACACACACACACACACACACACACACACACACACACACACACACTCGCTCTTCCAGGGTTTCACTCTGGCTTAAAAAGAATTGCCCATCCTGAATAACTCTCTCTCTCTCTCTCTCTCTCTCTCTCTCTCTCTCTCTCTCTCTCTCTCTCTCTCTCTCTCTGTCCGGTATGACTACCTCTCTCTTTCACTTATGTAATCAAGACACAACCGACTTGCCATCCTCCTCTTAAACCTATCGAACTCATACGTGCAACTGGATCAGCCAGTCGTGCAGAAGGCACGGACGACGACGATGTGAGGAAGGATGAGAGGGAGGACGACGACGATGGCCGTTTTCTTTATCACATCTACCCGTTTTCTTCATCACAGATGTGAATGAAGCAGCCTTGCATCGCACCAACAGCTGGCCAAAGTACATGTGAACCAGTCCACGTCAGACCAACAGCGGTTGGGAGACACGACGCAAAATCATCGCTCCTCCCTTGGGCCCTGAACACCTTTCTACTACGAAGATACGCTTCGCTTCATGGTGTGTCAACACGAGGTCTCATATTCATCACACATAGGTACAAAAGAGATTTCATGCCATCTATTAAATATATATATATATATATATATATATATATATATATATATATCTTTTCTTTTTTCTTTTAAACTATTCGCCATTTCCCGCGCCAGCGAGGTAGCGTTAAGAACAGAGGACCGGGCCCCTGAGGGAAGATCCTTACCTAGCCCCCTTCCCTGTTCCTTCTTTTGGAAAATTAAAAAAAAAAAAAAAAGGAGAGGGGAGGATTTCCAGCCCCCCGCTCCCTCCCCTTTTAGTCGCCTTCTACGACACGCAGGGAATACGTGGGAAGTATTCTTTCTCCCCTATCCCCCAGGGATATATATATATATATATATATATATATATATATATATATATATATATATATATATATATATATATATATAACACGTCATTAATGTAAAAGGATAAGCGAGCGGGTTCCATCAGGCGTATGGCCGAGTGACGTATTAGCTCAATTAATTACAAACATTCTTTTTTTTCTTTGTTACAAGGTAATCAACTTCATTCTGCACTTAATGCCTGGGAACCAGTAGGGAGGTTACTATCGCGTTATTCTTTTGTCCGGAGTTTGAGTGTCGTCTTTATATGATTATAAATCACTTCCGTGCCTCACTCTATGACTATAGTTATCGACTCTGGTTTGTGAAAAGGTTGCAGTCGCCAAGATACAAAAAAAAGAAGAAAGAAAGATTCCAATTAACAAAGTGTTTCATGTTTTAATATCACTTTATACTTCGAGAATGCAGGGGCTGTGAAGTGACTGACGCGTTTTTAATTAAAACTTTTTTTTAGTCAGATTTTAAGTTGATTTTCTTGAATCTCAATATCTACAGTGTTTCTATTATAATTCTCAAAGTTCTACCGTGTTTTCAAATAATTCTTCCTTATCAAATAACGTTCCGGGTAAGCTTTACGACAATTACATTTTCTAAAAGTTTTTTTATAAAAGATATTGAAGCTCAAAGCTAAGTTTATGAAGATTTGTACATGGAAGAAGTTTACATTCGCAACATGGCCAGCCTTAAGACACACACTGTTCTAAATGGCTGGCTGGTCAGTTTGTCTGTGAAGGCTAATTCATCAACTGCTCCCTCCTGTTTTCCAATCTCTTAAATAAGAAAAAACATATTTTCAGATGGTCGGAAAAAGCCGGAAATTCCCCTTTTCAATTAAAAATCATAAGAAAAAAAAATAGTGAAAGTATAAATTCCTCAATTTACAACTCATAACACCTTGTACCAGTACTGATGATTTTCTAACAGCTTTAGCCGACCTTGTATGAGTACCGATGATTTCCTAACAGCTTAAGCCGACTAGTCCACAACTAAGCTGACACAAGGAAGTTAAAATTACTCTCCTTCAAGGTGTACATACATACTCATGACGACCTGTTACAGGTGAACAAATTTTTGGAAAGACTTAAAGATCTGAAATCTTCGCTGTTGAACAACAACAGGAATCACGCGTACATAACAGGCGAATATGTACATACACGTCCAAGATCGACAACGTACGTGAGGGGGGGTTTGTGTCGACAACACGTCTCTCAAAGGATACGTGATAAAAAGGAAACACAAGAGTAAGAGGAGGATGGAGAGGTGAAGGAGGAGGAGGAGAGGAGGAAAACAAGGATAAACAAAAGGAATTGGAGGAGATATGAGGGAAGAAGAGAACCACAACCCATGATGGAGGAGGAGGAGGAGAGGGGAGGGGAGAAGTAAATGAAAAAAAAGAGGCGGAAGAAGAAGGAGAAGGACGGAAGAGGAAGATGTACGAGGAGGAAGAAGAGGAAGGACAGTAGCAACAGCATCAAGGAGAGAATAAGAAAGAAAAAAAATACAGTAAAAATACAGCATCTGAAACATGTTCAACATCCTTCGCTGTATTACACACACACACACACACACACACACACACACACACACACAAACACACACACACACTGGCGAAATACTGTGTAGGCGGTGTTCCTGGCAACTAGTTACATAATACAATAAGCACCTACACATCAATAACCGGTTACGACACAAGCAGAGCGAGCGTAGCGTAGCCTAGCCAACAGACGGCAAGCCTGAGAAAAAAAAGAAATATATATATATATGCTACGACGTCCTTCGAGGCCCCAAGAGTTCTCGGCATCGGAATCAATTTTTTTTTTCGCCGAACCTCTTCTCTGATCCTACAGGAGGAGTACTTAACACCTTTCTGAGATGCTTACGTTGGTCGCTAACGCGAATGATGAACACCAAGGTCGACCCCGATTCACTTATTCTTGAGGGGGGATAAAAACACGCGATAAATAAGTAACGCTGGGCAAAAACCTTCACTGAGAGAGAGAGAGAGAGAGAGAGAGAGAGAGAGAGAGAGAGAGAGAGAGAGAGAGAGAGAGAGAGAGAGAGAGGGGAGAGAGAGAAAACGGAATCTGAAATATACATTTACACAACGCCTCTGTATTGTTTTATTTCTTATGACCTCCTCCGGTAACACCAGATGTTTTTGACCAAGTCCCCAGGGGTGCCACGCCTCAAACTGAGGGCATTACTGTCCAAATATATAATGCGACTTCTTAAGCCTTCTTTCAGTGTTGTGTTGGTACTTGACTCTCTCTCTCTCCGCTTGCTACATCACCAGTCAACGGATCCTTCTGTCGCCAGTGGCCTTCAAACCCATAGCAATAACTCAAGATTTTCGTTAAGCTGGATGCCTCTTTTTGACTTAAAATGCAGATGGGTGACTTGACGGATGTGTTATTTGACTTAGACCTCTCGATGGAAGCCTTAAGGATGTCCTTCTGTGACTCTAACACCCCTGACGGGCGGCTCACGTCTTTGCAGAGAGTCCCTCCCACCCGCGCATGTCCAAACGCTACTTTTAACTTTCCTGACGACGATCTGAATTGGTTGTCTTCTCTACGTCACCTCCAATGATGGATTAACGCTCGGTCTCGTTTGTGTCTTACTCCGAATCGGGCTTCGGGAAAAAGCCTCTGAAATAATTAATGAATCACCAGCTGGGTAATTATATATCTTGAGACTCGAATGGACGACTTCGGCTCGAGATTTTGAAACGTGGGTTTTTTTGTTTTTTTTGTTTTTTTCATGGGAGCGAAGACGGCGGCATGGAAGACTAATGCCCAAATCAAGATCTTATATATATATATATATATATATATATATATATATATATATATATATATATATATATATATACACAACAAATCCCCTTATCGTGTCTCATTTTCCTTCGGGTTATCAGCAAACACTAGATCATGCGCACCACTGTGACCTATTGCAATATATATACCTATACACATACTCCAGCCTAAGCCAGGCGCCCATCTCATAGACCAACCCCCCCCCCCCAAGCGGAGGAAGAACAATTGCATTTCAGTGACACGTTAATGCGAGGGTACATGGAACAGACAGACGACAGAAGACCCAATGGTCTATGACGAGGTTATTTAATGAAGGACAGAGGTCGTTTCTTAAATTCCTGATCTATTTAGATGGAAAAAGGACAGTAAATCATATCTATACACAGGGAAACAATAACAAATTATATCTATACAGATGGAAATAGGGTAGTAAATCTACGTAGATGGAAGGAGGATTAGTAAATCATACATATTCAGATGGAGAAAGGATAGAAAATCATATTTCTATAGATGGAAACAGGATAGTAAATCATATCTATAAAGATGGAAACAGGACAGAAAATGCTATCTATATAGATGGAAACAGGATAGTAAGTCACCGTCTGTGGAGATGGAAATAGGAGAGCAAACCATATCGCAAGAGATGGAAATTGGAGAGTAAACCATATCCGTAAAGATGGAAATAGGATCTATAGGATACCACATCTCTACGGACGGAAATACGTGAGTGAACTAGAAATAGAAAGGTACGGAACACAAATCTATTTCTCTTCTCATCCATTGCTGACCTTGGCCAAATAACGTACGAGACAGAAATGATCCTTCGAGAACAACCCCTTCACAAACCTGCTTCAATTCCATTACTTTTTTTTTCTTATCTATTTATCTTTTATCGTCGAGAAGCCACCAGAGCCCGACCATCACATCTCTACGTCTGTAAAAGAGCTACAGAACATAGCAGCCAGTGCATCATAACTCCAAAAAAAATTGCTTTTACACCCGTTGGCGAAGGTTAATTATCTCATTACTTGCTGGTAATGTAACTAAAGAGATTATAAATGAAAGGGACACTTACGCTGTGTCCGATCAACAGCACCTGGGTCATCTACCCGACCATACTTTTTTTTTTAAATGACGTAATTAAGGAAGTTCATTTTTATCGTCTTCGTTTCATTTTTAAAAGCTTATATTTTCTCCCACAAAATATTGAAAAAAAAATGGGGGACTAAAGGGATTAATATCCCTTCCGAAATAATCTCGTTAACTGGATGGGACAGATGAGCACAGTAGGAGGGAGGGAAGAGGAGGAAGGTGGGGAAAGAAAAGAGGGAAGCTGGATTATTCCCAGTATGCCGAGTGTGGACAGAGATAAGGCACCACATACTGAAGCCATCTCATTCCAGCACCACACACACCCACCCACCCACACACACACACACACACACACACACACACACACACACACACACACACACATCTCAGTAAACCCAGGCCCAAACATTTTGTCACTCTCCATCTCCTCACTTCCTCAACTTACCACCTCCATGTCCAACCTTCTCCTCTTCTCACCTACCAAAAAATTGCTAATCGTTCAAACACACGATGAAGACGGAAGGGCGAGGTGTGGTAGTGATAACCTAAAAACCCTTTTTTAAAACCTTGTATGCTAGTTTCTTTCCCTCCTCCCCACTCCAAAAAAAAAAAAAAAATAATCCAATTCATGCTACCATGATTATGCCTTGGCAAGAGTGGGCCGAATTGTACGATAAAATCTGGATAAACCTAATGAATAAATGGAAGACGTATTACTCCTCCATTAAAGCTGCCTAGCTCAAGTTTTAACCTTCATGATCAACAAGATGCAAAATGCCTCGGGTCTGACCAAGTGACCGTACCCAAAGGCACAGATGATTGTTTACAAGCCCCAGCTGATATGGCACGACACCTGTATCTTTAAACCCAAATACAGGTAGAGTGAACAAAGCCTTGAGTGCAATAGCCAGTGGTACACTATCACAGACGAATACGTATTTAACCAGTCAGTTCAGTTACTATACACTAGACACGAATACGTATTTAACCAGTCAATTCAGTTACTATACACTATAGACGAATACGTATTTAACCAGTCAATTCAGTTACTATACACTATAGACGAATACGTATTTAACCAGTCAATTCAGTTACTATACACTATAGACGAATACGTATTTAACCACTCAATTCAGTTACAATACACTATAGACGAATACGTATTTAACCAGTCAATTCAGTTACTATACACTATAGACGAATACGTATTTAACCAGTCAGTTCAGTTACTATACACTAAACACGAATACGTATTTAACCAGTCAATTCAGTTACTATACACTATAGACGAATACGTATTTAACCAGTCAATTCAGTTACTATACACTATAGACGAATACGTATTTAACCAGTCAATTCAGTTACTATACACTATAGACGAATACGTATTTAACCAGTCAATTCAGTTACTATACACTAAGGCACAGATGTTTGTCTATAAGTTCCGGGTGACACAGTATGATTTCCTGAATACAATTAAATCCACACACTGGCATGATTTTCGAAGCTTTGAGGGCAATAGTTAAGTCATGCACTATCGTAAACGCATACCGGACTCCTGTGGATGTTAATACACAGGTGTTTGATCACACTCGTTATGACCCCCTTATATACATGACTGCGGGGTCTTAGACCTGACTCAAAGGCCAGGTCGTAAGATTAAGCCATCATTAACAAGGACAGCAGCGCTCGTGCTCACGGCATTAACTCTTAGTATTTCAATGTATATCAATTCTTTTTTTTTTCTATAATCGTTATCATTCAAATCCATAAAATGTAAGGGTTTCCCCAAAGCTATTTCCCTACATAAGGGCTGAAGGATTAATAAGGTTAAAAAAATGTAAAACAAGTTTCAGCAGAATACAGAAAGAGTCAATAAGGCATCTGGTCGTATTTACTTATTTCTCCGGAGACCACATGTATACACACACACACACACACACACACACACACACACACACACACACACACAGGCATCATCCATGTTACTGCAGCTGTAACTCCAGTGAAGACGAGCAATTTCCATGATGCTAATCTGACCTTTGAACTCTGACCCCCTGGGAGACCTCTCCTTTTTTTTTCTTCTTCTTCTTAACCCCGCCCTCCCTTCCCAACACCAACACCTTTTGCATCCAGAACCAAATGACACGAGTCTGGTGTACATCTCATGGAATAATACATAATGCTCAAAAAAAAATCCAAAGTGGCAAATACAAATATCACTGAAAACATTAATAAAGCAATTATCATTCACTGTTACGGATAGATTCATCCAATAAACTCTTTGAATCTGCTTGTGGGAACACTCGCTCTCCCTGCTTAGTTTTTTTTTTTTTACTTCAGCAACCGGGAGTCTGCATATCATTACACTAACTTTAAAAAAAACATGAGTTTCTTCTTTTACTGTTGAGGGCATACACACCCACGCACACACACACACACACACACATATATATATATATATATATATATATATATATATATATATATATATATATATATATATATATATATATATACATAATTAGTTGCTAGCTGATTATATTCTCCCCCAAATTAACAAGGCCACTGTCTGAAAGACTGGCATTTAGTAGCAGTTCAGCGCAATGACCCAGTCACCTCTCGACACGTTCAATACCAAAGCCCTCCTCAGCTCCCTCCAGCAGCATGATGAACCATACTCCAAGCACATCTCCACACTCCCTTGGTACGCACAAGTAGACGCCATGGGGAAGACCCTGCTACTAAAATGCTCTGAATGCACCACACAGGGGCAGCAGCAGCATCAGCAGCAGTAAGAGTAGTAGGAGTAGGTCCGGGCATACAATCACTTCAAACAACCCTCAACTCTCCCATCCTCCCACAGGAGGACCCGAGATCCTGAAGGTACAAGCAACAAGGACCTCGTGGACACAGGACGAGTCCAGCCTCTCGCATTATACACACAGACCTTCCACCTGAAAAGAAGCGGCAGCAAGACCCGGATGCTCTAACGTGAGCGTTTCAGAGGTTCCAAGTTGGGTCAAGTTGCGTCTCAACCCCTTGGGTCTTTCAGCTCAGCAATGGAGCAAGGATGGAGACGCTGGAAGGAGGATGGAGATGCTGGAGGCAAGGAATCAACACTGGAACAAGGATGGAGACGCTGGAAGGAAGGAGTCATCACTGGAACAAGGATGGAAACGATGGGAGGGAGTCAACACTGGACCAAGGATGGAGACGCTGGAAGGAAGGAATCAACACTGGAACATGGAAGGAGACGCTGGGAGGAATGAATCAACACTGGAACATGGAAGGAGACGCTGGGAGGAATGAATCAACACTGGAACATGGAAGGAGACGCTGGGAGGAAGGAGTCAACACTGGAACAAGGATGAAGACGCTGGGAGGAAGGAGTCAACACTGGAACAAGGATGGAGACGATGGAAGGAAGGAATCAACACTGGAAGAAGGGAGGAGACGCTGGGCGGTAGGAAGTCCTTAAGTAAATAATATAAACAACTCTCGCTCTATACTGGGGGTCTGTCGGTCTAATCATTCTGGTTGGCTGTGGCTGACAAATTGCATTGTGCTCTGAATTCACCACCGCAAGTCGCATTTATATCGAACAGGCCAGGGTCAGGTCGAAGCCACTTCGGCGTATGAGACAAAACTGTCTCTGAAGAGAATCCAAGGGTTTGAGGATTGTCTTCGAAGGGCATCCATGGTTTGTGGGTTTTGCTAAGCGTCTTATCGGTGCCTGTCTCGTTCATTTGATTCGCAGTAGTGTCACAGTTAACCAAAAAAGTGACCCATTAACCTTCAACCAGTGATGAAATCGAAATAAACTTTGTACAAGGAACTCCCCAATAGCCGCTGCTGGTACAGAGTTAATACTTCCAAAACTAATGACTGCGGTATGTTGACCTCCATCGCTATAGCAAACGCCAGACGAAATCCTTATTTTCTATGCCTTCTCGACGAAAGAAAAAAAAATATCTAAAAATACAACCTATACAAATCTTAACTGATCTGAACACTCTTGTCAGTCTAGTCACGAGTAGCCAAAACATACACGCCAGGGAACCCACGACTTTCACAGTCAAGGTCGGATAGATCCGATCCACTCTCGAACACCTTCGAGATCCTTGTTTGAAGCAAACGCCCAAGTGGGTCAAAATCTTTCTGCATCTCTTGGTTGTGAAAGCGGCACTGAAAATGGGTGAAGGCAAGTTAGGCCAACACCAAGTGCCGAAGACGTCCAAAACTGGGCTTTAGATATAACCATAAAAAAAAACATACGGTGTCAAATTCTACTTAATGGATTATGTCAGTGCGAGACTGTCGGTGGCTCTGGGGGGCAGCGTCAGACATTTACCGACGTCCAGTTTACAGCTGACAGTTTAGAACGAAATTCCGATGCAATGCACTTGTACTTGACGAACTCATCTTGCTTATAAAACGACGCTAGTACCATAAACTCTATACGAGATTCAGTGACACAAGAGGAATGAATTGAAAGGTAAAAGTCAGACTCAACTGCATGAACTCAGCATCCCATCTGGTAAAGAAGCCAGAGGCCACCGGATATTTTGACAATCTTCCCTCGAGAACCGAATGTTAAATCTAACCTTTCCCACTCGCTTTGGCCAAAAGGCGTCGTGCAATATCACAAAAGGAAAACAATGAAAATAATCACCCCCACAGACTGCATCCAATTAACCTGTGTCTTCACACTACATGGCCTGATAACGTTACATTTTACTCTCAGACATGACCCTGGTAACTGACATGGCACACAACCAACCGACAAAGATGAGATTCTCCTCTTTCAGAGACCAACCATTATTTTCAGCCTTTTCTTTTACTCCTGACAGATCGAGAATAAAGAGAGGGTTGACTGATGATGGTCTTAAATATAAAACTCAAGTTCATACATGAGAAACAAATACCTAAGATCATTACTGGTTATCATGGCATAATAAACACATATTAAGTCGAATGATACGACCATCAATTCATATACCTTACCACCCAGCCATCTAGCTTTCTCCATCCATCTACATATACCCAACCACCCAGCCATCTAGCCTTCTGTATCCATCTACACATACCTTACCACCCAGGCCATCTAGCCTTCTCCATCCATTTACATAAACCTTACCACTCAGCCATCTAGCCTCCTCCATCCATCTACATATTATATTCCTTCTACATGTTCCACCGTCATTTCCACCTTCACACCACCACGCTTCCCCGACTTAACGCCAACGCTTGAAGCATCTGCTTAATTAATGACTGAGCGAGTAACGCTTTACCTAAGCTTTCTAAACGCTGGTCTGGTTTACTCAGGAGATATAGAAATAATTCTAGTTTGCCTTGGAGATCTGGAAGTTAAGTCTGGTTTGGCTGGGTCTGGAAATTCAGTCTTGCTTGCCATGGAGAACTGGAAGTTTATTTTTTTTTTTTGTTCCTGTTGTTTGCTATGGATAACTGGAAGTCAGTTTGGTTTGCCTATGAGAATCTGAGAGTTAGTCGTGTTTGCCTAAAGGATCTGGAGGTTGATCTGGCTACCTTAGGAGGTCTGGAAGTTATTCTGGTGTACGCCAGAGGCCTGGAAGCTGGTCTAGGTGACGTATCTCAGTAGAACTGAGAGAACTGTTCAAGTCATCTTGGCTATATCATACAAGTACAGGAACAATTCGCCTCCTGCTAAGCCTTAAGAGTAAATTCGAAGGAAAAGAAAATAATGATTCAGCCCATTATTGAAAATGAGGTGACAAAAATGATAGAACAGAACAAAAAGTCAAAAGAAAAAGATAGAAAAATATGGAGAAAGAAACAGAGGAAAAGGACATTTATATAACTCCGTAAGAAGCAGCGATAAAAAAAAGGAAATCACCAAATCCCTATAACCCATAAGCCACGCATGTTCAATCGTAGGGTCACACACACACACACACACACACACACACACACGTTCACTCACCTACCACCGACCCAACGGTGTGATCAACTCTTGTCATACCACACCCATCTCGCCCGGCTAGTGTACACCTGACGCCTCCACGCAGTACAGTCAACGCGTACAGTCGGTTAATACAAGATCCTGACAGCAAGGCCGCGTTACACCACGTTATTCAGCGTATACCACAGGACCCCTTCTCCCCCTCAAAATACACCTCCACCTGCACTATGGCGTACGGAAAACACCAGCGTAATACTCTCCTCTTCTCCCTCCTCCTCCTCTGGTATTAGATGACGGAAAGGTTCTCCTCCTGAGGAAGACCTGGGGCGTGCGAGCATAGGTTCTCGGCGAGGACAAGGGAGGGTGGAGGGGTGGGAAGAAGTGAAGGGAGAGGGGAGGGAAGTGGGGGAGAGAATGTTGGTACGTGTGTGTATGATGTGAGAGGGGAGGGGAGGTGAGGGGAGTTACATGTGTACAGGCAAAAGAGAGAGAGAGAGAGAGAGAAGGAGTGGATATGAAGGAGGGTGAGCGGTGGGAGGGAAGAGGCTAGCTCGACCCCCCCACCCACCAAAGCAACAACAAGGAAACACGGAGAAAGGGTGAGAGGTGGTGGGTGGGGGGTGGCTGGCGATTTGCGTCAGGGTTAAAGTGGAGAGTCTGGTGCAGCAGTGGTGTGGCTAAGGTGGCGGTGCCGCCTCGGGCACGGGGGCTTTCTGTGTCCGTAATACACACCCACACACACACACACACAAAGACGTGCGTGTGATCAACTATTCATATGTATATGGTAAATGTGCGTGCTTCAATATAATAATAATAATAATAATAATAATAATAATAATAATAATAATAATAACAATAATAACAATATTTCCATTAATTTTAACAGCAACAAAGGGAAGACAATTAACAAAGGCAATACACGCAACAATAAACGGCGATGAGGAAGGAAGAAGGAAGATGAGGAAGAAGAGGAGGTGAGGTTACATAAAGATGTTCAGTGTTAAAACAGTCAGTCTTTATAGACATGCTAGGGTGAAGGTCCCATGCCGACTCCTTATTTACTGACGATGTTTCCAATAGTTGGGATTCGGGGGTTCTGCTCTTTTGGCGGTCTGTGCCAGCTCGGGAGGTCTCGATGTGGTTGCTGGTACTGAACTGCAACCTTGGGAACGATGGATCTCTTGCAGCAGGAGTTGACGTTGACGTGGAAGGTCTTGGGAAACTTCCCCTCGGAAATGCTGGATGATGTCTGGGTGATGACTAAACCACACCAGTGGGCTGGGCGCCTGATAATAGGCGTTTTATGGGAGTAACAGAAGATGATCTTTGGTAACCTGTTTTGTATTGTTTTCAGTAGTCTTTCGTGTGTGTGTGTGTGTGGCGGACGATAGTAGGAGGAGATCCGATAACGTTCTGCATTGTTCCTTCCAGCTCAATCTGTTGTCCAAAGTGGAACACAGAAGGCTGGTGGACACAACTGCCTGAAGAAGAAGGCTCGAGGTCTGATGATGAAGACCGATGATGAAGTAGAGGGTAGGATATGGTTGGAAACATGGCTGACACGTGCATATGACCACCGTAGTCTTGATCTGATTGATGGAGGCATGGGTGGAGGATGGTCCAGTCCCGGAGGCTGTTTTAAAGGTGTTCTGGAGTGGGATGTGGTCAAGGGTGATATCAACGTTTGATACTTAAGGAAGAATAGTCGAAGTAGCTCCAGCGAACAGGTGGATCCATCAGGGCATCATTTTAAAGGATCGGAAAGCATAAGGGCTCAATGCATGTCGACGCGAGTGTAAGAACCTACTTGTACGGTGTGGGGAGAGGGTTCTTACGTATATAGGGCCCCCCTGTCAAGAACTTTTTTAACTTTTATGTATTTTTTCTAATACTTTTGCATACTATTAACAGTTGCAGATTCATCACTTACCGTATTCCATTCATCCAAAAGTTTTCTATCTTTTCTAACAGGATTCTTGTTATAGTCTTCAGTTGGTCTATCTTTGCATCTGTCAAAGACATACGTTCACTGTCTACATTGCTAAACTCGATACGAAGATTATGGCTTGTAATAAAGTCCGCCCTGCTCTTGTCTCTTCCAAGGTAGGCAACGTCAGGTAGACAACATTCATATTGATGGCTTCTTTCACTGTATCCCGCTCTTATCCTGTCACTGCTTGAATGTATTTGGGATGAATTCCAAGAACCACGCATCGCATCAACACTGGACTTTGTATAGATCCCCATGTAAGCTGATACGATCCTTGTCATTCATTACTTCTTCCAAGACCTGAGCATTATCTTCAGGTAGGGGGGGGTCTAGTCCTTCTGGCCAGTTATATACACAGATCAAAAGACAGCAATGGTCCCAGGACTGGGCCCTGCAGCAGGCCAGCTCATATCGAGAAGGCATTTCTCATAAGAGTCCTTTGTTCCGACCGAAGTAATCATCTATCCTCTGATGCAGTCTTCCCATTATTCTAGCCTGACGACCCGGCTTCTTCATCAAACTCCTGTGCGGTTACAGAGTCAAACGCTTTCCATCTGGCCAGAACACAATCCTGTTAGTGGCGGATGACAAGGGGGAGTGGTGGATGATGCTGGGGACGGTACTGGAAGTGGGAACGCTACTGGAATAAAGAGATGTTACTGGAAGTGGGAACGCTACTGGAAATGAGGTCTAGCCTCGATTTTTAAGGAAGCAATCTGAGCGGGAGGGACCTGCGTACGTTCACCTTTACCAACCTGCTTTTAAAGCGTACCTCCACTGTGTGGCCCTGTGAATACACGTGTGTGTGTGTGTACCTGACAGCTTGTCATACAAGTCATCACCGTCAGCCTGTCTCTGGTGTCAACTCACGTCTTCCCGAACCATTGAAATGAAAATAATATACGAGATGAGAATGTCGGGAACTCTAATCATGTTACAACAAAAATTCAAGCGAACGATCTCTTGTTGAAACCAGTACCACTGACGAACCTTTCACAGAGGGATTACTCTTCCGATTCTTTACGTAAAATCTACCCAGTTTTCAGGCAACCAATCTTTGTGTGCATATGCTCGAGGTCTCTGCAATAAAGATATTCACCCCATCACAACGCATTTCATCATCAGTCCTTGAAGAATAAAAAAAAAAGGTACTTGAGCTACACATCCAACCCATACTAGGAAGAAAACAGAGGGATAGAGAAGATTAAAGATCACAATATACTTATACGTACGGCCCTTAATAAGGTCAAAATCCCTTTACTTCAGACACACGAAAGCTTTCTCCAAGCCTCCACACTCACTAGCATTAATTGTTAGCCCCCCGGATGTAACTGGAAGTGAAGGCTCTTCACCGAACAACAGGCCTATGAAATTACACTCGGTAATTAATCATTTCAACCTGAATAATCCTCTCACAGTTTTAGAGGTTAATTGATACCGCGTCTGCTTTGTTCGGTGTTCCTCTGACTATATTCAGTGTGTCATATTTCGAACTTGCCGCTCTCCTGAGGGCTAAATTGGTTCTTGAATTACCTACTAAAATTTGGCTAAGTAGAGGCCGTTTGGCCAGGCATGTACACAACTTGTTTTGACCCAACACTGCCGGCCACGACCTGCCATAGTAAGTATCATGATCCAACACCATTACCACAAACACCTGTCTCCATACACGCAAAAACATTTCATTTGTTCTGAGCCAAAATAGCCACCGCACTTAGTTCTGAAACACCACAACCACCACACTTGCTCTGAAACACCATGACAACCACACTTGTTCTGAAACACCACAAACACCACACTTGTTCTGAAACACCATAACAACCACACTTGTTCTGAAACACCATAACAACCACACTTGTTCTGAAACACCACAAACACCACACTTGTTCTGAAACACCACAAACACCACACTTGTTCTGAAACACCACAAACACCACACTTGTTCTGAAACACCATAACAACCATACTTGTTCTGAAACACCACACTTGTTCTGAAACACCATAACAACCATACTTGTTCTGAAACACCACAAACACCATACTTATTCTGAAACATCACAACCACCACACCTGTTCTGAAACACCATAACAATCATACTTGTTCTGAAACACCACAACCACCACACTTGTTCTGAAACACCATAACAACCACACTTGTTCTGAAACACCACAACCACCACACTTGTTCTGAAACACCATAAGCACCACACTTGTTCTGAAACACCATAACAACCATACTTGTTCTGAAACACCACACTTGTTCTGAAACACCATAAGCACCACACTTGTTCTGAAACACCATAACAACCATACTTGTTCTGAAACACCACACTTGTTCTGAAACACCATACCAACCATACTTGTTCTGAAACATCATAACAATCATACTTGTTCTGAAACACCATACCAACCACACTTGTTCTGAAACACCACAAACACCACACTTGTTCTGAAACACCACAACCACCACACTTGTTCTGAAACACCACAACCACCACACCTGTTCTGAAACACCACAAAACCATACTTGTTCTGAAACACCACACTTGTTCTGAAACACCATACCAACCATACTTGTTCTGAAACACCATACCAACCATACTTGTTCTGAAACACCATACCAACCATACTTGTTCTGAAACACCATAACAATCATACTTGTTCTGAAACACCATACCAACCACACTTGTTCTGAAACACCACAACCACCACACCTGTTCTGAAACACCACAACAACCACACCTGTTCTGAAACACCACAACAACCACACCTGTTCTGAAACACCACAACAACCACACTTGTTCTGAAACACCACAACCACCACACTTGTTCTGAAACATCACAACCACCACACCTGTTCTGAAACACCACAAACACCACACTTGTTCTGAAACACCACAAACACCACACTTGTTCTGAAACATCACAACCACCACACCTGTTCTGAAACACCACAACCACCACACTTGTTCTGAAACATCACAACCACCACACCTGTTCTGAAACACCATAACAACCACACTTGTTCTGAAACACCACAAACACCACACTTGTTCTGAAACATCACAACCACCACACTTGTTCTGAAACACCATAACAACCACACTTGTTCTGAAACACCACAAACACCACACTTGTTCTGAAACACCACAAACACCACACTTGTTCTGAAACATCACAACCACCACACTTGTTCTGAAACACCACAAACACCACACTTGTTCTGAAACATCACAACCACCACACTTGTTCTGAAACACCACAACCACCACACTTGTTCTGAAACATCACAACCACCACACTTGTTCTGAAACACCACAACAACCACACTTGTTCTGAAACACCACAAACACCACACTTGTTCTGAAACACCACAACCACCACACTTGTTCTGAAACACCACAAACACCACACTTGTTCTGAAACATCACAACCACCACACTTGTTCTGAAACACCACAACCACCACACTTGTTCTGAAACACCACAAACACCACACTTGTTCTGAAACATCACAACCACCACACTTGTTCTGAAACACCATAACAACCACACTTGTTCTGAAACACCACAAACACCACACTTGTTCTGAAACACCACAAACACCACACTTGTTCTGAAACATCACAACCACCACACTTGTTCTGAAACACCACAACCACCACACTTGTTCTGAAACACCATAAGCACCACAATTACTCAGATTCATTATAACTTGGGCAGTTTCCTTTGAATGTGTGTTCCAATAAACCATTTCCAGCGACTATGATACCTCAGTTTTACTGCGTGTTACCAAAGCGCTTTTTTACACTGTCGTATAAACGCCGCGATTTAAAAATTCCACCGTGACATTTCCATCACGTTACATTCCACACTGCTGGAAACACTATGCGATCAGTCTGTTCATAAATCCTCTCGAGGTGTATTTTCTGTTCCTGACCGAGCTTATAGGTTCGAATCCTTTTTGCGGCAGTCGGTCCACAGTCAACCCAACTGTTTATCAGCCAACCCTAGGAGTCGGTCGATAAAATGAGTACCTGGCTCAGACACACACACACACACACACATATATATATATATATATATATATATATATATATATATAGTTAATGGGATGGCCATGATAGGGCCACAGCTGCCCGTGCCGTCTCAGTTAACATAAAAACAATAGTTGAAAGGCATTACAGGGATTACAGTTCTAGCATGACAATACACTAAACCCAACAGGGGGACAGACTATTTACCCCATCACTAAACCAGAACAAAGAATAAACGCCAAACATCTCTGTCGTGGACTTTCCAAGGGCGTGGCAGATTGACTGAGCACAGTGAGAATTCCCCTAACACACTATGATAACAGCAACGAATTATTCCAGTGGTTACCCCCTACCCGCATATCTTGAATCTAACATGTTATCGAATTCCATCAAAGGGCGTTCTGTTAAGGTCCATCCATCACAGAGGTAGAGGAAATTCCCATATACTATACTGCGTACATTCTGAATCTGTTGACAGTATTGCAAGAACCAAAATCAATAATCCGTTCTCGATTATATATATATATATATATATATATATATATATATATATATATATATATATATATATATATATATATATACACACTTTTGAGATAACCTATAAATAATTACAGAACAAATGTTTTATCACTAAATATTATTACATCAGTTCCGGAGTTTCATGTTTACCTTATCCGGCACGTAATTTGCATCTGAAATTTGGATATTGTGCTTTCTTTACACAGCTGATTACTTCATGGGGGCTCCTTTTCGGATCTGGATGCATCACAAAATAACGAAAGAGCCTTTTTATACTCCTGGGGTAAATGTTATACAATGAAATCATTCTGAAACACAGTCTTTTATCTACGTGTATAATAAAGATTCTCCCTTTCTTCATCACTGAGAGGATGGACAGCCGTGAAAGAACTCGTGAAATTCACTGGTTAGAGTCACTGGGTCTTTTAATATAATTACAGTAATGGATGACGAATGCGAACTGGATATATTATGTCACAGGCCAGCGTGCGTGATCCACGACAATACGAAGGTGTGGGTAGATACAGAAGTGACTACGAAGTACCACACAATACGAAGGTGTGGGTAGATACAGAAGTGACTACGAAGTACCACACAATACGAAGGTGTGGGTAGATACAGAAGTGACTACGAAGTACCACCACAATACGAAGGTGTGGGTAGATACAGAAGTGACTACGAAGTACCACACAATACGAAGGTGTGGGTAGATACAGAAGTGACTACGAAGTACCACCACAATACGAAGGTGTGGGTAGATACAGAAGTGACTACGAAGTACCACCACAATACGAAGGTGTGGGTAGATACAGAAGTGACTACGAAGTACCACCTCGACGTATTTAAAAAGGCAGCCTATCAGAGCAACGTCTGTATCAAAGGATGTATTGGGAGGTCCACTTGGTATACTGTAGCCTTGGCTTAGCGTGGCACATGTTCACCGTTACATATAAGGTTAATAATCACCCTAATAATGACCTCCGCATCCGAGAATCGACAGCACCCGAGTGAGTGAGAAGAGAACCGTAAACATCTCGCGCGGAGTGATATCTGTGTAGCACGGCTGACGCTCGGCGATTCCTTCGTCCATCGCGGAAATATAGTCAACTTTTGAATGAGTAACTCGAAGTTTTTTTTTTAATAATCACCTATGAAATTTGATGCAGCTGCTCTCCAGCATTTAAAAGAAATGGTTCGAGGTACGACACATGACTTAATATAGAGTTTCCATTATGATGATGGAAACTTCGTCTAGCTCATAACCCGACGAACCCAAGTACAAATGTCTCTCTCACTTTCCATGCAATATTTCCACCCATTCTCATTTCCCCTCTAACAGCTACGGTGCACACTGCAGGCGACACAAGCGCTCCACACAACACCCATTTAGTCTAAACTGTGTAAGCGCAAGTATCTTTATTGGATTACCTTGAACACGGGCGTCGAAGGGGAGGAACGCCAAGTTAATTTTCAAAGGGGGCAATTGACGACTGGTTAATACCAAGCCTTCGCATCCCCTTGATGTGAATCCAGAGGGATAACGAGTTCTACAACGTCTAATATCTCCTATGTGAGGGGTCTAACCTACGCTGGAATTACCTGCAATTCTCTCAGTACACGACAGGCAAACTAAAACTCTTACAAAAGTAATTGCAGATACCAGCTCTCCTGACAAGGATCAGTGGTAGCGCCTCTGTTCTTCTGTTTCATATGTACTCATTCCATTAGCTGCCACCACTCCTCATGAACAGGGTCTTGAACAGTCGAGTGCTTTTAATCCAAGAGTTTCTCATTAAGAATTAATTTCTCTCGCAAGGAAGCAATTATTCTCTTTTACATTTGTTGACCTACTTTAGACTACAAATTAACAAAAATGTTTAGTGAGGTAGTGATTTCCTTTTTCATTTTTAGATTAAAACCCTATGGTCCAACGTAACACTCCTAACCACAAAACTATAAGCACCACAATAGATATAACCCCAACATGTCTTAACGAAATAAAAGAAGACCATCGTTCCTAATATATCAATTTGGTTCTATACACGACTGCTGTTACGCATTATACTGCAATTATCATAAGGCTATGAACGACACAACACCATGATGCAACACCACTAAGTACTACTGTTCGTGACGCATCACAACCAGGGTGACCCATCTCAACCATGACGATCTACCACAACCACCACGATCCAACACAACCATCCCATATGGCCACACCGCAAACGATCCAGCAACCAGCAACAAGCCAGCACAACCATGATTACGAACCATTGAGCCATCGAGGCCAACCTCAACCCACTGTAACAAGCACAGTCAACCACAACCATCTACAACCATCTACCAGTGCTTGTTCCGGCCCCACCTACCCTCCCACCACAGCAGCAGCTGTCATGTCAACCACAGACGAACCACAGCCACCCGCCAAGACGGCGGTCGCGCCCCTGGAAGATGTGGAAAGAAGACGTGACCCCAGCACCACCACCACTACCCTCCTGGTGCCACTGGAGTTCGACCAGATGATGAGGGCTCCTCCTCCTCCAGGCGAGCAAAAGCTCGAGTGGAGGAGGAGGAGGGGAGGAGGGGGTCGGCTCTTGCACAATCATCCTGCCACGGTCAAGGACACGCGTTCCCCTGCTCTCCGTTCGTATTTAGCGAGCTTTAACATGGAGGAGTTTAAGAAAAGCAGAAGAGCCTCTGGTCCTATGCGGGAGAATGCTGGAGACGAGAGATGCCTCGCGTGGGATGGGTGTTTTCAGGTTGTTGTTTTATGGGCAGGTTGGCTTTAATAATGCGAGGCAAAGGGGGTGGACCTGGGGAGGACGCGTTTTATACTGAAAGTTTTAATCCTTTGCTACAAAAAAGGTTTCGTAAGTCCCGCGGTATCTGTGCGTAACGAGGTCTTGTGAGTCAAGTTTTGAATGTAATGAGGGATTACAAGGGCGTTAGGCATTCAGGTGGGATACACGTGATAGACGAGGCTACTTCGCCTGGGAGACACGTTCAATATCTTAGGGGCTTTGAAGCCGGTTTTGGGCCACGTATGTACAATTCAGCTTTATTTTTCCAATGAGGAACATAGATTTTGCTCTGGGTTAATTTTACCACTTAAAAACTTAAAACATTGATTACAAGAAGACAATTTTCAAAGCCTAACCTGAACCTTATATTATTCTAATGCAACACAGGAGAGAAATAAGTAGAGACGTGGGCAGCCAACATTTGTCACGGGCGGGAGAGGCACAAGACAGTGGCTTAGGTCTCCATGCTGTTCCAGAGCTGTGCTGCTTGGCTGGTGTGTGTGTGTGTGTGTGTCTACACCTACTAAACCTGGAACCAGGAACCGCCATCAGACAAGTCACACGGCAGCACAAGCCTTGTGTTGGCCTCCGCGCTCCACGCCGTGAAAGATACAGTCCGTACCCTTGTGCAATATACTGCACTAGAGGTTCTCTGCATCACGACTTAAAGCTGTTTAGCCTTTGCACAGAGTTCCAGGGTATCCTTGGCGGGGGCGTTGGCCCTCCATGTGCAAGGTGCGTGTTGTTCATTCCGCTTCTGAACTTCGACCAGGATGTACGAATGGGTGTGGTGACTCGACATCTGGAGAAGTGGCGGCGCGTATTCGAGTGCGAACTTGATTGAGCCTCGCGTCGCACGAGACCTTCAAGGAAGTCTATAAAAGAACACCTGTGATGTCATGCCCGACGCTTAATTCACAGTTAATCATATTCCTGAAGACGTAAAGATGGATGTTCATTTGAAGATCATCGTATCCCAATTGTATTTTTGCTCCGTAACACGTCAGGAGGGAACTGGAGGTGACCATCGTCTTTGTCATCTCCTTCGCAGCAGCAAGTGCCACTACCTGCCAGCGATGCCCCCCCCCCCCCCCAAAGACAGCAGACGGAGTTGAAAAAAAAAAGAAAAAATTCTTCGGCAATCCTACTTACCAAGTTAAAGCCGTTACATCTCAAGCGATCTTAACTCTGTCTACAACAGACCTTAATGACCGAAGTGATCACCGCCAAAACGATGGTAACGACCGAGGACACTGATGACGAGTGTCACCCGAGACGAGCAAACAACACTCGATCACAATTCACTTTCAACTACTGCAGGAGGGAGGTACTTACCCTTAGGGACCTCCCTCTCCGTGTCATCATCCAACCGGTGGCCGTCACTCAGGAACAGACACTTACCTGAAAAGAAAAGGAAAAAATATAAATGAAATTAATCCAAATTACATGTTGTAACCCCGTGGCTCTAACAGACCCAAGGGCATGACCCCGGAGAGCCAAGAAATTCAACACCTCGGACAGACTCTATATACACACTCTCGAAGTGTCTCTTTAACTCCCGTAGCAACTTTGAGTGTGCATTGCCCCTGATCCATGCGTATGTGCCAGGCTCTATGAGAACATTCTAAAGGGACGAGAAAATAAAATAGGACTGAAGTCCACACACACACACACACACACACACACATTCTTTCGGGCTATAATATTACCCTCTTTGGCGGAGTCTAGACCTGCGATATTATCCCCTTGAGCAGGACGCTCCAACCCTTGAGTAGGACGGTGGCCCGGACTCTGATCTGACCTCCTCCTCCTCCTCCTCCTCTCACTCTCTCTCCCTCCTTTCTCACAGTCGCCAGATGAAAGATCAGACCATCATATACCTAGGGTCGTGTACCGTCGTGGTCACAGGGTCGTGTCGTCGTGCTTGATGGTCGTACCGTCGTGGTCACAGGGTCGTACCGTCGTGGTCAAAGGGTCGTGTCGTCGTTGCTTGATGGTCGTAGCGTCGTGGTCATAGGGTCGTATCGCTGTACTTGAACAGGTTGAAGTACCATACCAAGAAGCGTATCCTTTTAACCGAGTTCTTTTCTTCATACGCGGGAGGGAAGTGTAACAGTTTACCAAACAGGCAGAAAAAGATTTAACAGTTTACGAAACGGGCGGAGGGTTCAAAGTCAATCAAACAAGAGGATGGCTTAACAGTCAACCAAACAAGAGGAAGGTTTTACGGTCAAGTAAACGGGAGAGGGTGGGGGGGGGGATTAAATACCAAACAGGTGGAAACTATAACGGTCAACCAAACAGATATAAGGTTCTACAACCAACAAACCAGGCGGGAAATCTTGCAGTCAACCAAAACAAATGTCACGTCATGAGAGGAAAATCAAGACGTTTCAACCCACAGCCCAATCATAATGGGACTGCTAAGTGCATTCTGAAGCACCTAGCGCATCGGGAGTGTCATTTGACCGTTCGTAATAAGCGCACGTTGAGCGCGTTCATCATTCAGGTATTGAAGTCATCTATGGCTCGCTTATCACAAGTAGTAAGTGCAGGCTCATCGCGTGTCCGAGGGCAACGAATGTGCACAGTGAGTGCAGGGATCACACGGCACTGTGTGTGTGTGTGCGTGTGTGTGTGTATACTTAACCACTTCAGCCTCAGAGTACCGGTCGTGCGTAACGAGGTCACAACAACCTTGCTGTGTTGCGAGTGCGAGCACAGAGGGCGTCCCATGTGGACCGAAGGCAAGGCAGTCCATTCAATAACCCTCAACACTCATCGCTGACCACCACTGCCTCGTATAACCACCATTATATTACTTCAACTATCAATTATATTATGATTATCATCATCAGTGGTGGTAGTAGAAGTAATATCAGTAGTAGTAGTAGTAGTAGTAGTAGTAGTAGTAGAAGTAGTAGTAGTAGTAGAAGAAGTAGAAGTAGTAGTAGTAGTAGTAGTAGAAGTAGTAGTAGTAGTAGTAGTAGTATTGTCATCATTACAACTATCATTACAATCAAACTAGCTAACGACCCACTGCCTTTGCAGGTATATCAAGAAGATATTTTGGGGAGACTCATCAACCCCAGATTACGATGGGACCTGAAAGACGGGGCGAACCACTGTAACCAAAAATCACTATGGCTTCTGGAAGCCCCCATCTCTATGCGACCACAATCACTACAGAACGCACGGTAAATCACCAAAGGCCTTTAGAGTGAGCCTGGACAGGTGGATCTTAGGGTACGATGAATAACCAGCGTCCCACTTGACCCCATTTCCACCACTCGAGTTGCGACAAGGTCATCCTCAAGCCTTATCGGTGTGTGTGTGTGTGTGTGTGTGTGTGTGTGTGTGTGTGTGTGTGTGTCTGTGTGTGCTTGCAGGTATACCTGTGAGTACGTTAACTGCTCGAGGGCCACGTCTGTTCATGAATCCCTGGAAAAAAAAATAAATATCCACAGAACACACACACACACACACACACACACACACACACACACACAAACACACACACACAACCCGTGCCAGTAATGGCACACCGGACAACAGGTCGTCAGCGCCAAGACCACGTGCCAGACTTTCGACCTGGAGAATCTTTACGAAAAAAAATAAATAATAAATGCTACAAGAGGAATATTGAGACGAAGTAATATTCCAGATGGTGGAGGTGAGGGATGAAGATATACGTCTCTTAAGGACAGGAAGAGCCCGATATTACCCCTTCATCGGCTACAGTTTTACTCTCGAATATTTCTCAAGAGTTTGGGAGTCTTCAGCCTCATATTTCAATACGTGTCAGGTTACGTTCCAGTCAGCATGGAATACGTTGCAGTCAGCACACAATACGTTCTAGTCAGCATACAATACGTTCCAGTCAGCATGGAATACAGTCCAGTCAGCATAGAATACAGTCCAGTCAGCATAGAATACGTTCCAGTCAGCATGGAATACGTTCCAGTCAGCATACAATACGTTCCAGTCAGCATAAAATACGTTCGTCAGCATAGAATACAGTCCAGTCAGCATACAATACGTTCCAGTCAGCATACAATACGTTCCAGTCAGTATGGTTTACGTTCCAGTCAGCATACAATACGTTCCAGTCAGCATACAATACGTTCCAGTCAGCATACAATACGTTCCAGTCAGTATGGTTTACGTTCCAGTCAGCATACAATACGTTCCAGTCAGCATACAATACGTTCCAGTCAGTATGGTTTACGTTCCAGTCAGCATACAATACGTTCCAGTCAGCATGGAATACATACAATCTCCTGACACAAAGGTCGAGTCCATCTCGAGAGGAAGAGGGGGGGTGTCGTCTCTCTCTCTCAGGTGACGTCGTCAACTCCCTGAAAACTCAATACTTGCCTTCAACTATTCCCTCGGGAGGTCGAGGAAAGTCTTGTCTCGTCATATGAAGCCAATTCTTTTTAGTGGGTGTGAAAAAAAAGTAAGGTTGAAAAAAAAAAAATGGGCGTTGGGGTGTTGGGGTGACTTTTACGCATTTTTTTGCCAAAACTGACAAAAAAAAAAAAAAAAAAAAGTGAACTAAAGGCATGAGAGAGAGAGAGAGAGAGAGAGAGAGAGAGAGAGAGAGAGAGAGAGAGAGAGAGAGAGAGAGAGAGAGAGAGAGAGAGACTGTTAAAATTGTAGATGTGAAAAAACATATATGTTAAAATCAATAAGGAAATTTGACTGATTAAAAGAGAATCGTACAAAATATACTTGAACAAATTGAAAAAAAATGAAAATCTGATATTAGACTTCCATACAGAAGTTTGTAATGCATTTGCATAATCACCAATCCATGTGAGAAAAAATTATATGTAAATCATACCCGTTTTCCATCAACAGACAACACAATCATGCGTCTGGCATCCACCTCATGGCACCATGCACTACTGGCCGGTACTCACCGTCATGAAACGCATTACCATGCCAGACTTTACTACTTCTTAAACCAACTGAAGATACGCCTCGTCCCGGGGCATTACGACACGACTCGCAAACTATCCCCAATTCTGCCCACGTTTATCTCCAATCCCTCCACGGCCTTCCCACTTACCTGTTATTACCACAGTCGCTCGCCTTTGAATGTGGCCCAACCTAACCTCACTTAGGCGCCCCCATATACAGCGCTTCGGCGATCACAAAGAGCAACCTCTGTTCCTCCTCCCTCCTCCTCCTCCTCCAGAATGGGAAATGCTACAAGGCCGTGCTGCTGTAACAAAGGCCCCGCTGTGGAGGGCTGTTACAGAGGGGTTAAGGACAGGTCTACTACGCTCGACAGGCCGTGTTTGCTTAAAATTAATCGTTGGGAGGGCGCCGCTCTGATGAGCTTCTACGAGACCTCGGCCCTACGATGCTACTTAGGGTGTGGCCTGCTGCACTGCACTGCTCCGGAGGCTTATCTCGACACTGCTCCAAGAAAGCGTCGCTCTACACACGATTACGTGGGTGTTACTCTTAATCACTACTACTACTACTACTACCACTACTACTGCTACTACGGTGTGTTGCTCTACCTACTTTTATCTTCTACTATGGGGGTGTTACTCTTAATTACTACTACTACTACTACGGTGTGTTACTCTACCTACTTCTATCTTCTACTACGGGGGGTGTTGCTCTAAGTACTACTATTACTACTACGGGCGTGCTGATCTATACTACTTCTACTAAGAGAGTGTTGCTCTGTACTTTTACGAGGGCTATGCTCTATAAAGCTACGACGGCGTGGCTCCTTATTACTACCGAGTCTATTGGTCTCTACAGCTACGAGGATGTGACTCGTTGAAATGCGACGAAGATGACGCTCTGGAAGACGATTTTGACGCGCTCCTCTGAAAGGTCTGAGGAAATGACCTGGAAAGCTAAAAGTCCACTCCTTGCAAATGCTAAAAAAAAAAAAAAAAAAGACGGTGATCCGCATATTCCGGTCAATCTGCCCCAAATCCACAAGAACGGTGCGTTCAACAGCTTATCAAGATAACGCCCTGAAATGCTTAGGAGGAAGGTACTCGAATCTGCCAACAAAACTACTGTGAATGCTACAAGAACCTAACTACTTCGACTATTTCGTTAACGAGTCTATGGAAGGGGATGATGATGATGATGGAACAGAAGCAACAGACTCAGGAACAACTACGTAAAGGAATGGGGAAATAAAGATGGAACGGGTCATAGTAACAGAAGCACAAAGGAAATCTGACTCATCCATGAACAGAAGACACAAAAAATAACGCCAAACTGAAACAGCAGGTGAGAAGGACAACCAAAAGCAGTAACAGCAGAAAAATGACGCAAGCAGCAGCAGAGGCAGTCAAAGCAGAGACGAATTAGGAGTAACATACATGGAAAGATAAAAACAAAAATAGGATTACAGAAGGCACAACAGCAAGAAAAAGGCAACACAAGCAAGTCAATGAATGCAAACACCAACAGCTCACTGTAGTAAAAGTTAACAGTAGAAACCTCGGGGCAAAAGAATGTTAGCTGCATGGCCACAGTCTGCCGATATGACTGGCCCAAAAGGGTTCATCCAACTTCCTGGCAAATGGGGGGGTCACAGACTTCTCTCGAAAGCCAGTCTGATGCTGACCAGGAACTTCTTATATACATTATCAGTGGCTTACGTTCAGTTAATATCCACATTCTCCAGGAACTTCTTATATACATTATCAGTGGCATACGTTCAGTTAATATCCACATTCTCCAGGAACTTCTTATATACATTATCAGTGGCATACGTTCAGTTAATATCCACATTCTCCAGGAACTTCTCATATACATTATCAGAGGCTTACGTTCAGTTAATATCCACATTCTCCAGAAACTTCTTATGTACATTATCAGTGGCTTACGTTCCTTTAATATCCACATTATACAGGAACTTCTTATATACATTATCAGTGGCTTACGTTCCGTTAATATCCACATTATTCAGGAACTTCTTATATACATTATCAGAGGCTTACGTTCCATTAATATCCACATTCTCCAGGACCTTCTTATATACATTATCAGTGGCGTACGTTCCGTTAACATCCACATTATCCAGGAACTTCTTATATACATTATCAGTAGCTTACGTTCCCTTAATATCCACATTCTCCAGCTCAATGTATATACTACGCACTCAGAACACAAGACTTGGACCGCCGGGTTCCTGAACGCTGAAGAAGGCCTCATCAAAGGCAGGAGGGACTCCTGCCCCAGGAAAGACGTCCAAGTTTATATTGAAGACTTAAAGAGCAGGTTGTGAAAAACCTGTGCGACGACGAAACATCACGTGACAATAACCCGTAACTTAAAATAGTATGGCAAGATCATCTCGACTTTGATACGGTCTCTGGAGAAGGCTAGAACCTCCGCCGTTCTCCGATTTACCCCAAGAGGGACGTTGAGTGGAGCTTCTCCTCGTACTGGAGACCCAGGTTGCTGCTGGAGATTCCTCAGACAAACAGACGGAGGCCAAATCTTCCGATTCTTTCGTGGAGCAAATCGCTCTTGTGCGATCCCGAACGCAGAGACGCGCGAGAACAGAATCAACCGAATGTTTTGCCGTGGTATCGTCTCGTTAATCTATCTTGGGGCGTCTTCGGTGAGGGACTACACACACACACACACACACACACACACACACACACACACACACACGAGCCCATTTAACTAACCTTCGTGTGGCCGACTTCGTTGTTGCCCTTTCGTTCACGAGCATTTCGTCAATAATTACGATTCATATTATTAACTATTACATCGTTAACCAAACTCGTATCGTTAGGCACTTGACCATGCAGCGTTGTCCTATCTATCTAATCATCCTTCATGCCCAACCTCGGCTGGACAATCATCCCTCATCATCCCACTCCCTCGATCATGTCCTCTGCGAATCCACAATCACCATCCATCCATACCGTTAATCATCCAACTCCCTCTCTCCACCCTCGTTCAATCTCTCCTGCAGAAGCGGAATCGAAACATCTTATCTGCTCCTCATACCAAGATAAAGCCAGAGACGGTGTCTGCGTCTGTCCTTATATGACCACCGGGAGGAAAGAGCCCTCAGGGAGGGAACGAACTCCCCGTATCGTCCGTCCGTCCGTCCGTCAACGGGTCTAGCAGCGTCACATGAGATGCCAAGCTAAAAGTTTCCGTCGCATCAAACGTAACGGTACAGACGATGAACCATCCAAAACTCTCAACTTGTAATGAGGGGTAACTGTCGAGTAATGATGACCCAGGAGGAAGGATGATGATGATGGAGAATGAAACGTTTTACCTCGTAAGAATATTCAACTATCGATGATTTTTTATATATATAAAATCAAAACTTTTTCCTTGTCAGAAATTTGGACGCTTCAAGGGCGGGGAAAAAAAATAATTCACATGAACACATACTTCCTTTGGAGATCAGGATATAAGAAGCTCTTCCTTGCGAAACTCAACTAATGAGAAAATATTCTAGATATATTTGGTAGAAAATTAGATTCAGTCGAGAAATGCTTCGTTAAGGATGGGTCTGGTGTTCACTTTCCGTTGTAGTCCATAAAATTTAAATGCAAAATAAAATCCATACAATTATGATACTTTGAGAATCGTAATGCATATATATATATATATATATATATATATATATATATATATATATATATATATATATATATATATATATATATAAGATTATCCCTGGGGATAGGGGATTAAGAATACTTCCCACGTATTCCCTGCGTGTCGTAGAAGGCGACTAAAAGGGGAGGGAGCGGGGGGCTGGAAATCCTCCCCTCTCGTTTTTTTTTTTTTTTAATTTTCCAAAAGAAGGAACAGAGGGGGCCAGGTGAGGATATTCCGAAAAAGGCCCAGTCCTCTGTTCTTAACGCTACCTCGCTAACGCGGGAAATGGCGAAGTTTAAAAGAAAAAGAAATATATATAAGATATCCCTTTATTGTTGCCATTTTCTCTGATACAGTCTCCAGTGACAGAAAACGTAACTCATGAAAATCAATACAGTTTTATGGTAGGCCACAAGAGGTCAAGCTGAGGTCAATAAGGTCATCACTAGACTTTATTTCCTCACAGTAAACATCGAACAGACATTGCAATATTCTAGATATACTCGCAGACAAGACGTTGAATAGTATGAGAGCAGGAGGGTACTCGCATCCCCTATACTTCGAGTTAAATATGAAAATGAATCAAATAATTTCACCTCATTTATATATATATATATATATATATATATATATATATATATATATATATATATATATATATATATATATATATATATATGAAAAATCTGAGTTACCAGACTCCGCCCACTCGAGGTTACACTGCGAATGAAAAGTCACCTTGGGTCGGACTGTTATCTTACAAAGAACTTCTCACTCCAAAGGAGCATACGTTTCCCTACTACTGGAAGTAGTGCAGCCTTGGTTCTGGGATGATTATACATAATTAAAGACATGCTTGCTCCAAGTTTCCCGCGTTAGCGAGATAGCAACAGGGACGAACCAGGACATGGCCACATCCGTCCACATTCATTTTCTAGATGTCATGCGTATTCTAATGCACTCAAACCACATCCCAGCCCTCCGAATCATCACCCAAGGCCTCCCGCATAGCTCAAAAATCATGTAAAACCAAGCTGCAAACTAATCAAAATAGCGCACTCAGAAAAATCACCGGCTGCCTGGCAACCGCAAACACTCATCACCTTGACCATGAAACAGATATCCTCACGACAGAACCCTACCTCAGAACACGCCACAGCAGAAGAAACCCCTCACATCAACTACCACTCCATAACGAACCACCAAGCTACAGGGAGAGACAAAAAAAAAAGCTTATCCCCCTCCCTCACACTTCTGCAAACTCGACGCACATACCACTCCTCCCCACCTCCCACGACAAATCTAACACTGACGACACACACACACACACACACACTGAAATGACCTCCACGCTCAAGTCAAATTCTAACCCATCAGACTGACACACCCACCAGGAACACATCCATATCCAAGCTCTGGACATTATCCACCCACACAACACTACAAACACCGTCTCAACCTATTTATTCCAAGACCCTTCCTACTCGCGGTGCAACTTCTACAACGAAGCCACCGAGCACTTACGACTCAATTGTCTTGCACTTCCTCCACACACACACACACACACACACACACACCTATTTATGATCTATGGTCCCGACCAGTGGACGTGACCTGCTCCCTGAGCGCTGCAGGAACCTTTATACAGATAGAAGGGAATCCTGGGGCAGGAAGTTGAAATGACACATACAATTCAACTCAGAATGACAACTTGATGTGGGTAGCGTGGTGACCAAAAGAGAGATGGACCTGTCACACTTGTCAAGAGTTCTAGTAACAATTTTGATTTAACTTCCCCTAAAATTCCATTTCGTATTCAGTAACATATACGTAATCATAACAACATACCTCACAGACTTCTGTCTTGAGAACACAAAGGCGTACAAACAGTAAACAGGTCACGGGATCCTTCAAAAATGGAACAATGATGGATGGCCAAGTCTTTCCAAAAGGGTCGACATTGTACCAAAATCAAATAGGTTTCTACCAACTTCGTTTCCCTCAAATGCCTCTATCGTCGAGGCTCAAACCTACTCAAATCCACAGGCAAAACAATTCACCCGTACGTTACACTCTAACCGACTAAATCAATCAATAAACATCAGTGTTTACACTATCTACACTTCATACACACAGCACAAAAATTATCCTTACACTATCAGAGTTACATAATATGACAAAAGGACGAAATAATCTGAGAGCATATCGACCTCCTTAAGGTTAAAAGGCGATCATTCTGAGACACTTCGTTCACTGGTGTAAAGATGGTTTTTGTGCTGTGTGTACGTACCTACATGTTTACTATGAGGATATATTCTCAATTTCACGCTGACCTACATATACATGGACGACAGACATGTACGTACAGTGAGAGTGTATGTGGTCTTAGAATTATCATTAACACCTAAAACAATGGCGTTTTTGCTTTTCAGTTGACATCCTTAATAACCCTAGCATTTGATTAAGCCTAGAGCCCAAACAGCCAACCTAGATGCATATAAGGCGGTGGCCTCTATATACACACTCCACGCGCAAGGTAAACCCTTGATGTATATCCATTACTGCTATCAGGCTAAAATAGGGTAATGACAGCATCTCATTTGCACATCCCTCACATCTCTTCTTTCCATTACCATCAGCTGACAACGCCTCCAACAGATGGCTGGTTTGAGGTTAACGCAATATGCCTTATCTACCGTTTGGCATGTTGTACCGAGCACTCTCTATCAAGCACTATGATACTTACCAAGCGATCTGACACTCACACATACGTACATCCCATCTTAACACCAGATCTTATTCTCCGCCAGTAATGAATTCATTACTTCCTGTCACCCTTAAGTATCTGTACTGTCCCTGTCCTGCACACCTGTGTGTACAAAAGAAAAAATGTAATAATGTAACATTAAAAATCTGGTGATAACAACAACTAAATCCTACCCATATTTTGGCAGCTTGAAATATGATCACATTTGTACTTAAGAAAGAATTTAAACTTACACCTGTCAACAAGGTGTAGTAGGAAAAGATGTACACAGTGATACCGTTACTACGCTAGCGTTACCCAACCGATTACCAGCCTGGTCTCCCATAGGAAAGACGGAAGAAATCCCTTTAGAAACACCGTCACTTTACTCGAGTTACCCCGACATTACAACGACACCCTCGTGCTCTTTGTCCCACATGACCAGAAAAAACCCATTTTCTGTTGTTTCTCAGGGGACCCTAACCTAATACAACACCCGCCTTATCCCTCGCACGAATACTCACTTAAAATTATGGGTAAATTTTGTCGAAACTTTGTTGCTATGAAGAAACCATATCGATAATGAGGTAAATGATGAAATCACTGTATTTATGAATGTTCTTGTAAATACGGTCAGGTTCGTCGATTGATAAATTGGGCCTTTAAGTCTATCGACTGCCAATGTCACAACAAGGCAGTTAGAGTCAAGATAATACTAACATCATTAGCACTTCTGGTCAATAGATATATATGATACAAGGTCACACACGATTCTTAAAAAAGAAAACAGTTTTCACTACAGAGGTACAAATCAACTCCCCTCTCCAAATGAACCTACGTCACACATGACGAAACTGCATGACTTAATGAATTGTGCGATTGGGATACAAATGACGTCAAATGGTTACGGACAGGCATTGAAGTTCACTTTAGCCTACCACTCCATCCCTAAAGTAAAGGAGAAAATACAGATCACAACATTTCTACTGCTACTACTTATACTACGGTAGAAAACTAACATTTAAAGAAAATGTAAAGAGGCTGCCATCTCTTATATTAAGACGAAATACCATTCTATATCATCTTGACTTCAAAGAGTCAGCATTAACGATAAATATTTATGACTTATTTGACGTATTCATGTTTCTTTCATGTTTCTGATCAAAGCATTATCATTCTTTTATTTTTTTTTTTAATTTTCAATACCGTCTTACAGACCTTGCAACTGTGAATGCTATTCATCAATAGTATTCTATAATGACGTGAATCCAATCTTAAAAATTCGAGTGAACACATTTCGATAGCTTTTGTCAATAAGATCACGGGCTTAGACGTAATTCACTTCACCCCGGTAACGGAGAACATTTCCTCTTTTTACACGGTAAATAAGAGTAAATGATTTACAAAGATTACATTTGCTTTCAGAGCGTCGTCATGTTTTCGGGTTTCCATACTCATATGTGATTCTGTTTCCTCGAGGTCCTTTCAAAGAATCCTTAATATCCTTTTCGAATCCTCTATATTCCTTCGACTGTATTTTGAATATACTTCTGTTGAATCCTCGATATCCATCTGTTGAATCCTCGATATCCTTCTGTTGAATCCTCGATATCCATCTGTTGAATCCTCGATATCCTTTTACTGAATCTTCGATATCCTTCTACTGAATCTTCGATATCCTTCAACTGAATCTTCGATATCCTTCTACTGAACACTTGACATCAATTCTCAATGTTCACACTATGACCATAAAAGGATCTTTTTCTTCTTTTCAAAACAATCCATAAAGAACGACTTTCCATATAAATTAGAGATGAAACCCTGACTCGTGTGCTAAAGCATGACAACTTCCTATCTAGGCGTTTGGAAATACGATAGACAAACACGGGACGCAATGCAATCGCATCCCGTTTTCAGTATAATACGCAACACATTTTCTTAAGAGGACGCGGTCCCACGATGAAAACAGAGGGTCGAAACCCTTCCAAAATGTCACCACAAATTTCGACAGTGTCTTTAATCAAATAGTCAGTGTTGAATTCTATACTTTCCTCTTCTATATATGGAACACAGCCTCGTACTATCAGTACACAAGGATAAATATAAATATAAATAGCCTCTTTCATAACAAATACACGAGGATTGCTCCCTCATCCTTCTTCACCCATCGGGCGATCCTCCTATTACGTCACGATATCCCTCCCACATCACACAGCCTCTATACGGGCAAATGACCAAGAAGGGCTACTCCATCACCCTTTGAGACGTGACTTTTAACTTAAAAAGGCAGCGGGTGTTTGGGGGCTGGAAGGATGACATCACAGGGTCATAACAACGTCATTCATCGAAATTAGACTTGGACAAGCAGTGACATTTGTCTCCGAGTTCTCTGATCGATTTCAACAATGAATTTCGTCCTTTTATGCGACGGAGACGAAGACAACATACGGGCTACGGACCCAACTAGGACACAGTGACAGACAGATGTAAGGTGATAATTCGTCCAGGAAAATGATGGAAACTCTTTCTTCAGGAGTAGTTACTGATGTTTCTACACCACCACCACCACTCGAACGCGGTTTAATGCACCTATCAACACCCCCCCCCCACATACAGACAGACGGACGTACACACACACACACACACACACACACACACACACACGCTATCGCTACCACTACCGCGTCATTTCCAAAGGTGTTCGTTCTTGCGAACTCCCGACACCAAACCAGATGTACACCATTACAGGATTGCCCATTCCTCAGAGCTCCCTTCTCAAAGAGCCATCCGTAGGAAAAGGAAAGCTGAAAAAAGAAAAAGAAAAAATCAAGACTTCGACACCTTCAAAAAAAAAAATAATATTAGTCTTCGATTATCATTCTTTTTGACTGGTGGTTCTGACCTTGTGGGTGGCAACCTTAACAGTTCTCTAACTACTTTAACTAAAGGTTTAAATCACAAAACAAGCGCCTCCTTCATCCCTACTATAATTCTAGACGCGAGAAAGAGAGAGAGAGAGAGAAGAAAAAAAAAGAAGTCCACGTCAAACATTTAACTTCCTCGATGTCTTACGTGGCACTTACGTGGGGAGAGAGGCAGCAACAAATCAAGTCTTATTCTCTGATTTCTCACACTTCGATTACCCCTCCGCTGGGATTCGATCTTCGGTCGGGTTTACCTGACCTGGTAAGGTTATTCAAATGTGCCACAACCAATTTCTTGGCAATGAAAGAGGTTATACATAAATTTTCCCATGCCAGTGTGCCGCCACCGCAACGCATTTTATTATTTTTCATTCTCTCTCTCTCTCTCTCTCTCTCTCTCTCTCTCTCTCTCTCTCTCTCTCTCTCTCTCTCTCTCTCTCTGTGCGTATCATCGAAGTCACATTGCCAAGTTCACTAAATGCGTCAGCCTTAAGTGCACTTAAGGTACTTTAAGTGCGTTAAAGACACTTTAATTGCACTTAAGGTGCCTTAAGTGCACTTAAGGTACTTTAGGTGCGATAAAGACACTTTAATTGCACTTAAGGTACCTTAAGTGCACTTAAGGTACTTTAGGTGCGCTAAATACACTTTAATTGCACTTAAGGTACCTTAAGTGCACTTAAGGTACTTTAAGTGCGCTAAAGAAGCTTGAAGTGCACTTAAGGTACTTTGTGTTACGCGACAGCTGGTGTGGAAGTAGCTCATGGTGTGGAACAGAAAATGGGAGGCGAAGATCGGCAGTGGCACTGCAGATGGTGTGGTGTTGACTTCCCATCCACGTCAGCAGCAGCAACAGCCCCCCCCCCACCCCCACCCCGCGCGATGGTACACCGAACCGTGCGCATGACGGTACGACTCGTCAAAAGGGACGGTACCACGCAAGCACAAACGGTACGACACCGTGATATATATATATATATATATATATATTTTTTTTTTTTTTTTATACTTTGTCGCTGTCTCCCGCGTTTGCGAGGTAGCGCAAGGAAACAGACGAAAGAAATGGCCCCCCCCCCCATACACATGTACATACACACGTCCACACACGCAAATATACACACCTACACAGCCTTCCATGGTTCACCCCAGACGCTTCACATGCCTTGATTCAATCCACTGAGCACGTCAACCCCTGTATACCACATCGCTCCAATTCACTCTATTCCTTGCCCTCCTTTCACCCTCCTGCATGTTCAGGCCCCGATCACACAAAATCTTTTTCACTCCATCTTTCCACCTCCAATTTGGTCTCCCTCTTCTCCTCGTTCCCTCCACCTCCGACACATATATCCTCTTGGTCAATCTTTCCTCACTCATTCTCTCCATGTGCCCAAACCATTTCAAAACACCCTCTTCTGCTCTCTCAACCACGCTCTTTTTATTTCCACACATCTCTCTTACCCTCACGTTACTTACTCGATCAAACCACCTCACACCACACATTTTCCTCAAACATCTCATTTCCAGCACATCCATCCTCCTGCGCACATCTCTATCCATAGCCCACGCCTCGCAACCATACAACATTGTTGGAACCACTATTCCTTCAAACATACCCATTTTTGCTTTCCGAGATAATGTTCTCGACTTCCACACATTTTTCAAGGCTCCCAAAATTTTCGCCCCCTCCCCCACCCTATGATCCACTTCCGCTTCCATGGTTCCATCCGCTGACAGATCCACTCCTAGATATCTAAAACACTTCACTTCCTCCAGTTTTTCTCCATTCAAACTCACCTCCCAATTGACTTGACCCTCACCCCTACTGTACCTAATAACCTTGCTCTTATTCACATTTACTCAACTTTATTCTTCCACACACTTTACCAAACTCAGTCACCAGCTTCTGCAGTTTCTCACATGAATCAGCCACCAGCGCTGTATCATCAGCGAACAACAACTGACTCACTTCCCAAGCTCTCTCATATATATATATTCTGCATGACCTTTTGACCTAAAATTCGAGCGTCGGGTCAAACGCCAAGGTCATCTTTCCAAACAGGTTGGTTCAATAGAAAAGACGGAAATTTAAGGTCTGTCCGTTTTCTGTTTGAACTATCAGGTTTGGGAAAGCGGGCATCTTAAAATATAAATATATCAACTAAATAATAAAGCATGAATGAATTAAAAAATAAAATGTAAATGAAGCCAGTTGTATACATACTTCATTTACTAGACTTACTTTTTTTCTATTTGTGAGACATGTAATTCTCAATCATGTTTAAGTGTACGATAAGAACACATTTTGCTGTGATAATACTAAAAGGGGAACCCTTTCTTCTCCCACTCCCCTTTCCCATCCACGGCAGAACAAACACCGACCACACTATGGGTTATCCAAACTTCCCCCATGGCAGAACAAAGCCCACACTCTCTTGTGTTTTTCACACCACAATTTGTTGTACACACAAAATAGAAGGTTGTATAAATACTTTTTTTTTTGTCTACTTTATGATGTACTTTTGACGAGCTGCCACAGTAGACGGCACAATGGCATCGTTCCATAGTCATCGCCGGCAAACGCACGGGTCTCTTGTCTTTATGGAACCTGGCGAAAAAACAAAAAAACAAAAATATTGCAAATGTTTTCATTCAACACGAGGCGAGGAGGACAGTGCGTCCTCTTGTCCGGCTTCTGTTGCCATCGTGGACGAGTGGTGGCGTGATGGAGTGGGTTTTCTGGTCTTCAAATACGAGTCTCCGAGTCGAACCGTTTTGAGCGAGGCTGGTCCAGAACCGAGTCACTGGGTTGTGGGTACGGCGGTGGCCCAGAACTCGAGTCCAATTTACGGTATTAAAGGACAGAGGACATTATTAACCAAGACTTGTCAAGAGGTCCTGAAATATAGCCAACGGCGCGGGCTAAAAAAAAACCTCTACGAACGAGTCGGTGTGTAATGGTGACGTCAGGTCGTCGAGGACCGAGTCAATGCTTAAAACCGAGGCTTTCGAACAAATAAGTCTGATGTTTACAATAGTGTGACAGATAACATGACTGTGTGGTTCGGTGTTCGTGTGGTTGAGGCTGCTGGAGCGATAGGTTTATATTTATAATGTTGATGACGAAACAAAGCATCAGATGTTTATGGTGATTGTTCGAGCAGGACTTGATACTCAAGTAATATGGGAGATTATAAAATACGCAGCAAAAGTAGAAATCCAGGCTACACATGATATTTGAGTGCGTAGGTGGCATCCTCTCCATACGCGAGGGATATACGCAACAGACCACCAAAGGGAAAACATACAAGTCACCCCTTAACATTATGGGGTCACGGGAACTTTTTAAAAAGTGCTGGAAACAATGGAATGACTTGCCGGTTTTCTCCAGCATTTTTCCCCATAACTCCGGAGTTTGGCACCACAACCCGAGGTGGAATTTAATTAGAAAAAAAAAAGTTATCCTCAAAGCCAGAGAGTTGGGCTTCTCTTACATTTACTCTCTTCTACAGCGCTTGGGCTAGGCTGATGGGTGTTACACGCCATCAATATGGTTCTGACACCTTCCCTGATCACTGTGGTGCAATGGATGGCAACAAGATGCGGTACGACAAATTTTCCATCATTCCAACCGGGAAAATGTGTCGTACCGCACCTCCAAATTCATTTCATATGGGATAAGCAAGGTGAAATCAACGTACCGTACATAATTCCTTACCGTACCCCTAATTAAAATTAGTATCGTACAAGTACGGTAAAAATAACGTACCGTACCGTACCAATAAGTATGATTCATATCGTACTAACACGGTAAAAATATGTTATCGTACCGTACTTTCGTAATTCGGGAGAAAAAATGAGTGGTAAATGGGACAGCGGAAATTTATTATGACCAACCTAACGGTTGTTTTTTAATCGGAATTCTGAAATATGCAGCCTACGGATGTACTCTGTTCTTATAGTTTATATATATAATATATATATATATATATATATATATATATATATATATATATATATATATATATATATATATATATATAAATCCCAATCATGTTGGTTGTTGCCATCATTCGTTTCTCACAAGTTCAACATCGTAGGGAACAAGATGGCGTCATTTTCTTACTTTTTTTTTTCCCCTTCATCCCAAGTCCTTAAGTTCATGTAAGTTCTTCCAACCGCCAATACAGTGCCACGTATCGCTATCTGAATAAAAAAAAAAATTCACTATGCCATACTCCTAAACTCTTAATGTTAAGTGACCAAATCATGATACGAAATTATACGAAAACTACCGACATTAAGGACAGTTGCATGAATCAAAAGGCAGTTGCCCTGTAGTTCTTCAAGCAGCCACCAGAGCCACTTGGAGACGTGTCACTAAATTCATATCTGTCAAAAAATACACAATGAAGAATCCAAACATGCAACCCACACTGATACCAATAAACACAAAAGGTTCGAAAATGACACCGAATTCAAATATCTAACTTTTGTGACCACACTGTTCTTGAAAAAAAGGTACCGTAAACATATCGTAATGTCAAGAATTAAAAATACAAAGATGACACAAAACCGGTACCGTAATGTCGTACTGTACCTAACCGAGCTGCCAAGCCCTAATGTGGGGAGACGGATGGATATCATGGAGGCGTTGCCTGACTACGTAAACAAAGGTATGCACAGAGTAATCAACTGCTACTTGGAGGGAGGGGGTGGGTCACGGTAGCCGGCAACAAAAGGTCCACACACACACACACACACATACACACACACCCCACTTGCTAAAATTCTCCCAGTTTCCCTCGGGGTGAAGTTGCGGGCTTGTGTGTGTTGTTTACCGACAAGCCGTGAAATCACAACGCCACTGTTCCAACAAGCAATCCTTTTAAAGGTCGCGTGAAAAAAAGGAAAAAAGAAAGTCAAGGCAAAAACCAGGAGGAAAATCATATCCCAAGAACCTTAACAGACCTTGGGTAAACACAGACTGGTCATAACACAGGAGTGTCTTGTACTACTGTATCGTATTTCCTGATTGAAACTGGATATCTGAATATAAAACTCCTATACCTCCCTCCCTCCAAGAACCTACGCAAAAAAAAAAAAATCTACTAGGCAGAGCTAAAATCCATCCTCTTCCCTCCCCCTTGACTATCCTCTTCACCCACCCTCTTCCCGCAGCTCCTTAATAAGGCCCAAAATTGTCAATAAACACTTATGAATAACGGCCGCGAGATTATATGGTAAATGACATTATGCTGGTATAAAAGCCTCTCGTTTAGCCCGGTCTGACAATCGCTGGCATCACTCAACTCCAGGCTCCCCAGTTGGGGTACTGGCAGGCAGACCTTGTCTTGCTTTCTCGTTTCCCTGGGCTTCAAGTAATGATTTGTCTTACAAAACATTAAATATCTATCTCATGTATCTATTTATCCATCTAGCTATAAATATATCTGCCTCACCGGGGTCAATCCCCTTTAAGGCAAGCCAAACCCAAAAGCGTTAAAATGCCTTTACCTTCTTCTTTTTTTCCTTGAAGTACCTCGCGCCGCCATAAATCTCGCTATGCCGCCCCACGATTGTGGCATCCCATGATTCAGAATCACTGCGGCGTAGACCACTGCACACACACACACACACACACACACACACACACACACACACACCCGTGGTCGCTTCTGTAACTTAAAACCTCTCGGTACACAACGGCACGGCTCTAGCGCGCGGCCAGCACGACACCTGGACACCATCCATGGCCAGGCCTTGGAACCTATCTATACATGAAGTCAGAGAGGCCGTCATAAAACGGAGGTCATGCCAAAGGCTCGTACCGTCAAATTCAAAGGGTCGCATCGTCGCACTCAAGGGCTTAAAGAAAACTATAGAATACCCAGTGTCTCCAGGTGTATTTAACATGACTATGAGATGCAGCAGGAGGGTGCACTGCCAACCTTGGTCAAAGGCGAACGCAACGCTTATCTCTCAGCAGCACCACTTCCACGACCTCCATCGAACGAACGAAGCTTCTGATCTCAAAACGCATGATTGAGTCGACTATGGGAGGGAATCGAAGCCTCGTCACCACGACCACCATCACTACCGCCCCGCGGGAATGATCGAACCTGGGTAAAAGTAACTTGGCCAAAGGAACCAAAAGCAAAATAGACCGACAGGAAATGGGCAACTGAAGATGAGGATGATGAACCGAGGAGACCGGACTTGACCCAACGGCATGTCACAGTTCTGGAGCTTCCTGGTGAAGGAAGAGGTCGTGGTAGGCCGCTACGGAAGACTCAAGGCCACGTACGTAAAATCATCGATCTCTCTTTGGAGTCTCAAATTTTCCACGACGTACGACAGAAAATAATAATAATAAAATGCTACGAAAAAAAAAGACTTTCTAGCGCGTATGGTCAAAAGTTATCACACCACGTAGCGATGCCGTTCCCACTGAACTGAGCGAGACTTCGCGAGGTGTTTTCTGGTCACAGTGGGTACATGGAGTTTCCGAAGCTCTGCTTTATAGCGTAATGGTGGCGGCGTTGAACAATGGGCACTTTCTACACAACAGTGGCACAGGTGCTGCCAACTGATTCTTGCACACAGACACTACTGCAAGTACCCAACACAGACCATCATCCCATGGCACTCCACCAAAAATCTCTGGCAAACATTAACGAAGTTCACGCAGTACAAAGGTTCACGTACTTGATTGAACATATATACACTACGGGCGGGATTCGAACCGTGGCAGGGTCGTTCAACTGCTTCGGCCACACAAAGGTTGAGACAGCTATTTGATACCTACTAGATATTAAGTCTTTTAACCTCCCAGGGTTCGAATCCCACCCGTGTTGCATGCACGTCTTTACATCCACATATCTCATCATACTTAAATTACGTGATATATCTCTGATATGCTGCGCCATACTCAATTTCAGTGCGAGTACTGGCCTGACAATGGCAGATGAATTATATATTTCTCCTACTTAATGCTATCACACACCTACTGCCAAACAAAATACATTTACCACCATACCACATTTCTACCCTAAATTACTACCACTTCAAACAAAATATCTTCAAAACGTAAGCATACGCCATCATAATACATATTTCATTATTATACCTGATCGCAGTTTCCCGCGTCAGCGAGGTAGCGCTATATATAATATTCATGTATGTATATAAAACACTAGGTTCACATTTCTATAGCTCCTGTATCTTTGCCGCTGCGCTACAAAATGTGGAAATACCGTGGACTCGTTTGAAGCGTGAAGTTCCTCCACGAGAACGTATTTTCATATCAACTGACAATGATAAGAACCAGAACCATCTTCCTTTTAAATACATCGAGGAATAATCTACTAGAGTCTTGCATGCCTACAGACACTATACACATCATATCCCACCTTGTTTACCTAACCCAGTCACGCGGAACAATTCATATGCCTTGCCTCTCCAACTAACATTAAGTTATCACCCATAACAACATGGTAGAGAAATTAATTCATATGCTGTTCCTTTACAGCATATTGCTCCGTTGCGACACAGATCTGCCGTAAAATTCCTCCTTGGCATTTGCAACTAAAATGCGGCAGCATCCGCGTATGCAAGACCCTTCCAAAAGACATTTACTATATCACCTAAAACTCAAAACTCGAGGCAAATCAGAGCATAATATCAAAAACACTGGTTGACTTCCACTGACATAAGCTCTAGACTAAGTTAACAGAATTTGCGTGACCTGATTAGAAAAATATCAACCAACTCATGAGGCAAACGAGACTAATAAGATACCAAAGGACTGATGCATACGAGATTCCCACTGTAAACTACAGTATTCCTCTCTGAACAGGCTACCTCATTGGTCAAACTTCGATCTCTGAGGATAACAACGCGAGAGCAACGTGACACACGGGGAAATATTGACCGTGCGAAAGAAAACAACACTGGATAGACATTACAGTTAAGTCTATGACACGAAAAACGGCGCAAGAACGTAAAAAGAACACTGGTGAAGCACATCCATATATATGTAACATGATGTTAGGGACGTCCCGCTGTAACGTACCAAGACGGAGAGGAAGGATGGTAGTACGATCCTTCGGTAAGTGGCTATACGACCAATGAGCCAGCTAAGCCTGGCCAGGTGCACCTCACACACTCCACAGATCATCAACTGTGTGAAAGTTGCCCAAGATGGTCCCATCACAGGTGGGTTATACTGACTGTATGCAAATTCGTTTCACAAAACTCAACCCTCATATATATCTATATATATATATATATATATATATATATATATATATATATATATATATATATATATATAACTGTCTGATGACGAACATCAACAGCTACTTTCAAAATCCGTAGTTCTGTGCGAGTGTGGCGACAGTAGTAGACTGGCCGAGACGAATTAATTATCCGGACAAAAGGAAATTCATTTAATGTTACATCATTTCAAATGACGTTCTCTGATTCGATTCCAACAACCGTCAATTACTTTTGTCGCTTCTAATTCCGATAAAGATGAGGGAAAAAAAAAATGTTTCCCCCCCAGCACAAAAAAAGAGAGAGAAAAATACGATTATACCTACAACCGACTTTTCTTTCTCCATGCGAACGGAAGAAATACTGGCGCCGAGAGAGAGAGAGAGAGAGAGAGAGAGAGAGAGAGAGAGAGAGAGAGAGAGAGAGAGAGAGAGGTGGACTGAACTCCATCTATAATGTCGGTGAAAGGGGACTGAACTACATCTATAATGTCTGTGGATGCCATACCCTAACCCCCAAAGCCTCTCTGTGAGGACTATCTGCCTTGGTGGCCTCCAGTTGCCATAGCTATAGCAAAAGCATTCCCGGAGACAGGAATTCTCAACACACGCGCAGGATTCTCGCGTCTAAGACGAGTACTGGACGCACCAAGGTGTTCTGCAGGCAAGAAAATTATAGACTGGCGAGATAAGATGGTCGTCTTTCTAGAAGAGAATGATACAGTCACAGTATGAGATAACACACAGGATTACTGCGAGTCAAAGGGGAACGAAGATATGATTAATTATTCCTATAAGATTAATCATTGCTATCTCGGAAGATGAGTCAAAAATGAAGGAACTCCAAAGATTAATCATCGCTATCAGGGAGGTGGAGTCAAAGATGGAGGAAGATTTAAGATTAGTCAATGCCATCTGGGAAATTGTGAAGAATTCAAATTATGACACCTAATATGAAAAGGGCAGTGAGGATATATATATATATTTTCTTTTTTTTTTTTTTACTTTGTCGCTGTCTCCCGCGTTTGCGAGGTAGCGCAAGGAAACAGACGAAAGAAATGGCCCAAACCCCCCCCCCCCATACACATGTATATACATAGGTCCACACACGCAAATATACATACCTACACAGCTTTCCATGGTTTACCCCAGACGCTTCACATGCCCTGATTCAATCCACCGACAGCACGTCAACCTCGGTATACCACATCGATCCAATTCACTCTATTCCTTGCCCTCCTTTCACCCTCCTGCATGTTCAGGCCCCGATCACACAAAATCTTTTTCACTCCATCTTTCCACATCCAATTTGGTCTCCCACTTCTCCTCGTTCCCTCCACCTCCGACACATATATCCTCTTGGTCAATCTTTCCTCACTCATTCTCTCCATGTGCCCAAACCATTTCAAAACACCCTCTTCTGCTCTCTCAACCACGCTCTTTTTATTTCCACACATCTCTCTTACCCTTACGTTACTTACTCGATCAAACCACCTCACACCACACATTGTCCTCAAACATCTCATTTCCAGCACATCCATCCTCCTGCGCACAACTCTATCCATAGCCCACGCCTCGCAACCATACAACATTGTTGGAACACTATTCCTTCAAACATACCCATTTTTGCTTTCCGAGATAATGTTCTCGACTTCCACACATTCTTCAAGGCTCCCAGGATTTTCGCCCCCTCCCCCACCCTATGATCCACTTCCGTTTCCATGGTTCCATCCGCTGCCAGATCCACTCCCAGATATCTAAAACACTTTACTTCCTCCAGTTTTTCTCCATTCAAACTTACCTCCCAATTGACTTGACCCTCAACCCTACTGTACCTAATAACCTTGCTCTTATTCACATTTACTCTTAACTTTCTTCTTTCACACACTTTACCAAACTCAGTCACCAGCTTCTGCAGTTTCTCACATGAATCAGCCACCAGCGCTGTATCATCAGCGAACAACTGACTCACTTCCCAAGCTCTCTCATCCCCAACAGACTTCATACTTGCCCCTCTTTCCAAAACTCTTGCATTCACCTCCCTAACAACCCCATCCATAAACAAATCAAACAACCATGGAGACATCACACACCCCTCCCGCAAACCTACATTCACTGAGAACCAATCACTTTCCTCTCTTCCTACACGTACACATGCCTTACATCCTCGATAAAAACTTTTCACTGCTTCTATCAACTTATATATATATATATATATATATATATATATATATATATATATATATATATATATATATATATATATATATATATATATATATATATTCGTGAATATATCGTGAGAGAAAAGAATCTTGAAATATCTTACAGCGAAAGTCTCTCTTGGGAGATTATAAAAAGAACCTCAAACCACACACTAATGTCGCCCCCCCTCAAACCATCTTGACTGGGGGCTTGTCCCTCTACGTCTGGAAGACTCGTACTCACGTAAAGAAACCCTTCCTCGTCGGAAGAATCCTACCAGCCAAATCAACAGGGATTTTCACGGCCATGATAACATGATCCCGCGTACCTGAGCAAAAGAGTATGAAATAATACCCGAAGAGACACGATGGCAGACTGAAGCTTTCCCAACCATCCACATGCAGCGTTTGTATCGCTCATTCATGTATCAATCTGCAATAACAATGAGAGACGGCGAAAGACCCAAAGACCGGAGTGATAGCATTACCGGCCACATTCCCCCCCTGTAAATTGCCAATATCCTCCACTTGCAAAGGAAATTGGGATCTGGTGAGACTTGTCCACGTTGTCGCGCCTCTCTCTCTCTCTCTCTCTCTCTCTCTCTCTCTCTCTCTCTCTCTCTCTCTCTCTCTCTCTCTCTCTCTCCCGCACGGAGGAGGAAAGAGCAGGTTTATGGTGCTCACGCTCCTCAGTTCTGAGGTGTGTGTGTGTGTGTGTGTGTGTGTGCAATGGTGGGTCTTAGCAAGCCCGGGGATTAATGGAAAGGGGTGGTCTTCCTACCTAGTCTGAGGGATACATAAATGGGTTCTGTAAGGCCTTGAGATACATGGGAGGGTTGCTAGCGGACCTGGGGATATGTGAAGGGGTCCTAGCTACAAGGACTTGGGATACATGAGAGGGGTTCTACCGGGCCGCGGGTTATCAAGGGGTCCTACCAGGGCTGGATACAAATGAGGGGGAAGGGGAAGTGAGTTAGCTGACCTCGAGATACATGAGGGGGTTCCGACCCTATTAGGTCTGAAGATACATGGGAAGGGCTCTACCAGGCATGGATATGTATGAGGGGCGTCTCACTAGGCTTAGGAAACATAAGCAGGGTTCTATCTGGCCAGAGGATACATAAAGACACGATCTTCACATTCTTGTTAGGATCATGTACATCTGACGCCACACACACACACACACACACACACACACACACTGGTACACCCTCAGTACGCGTGTAGTACTCAGCAGAACCCAGGCACTCCCCAAACTAGTGACGCACACTTGACACTTCCCATACTAGGGTCACACACCTGACATTGCCCTTACTACTGTCACACACCAGACGCTGCCCCAGCAGCTACCGGTGGCTTGACACTGCCCTCATTATCGTCACACACCTGACATCACCCCTACAGGTGCGAGAAGGGTGTAGGTGACCGGACACTGACCAAAGTATTATCACACACCTGACTGCGCTAACGGGTATGGAGTGGGTACTGGCGGCTGGAAACTATCCTTCATACTGTCGTCACACATACCTGCAAGAAGAAAGAAAAAAAAAAATGTGAGCTTATACTTAAAAATAATCAAACTAATTATGCAACACCTAAGTATCAAAAGTGAAAAGTAATCTTTAGGAAAAATGAGTAAATATAGCTATGACGAGAACTCATACATGGATTACAACTGGTGAGAACGGACGAGTTATATCCATTTCCCTCTAGACTTCCAAGAAAAGGGGGTTAGTCCTCTGTAACCCAGACTTATAAACCAAAGATCCCAGGGTCAAGTAATTCCTCCTTCCCTCGAAGCCGCTTAACGTGCACTAAAATTCTTCCCTTTTCGGGTTGCACAATATAGTACTACTCGCGATAATAAAGGCGACAGAGACATCTATAAAATATAAAGTAAATTACAGAAGAAAAAAAAAATGAATAACGTAAACCTCCATGGCAAGATGGCTGGTTATATGACCGCGCAACTACTACTGGCTCCTGAAGCCTCGCCACTGTAAACACTGCCTTGTATTCACCCATGTAAACGAGACAACAGCCACTTGAATACGTGTTATTTGGCGAGTAACGGTTGACGGCATAAATCTAACGAGTGAGGCTGAATCCTGGAGGAGAGAGAGAGAGAGAGAGAGAGAGAGAGAGAGAGAGAGAGAGAGAGAGAGAGAGAGAGAGAGAGAGAGAGAGAGAGAGAGAGAGAGAGCAACCTGCTGGGTGATGGAGATGGACGAAAAAAAAAAAAAAAAATCTGAGCTGAACTGGAACTGAGCAACGTTTTGTGATGAAAGACAAAAAGTTTCTTCTCTTTACAACGAGTAAAACCATCAAAGTTCACAAACAAGTGATTCACTTTCATTTTTTTTTCTTTAACCGACAAACGTTTACCATTAAGCAATCATTCCAGTGAATATTGCGCGAACGGGTCACAGACAGAGAGACACAGACAGACAGACATCCAATTGCTTGTGGTTTCCCCATCCCAAAGTCGAGTGGGTTTCTCGTAAGTCAATCAAAGCTTCGCGGACGATTGCTTGTTAGTCCATCAAAGGACAAGGCCGTCAGGGGCAGCACCAAACTGGATGGCAGTTTCACTTTGTCACAACTTGGGAATTGAAAAACTGAAAACGGAATGGAAGTGAAAGGGCAGGCTAGTGTAGGAAATAGTGGTGTATATATATATATATATATATATATATATATATATATATATATATATATATATATATATATATATATCTTTCTTTCATACCATTCGACATTTCCCGCGTTAGCGAGGTAGCGTTAAGAACAGAGGACTGGGCCTTTGAGGGAATATCCTCACCTGGCCCCCTTCTCTGTTCCTTCTTTTGGAAAATTAAAAAAAAACGAGAGGGGAGGATTTCCAGCCCCCCGCTCCCTCCCCTTTTAGTCGCCTTCTACGACACGCAGGGAATACGTGGGAAGTATTCTTTCTCCCCTATCCCCAGGGATATATATATATATATATATATATATATATATATATATATATATATATATATATATATATATATATATATAATCACGTATACACCAAACTGCGAGCGATAAAGGTGAATATAAAAGTAAAATGCAATGATAAGAACAAAATAAACCCCACTTGCCACAGAAACTCGCCATTCCAATGCAAACTTGATTTCAGAGGTGTTCCGTTGCTCGCTACAGAAGATTTTCCCCAAAGTGATGACATACACGACATTATTGAGAGCTCTGTGCTGTTGAAGTAATTGGTGACAAGCAATGTCGCAACACACACTCCACACCTTTTCTTTATATATATATATATATATATATATATATATATATATATATATATATATATATATATATATTATCCCTGGGGATAGGGGAGAAAGAATACTTCCCACGTATTCCCTGCGTGTCGTAGAAGGCGACTAAAAGGGGAGGGAGCGGGGGGCTGGAAATCCTCCCCTCTCGTTTTTTTTTTGATTTTCCAAAAGAAGGAACAGAGAACGAGGCCAGGTGAGGATATTCCCTCAGAGGCCCAGTCCTCTGTTCTTAACGCTACCTTGCTAATGCGGGAAATGGCAAATAGTATGAAAGAAATATATATATATATATATATATATATGTGTATATATATATATATATATATATATATATATATATATATATATATATATATATATATATATATATATAATTCATGTTAGAGCGAACTGTAAACCTTCAGGAGGAACGGAAGTCATTTTGAAGTCGACATGGGAATCGTTGGAAATTCAAGCTACATAATTTGTAAGTAATTCCATAATTCTAAAGAAGTTGACAGTGTTATACATAAGTGAAATGTGTATATTCATACTGTTCCTGGAACTGCATGTCAGATATAGAGCACTGCAAATTCACATTATGATTCTCTTATTACCCAATTTATCAAGGCTTTTGTTACTGGGTTTGAAATTTACTCTCCCTCCTATGCGTTATACCATTTCAAATAAAGTAATGAGTGTAGCGCTATTGTAGAAGTCGCGATATTTGTTTCTGGTCTTCCTTTTAAGTCAGATAAACTTTAGAGAAAATTCTTTCAATATCAGCGTTTGATAATGGTAATGACATAATAATACTTAAATGTTGGTAGCGTTGTAAAAGATCACCAAATTCATTTCTCAAGGTGGATATCTCCTTAAAGAAATATCTTTTATAGGATGTGGGTGTCAGGAAATATATCTTAATAAATTTAAAAGGTTGTCAGCAGTAATGTGTGATATATATAATGGTCAGCAGAGAACTCAGCTAGCTAGATTTCGGGTTCGGCCTAATTGACCTTCCTCTTAGGTTGCGGGCTGGCCGTTAAACTCGACAAACAAACAAACAAACAAACTGATTTCGGCCTTGCGTGAAGCAGTCCACTTGCTCAAGCTGCTCCGCTTAGGCCATGCAGCAGTCAGGTTCGAATCCTCGTCAACACCACTTGACAGAGGTCATGGTCTACAGCAAAGAGAGCACATGGACTCTTCTTGTGGTCTTCCTCCTCCCCTTTGAGAGCCAGTCCCGGAAATCCTCGTTCACCAACCACGTATCACGGAAGGTCCTCTTAACCAGGTATGTTATAGCAATGTCTATCCGGGCATGTTACAGCAATGTCTATCTGGGCAAGTTATAGCAATGTCTATCTGGGCATGTTATAGCAATGTCTATGGGATATATCTACGTCATATCAGTTCAACGTCAATTCACCCTCTTGAATATCACCACAAAGTTAATTCACACATTAATTCCTGACTCTAACTAAACTTTAGACAACCTCACCATAGTAGCCTTATCGAACGTAACCTACCCAGATGTGAACATACAATCTCGATTATGAACTTCCAAGTAAAGGAAGCCTTATAAACAGCGTAGTCTTCGCGAAGAAAAAGCAATTTCCAAAAGGCGTTGAATGCCTTCCGACGGTTCGAATTAATTCCGCTTTGGAGATTATACTCTCAGACTCCGCCTTTCATACATATATTGATGTAATATGTAAAACAACAATGCTATTATCTAACTCGGGATTTCTTTGTAGCATCACTAATGGAACAAAAGATAACTGGGCTAACTTTAATGATATTATCATCGAAAAAACATTTATTACAAAAACATTATCACAAAGCATGTGAATCCCCCCCCCCCACACTGCAGCAGAAATAATGCATTAGGTGGTTCCGTCTTTACTCCGTAGGCGACAAAATGTATGCAACAACAACACTGGTGGCGAGTGATAATGAGTTCAGTTGTAATGAGGCGATCCCGCAGCACTTTTGCGCAGGCGCTTACAAAGTGAACGGTGACACACTAGGCAACCTAATCTGTCTCTATAATCTCTCAATCTGATCAACCTCTCGCTCACTCACTCCCCACTCTCCCTATTTTCTCTACTACTTACTTTCTTTCCCCTTACTCGTCAATTCCTCTCTCCTTAAGGATGTAAACAAGCGCCATAAAACAAAAAATACAAAAAGTTCTGCTGTTCGTTTCCTACGCCATCATTTATATATATATATATATATATATATATATATATATATATATATATATATATATATATTTCAAATCTTGGTATGAGGCGGTCTGGTTCGCTCCCGTTTTAAATCGGCCAAATCCGGTATAGTCCCACTCGGAACCAGCCTAAACTGAATAGTTCGGGCCGGCGAATGGCAGCTTTAGATGTACAGAAACATATTTCGCACCAGCGATTCCTACACGATTTTTCCCCCCATTTTCTTTTTTTTAAGGACGGACTCAATTTCAGTGCAAATATATATAATTGGTCCGGCAGTGCTGTACTCGTTACGATGCCACTCCTCCCCAACCAGACGGGGAGGGATGAAAGTACACACATTCGAGGTTGAGCGAGGCTATGGATGGCTGGTCTGGGTGTCGTCCAACGCTTCCCAATAGGGGACGCGATGCCCCAAACAAAAGCGACTAGCGCCACGAAGCACCACGGTAACTCCAAGCTCATACAGACACAGAACCAGATATTGTGAGGCAGAGATAAGGCCACTGTGCTAGACACAGTCCAATTACTCGCTAACATCAACTTGAGTGAAAGAGAGAGGTAACTAGGCAACAGGCGCTGACCAAGCGCTGACTGAGGGCAAGCTCCGGGTCATCTCGCCGACGTCCAATTGCCACCAAGAGAGAAAGAGAGAGAGAGGATCTAGCCAAAGCCACGAGATCGCGTTAAGCAGTGCTGATTGGCACTAATCATGGCATCCATCCCCAAAGCTAATAAAAAAGATAACGGCGAGCTGTACTAGGGATATAATAAACAAACCGGACAAAGCGTTGCTGGAAGATGTATAGTGAACTAAGGGGACTGGATGACAAAGAGTGGTAATGGAAGTCGACAAGTATTCCGGAAGTGGGAGAGTATGTGGCAAGGACTGCGTGGAATGACTGCACCACGATGAAAGCTTACAGGAAGACCAGGGTAATGGTAAATAATAAAGACAGTCTGCTAAGGCATATGAAATGAGTGCATGAGGGAGTGTACGCTGAAGAACAATGTGTGTTAGAAGCGGAAGTGTCAATTAGAGGAGGTGTGAAATGAAGAGAGAAGTGTGTGTCGTTGGAGTGTTGGGCGCGGCACAAGTGCGCACGAGAGAAAACAATATTCGAGGAAACGTGTTGGAGGAAATGTGATATTCCTGACGAGAGGGGAGAAAAAAAAGTACTACCCACTTATTTCCCGCGTGGCGTTAAAGGCGACAAACAGGAGGGAGGGAATAGTGGGGACTAAAAATTCTGCCGGGTACGCTGAAGTAGCCGAGTGCATTCTGGGTGATTATGAAAAACGAGCGCGATACAGAAGGGTGTATACTATAGTTGGGTGCGTTTGACAATAGTTGGTGGAAGGATGAAGTGTGTGTGTGTGAAGGATGAGGTGAGCGTAAGCGGAAGAAATGTGTGCTGGAGGAGGAGAAGAGGTGTTTGAAGCACTTTAGGTCGTAGCCAACTCCTGCCCACTAAGGCACTACCTTACTGACTTCCGGGCACCTTGACTGAGGCGTCTCAACATACTGTGTACCTTCACTCGGAAAGTTTTCAAATAGATAAAATAATGAATAAATCAGTTTTATTTTTTCACGCCATATCGCCTTACAAATATTAGTTTCCAAAAATATCTAAAACGCAAGAAATACAAGACAACATGGTCGATTCGTACGCACGTGGGTGTACGAAGCTTGCCACATATTAATAGTTCTTAAACGAGTCAAGGCAGTCAAGTCACAACGCCGTCTCTGCCTGACGTACGATAAACAGGTCCGACGGTTTTCGAATTGATCGTGATGGCTAGTCTGTCGGTTGGGCTAGTGGGTACGTATGAGGAAAAATTTCCTAATAATTATGGTAGCCCCATTGTAGAATAATCTTAATCAAAGTAGGAACTCAATATTGCACTTATTATGGTATTATGGCATAAGACAAGTCATCACAATATCATGACACTATGGCTACCAATGCGATCCCAGAACCAATGGGTGTTTTTCAAAGCGCTGCATCTAAGGTGCCATATTTTGGCACAAAATGTTATTTCTTTTTTTTAATACGGCGTGTACGCACTTATTCTACCACACCAGTGTTATGTTACCGTACACGTATACGTATAGACATTTTCTCTACACAATATTGTTATTTCTCCTGCTGTAAATAAATGTTTTGGTCTTTCTGACTGATGTGCATTTAAGCTATATACTCTTCTAATTTTAGAAACTGCTTTTCTAAACATGGATTCTGAGACTCCGAATTCGTCAAGATTGCTTTCAGTCTCTTTTTAAGCAGAGATCATAAAACCATGTTTGCACAATCGATATAACAAAACTTAATACATCAATTTCGTGTCGCGTCAGTAAACTTGGACAGCCTGTTCTCTGACGCTGGCTATGTTTCCCCCCCTCACAAAACCATCAAATACCGATTTGTTTCAGGGACCACTGTCGTCAAATCACTCTCAAAATATTCTTAAGAACCAGTTCACCTCCTCAGAATCCTCGCCGGCAAAACGAAACCACCCGTAACATCTCGATTACGTACATCAAAAAAGAGACAGTGTTGGAGTGAAGTGGGTCGCCTTCCGGTACGACTCACGCGCGTCGAATCGGTAACACTTTTCACTTCGGGGTTAGGATAGTAACTGGCCACTTGGGCGGAAAAAAAATGGTGGACTAATGTATGGCAATACCAACTGAGAAGCCAGCAAGTGAATTCTCAATAATTAATACCCGCCCCCTAACGGCCGCGCGCGAACTTTGTGAAAACGAGATCCCACGTACGAGATATTCGAAGTCAACTCTCGGATGCGTCGCGTCCCATGTATGGGATACGAGCAGTCACTGGCTTAGTGGCCTGTCGACAGAAGCTGCCTAAAAACTACTCCCGTCCTCACTGAAGATGACTGAAGTGGTGCCCAGAACAGCATATTACACACTCCGCTTGAAGATGGCTGGTCTTACTTTAGACACAAAAAAAATGAGAAGCCCAGAGAGAAATAAATAATTTTCCTTACGTTATACACCAATCCCATTCTTCTTTCAACCCCGTGCCCAACTCTTTTTTCCAACCTTTCATTCTGGTTCATTCAGAACAAAAACTAATCTCTCATTCTGTTCATTGCAAGCCTGGTCTCTGTAATGATTTCTGTCTTAAACTGGAGCAATTTTGTCATGAAAGAGAGAAAGTGTTGGGGGGTCATATACTGGACCAATACCAAGAAAGTCAACTCATTAAAACCTTTGGAGAGAAAAATCTTACCAGAGTGACAGTGGTTTGGCAAAAGAAATGAGACATGAGCCTTTTAAAGCGGGTAAGACTAAAAGCTATTGGCAGAAGTGATATAAAAGTGCTGGGAAGAGATAACACAAGCGATATGAGAGAGAAAGTATTAAGAAAACTCGTTAAAGGCACAAGAGGGTTCATAACTGCGACAGGAGTTCGTACAAACAATATTGTAAAGTTTTTAAGTTATGAAGAAATATACCTTCTTTACTATCATACACAAGTTTGGGATAAAAAAAAAAAGTCCCATTTTAAAGTCTATAAAGAATACTTTTAGTGACTCCAACCTGTCTTCCTTAAGTACGACCTCCATGACTTAGCTAGCTATTACGTGCAACATCTCTTATGATCATTTAGTATAGCCTTATTAAGGACCATAATCTGTAGGTCTAAGTCTGTAGCTCACAGCCCTGTTGCTGCAGGTCCTACCCGGCAGGTCGTAGCCAGCAATTTCAACTGCGGAATTAAGACACACGAGACCCAACCTTCACAACAGGTGGATGGCACCACCACCTACTGCTGCTGCTGCTGTCTCATATATTCTCAACCACTGTTACCACCACCTGTTGCTACCTCATAAATCCTTGACCACGGGTACCACCACCTGCTGCTACGACCTTATAAATCCTTGACCACTGGTACCACCATCTGTTACTGTTACCTCATAAATCCTTGACCACCGGTACCAACACCTGCTGCTCTTACCTCATAACTCCTTTACCATTAGCACTAACACCAGCTGCAGCTACCTCATAAATCCCCTACGACTGGCATCCACTGAGTATAGTGAGAAGCATACAAACTGCAGTTCCTGTGCGTTGGTTTCTACTCTGTACGAGTTCCGTTACTAATTACCTTCAGGTGTCCAGCCTTTCAGACCATCAATTTTTGTTAGGTATAACTCACTGCCGGTTTTTTTTTTAGGGCTGGTTTTAACAAGATTATATTCTTCATTGTTTCCTACCAAGCAATAATTATGGATTTGTCTCCTTGGTCTGATACACCTCATTAGATAGATAATTAAAATCAAAATCTATCACGAGGGAAAGTACAGCAGAATTCCACTAATGGTACTAACAGAAATAAAGTTCAAAATATGATTTCCATCTCTGGCAATCCCCTAAGAGTAGAAGTTCATGTACGAGAGTTGGGGTGAGAGACTATCAGTAAATTTTAGGGAGAATAAAAAGATGTTCTGGAAGGAGGTAAATAGGGTGCGTAAGACAAGGGAGCAAATGGGAACTTCAGTGAAGGGCGTAAATGGGGAGGTGATAACAAGTAGCGGTGATGTGAGAAGGAGATGGAATGAGTATTTTGAAGGTTTGTTGAATGTGTCTGATGACAGAGTGGCAGATATAGGGTGTTTTGGTCGAGGTGGTGTGCAAAGTGAGAGGGTTAGGGAAAATGATTTGGTAAACAGAGAAGAGGTAGTAAAAGCTTTGCGGAAGATGAAAGCCGGCAAGGCAGCAGGTTTGGATGGTATTGCAGTGGAATTTATTAAGAAAGGGGGTGACTGTATTGTTGACTGGTTGGTAAGGTTATTTAATGTATGTATGACTCATGGTGAGGTGCCTGAGGATTGGCGGAATGCGTGCATAATGCCATTGTACAAAGGCAAAGGGGATAAGAGTGAGTGCTCAAATTACAGAGGTATAAGTTTGTTGAGTATTCCTGGTAAATTATATGGGAGGGTATTGATTGAGAGGGTGAAGGCATGTACAGAGCATCAGATTGGGGAAGAGCAGTGCGGTTTCAGAAGTGGTAGAGGATGTGTGGATCAGGTGTTTGCTTTGAAGAATGTATGTGAGAAATACTTAGAAAAGCAAATGGATTTGTATGTAGCATTTGTGGATCTGGAGAAGGCATATGATAGAGTTGATAGAGATGCTCTGTGGAAGGTATTAAGAATATATGGTGTGGGAGGCAAGTTGTTAGAAGCAGTGAAAAGTTTTTATCGAGGATGTAAGGCATGTGTACGTATAGGAAGAGAGGAAAGTGATTGGTTCTCAGTGAATGTAGGTTTGCGGCAGGGGTGTGTGATGTCTCCATGGTTGTTTAATTTGTTTATGGATGGGGTTGTAAGGGAGGTAAATGCTGGAGTCCTGGAAAGAGGGGCAAGTATGAAGTCTGTTGGGGATGAGAGAGCTTGGGAAGTGAGTCAATTGTTGTTCGCTGATGATACAGCGCTGGTGGCTGATTCATGTGAGAAACTGCAGAAGCTGGTGACTGAGTTTGGTAAAGTGTGTGGAAGAAGAAAGTTGAGAGTAAATGTGAATAAGAGCAAGGTTATTAGGTACAGTAGGGGTGAGGGTAAAGTCAATTGGGAGGTGAGTTTGAATGGAGAAAAACTGGAGGAAGTGAAGTGTTTTAGATATCTGGGAGTGGATCTGTCAGCGGATGGAACCATGGAAGCGGAAGTGGATCATAGGGTGGGGGAGGGGGCGAAAATTTTGGGAGCCTTGAAAAATGTGTGGAAGTCGAGAACATTATCTCGGAAAGCAAAAATGGGTATGTTTGAGGGAATAGTGGTTCCAACAATGCTGTATGGTTGCGAGGCGTGGGCTATGGATAGAGATGTGCGCAGGAGGATGGATGTGCTGGAAATGAGATGTTTGAGGACAATGTGTGGTGTGAGGTGGTTTGATCGAGTAAGTAACGTAAGGGTAAGAGAGATGTGTGGAAATAAAAAGAGCGTGGTTGAGAGAGCAGAAGAGGGTGTTTTGAAATGGTTTGGGCACATGGAGAGAATGAGTGAGGAGAGATTGACCAAGAGGATATATGTGTCGGAGGTGGAGGGAACGAGGAGAAGAGGGAGACCAAATTGGAGGTGGAAAGATGGAGTGAAAAAGATTTTGTGTGATCGGGGCCTGAACATGCAGGAGGGTGAAAGGAGGGCAAGAAATAGAGTGAATTGGAGTCATGTGGTATACAGGGCTTGACGTGCTGTCAGTGGATTGAAGCAGGGCATGTGAAGCGTCTGGGGTAAACCATGGAAAGCTGTGTAGGTATGTATATTTGCGTGTGTGGACGTGTGTATGTACATGTGTATGGGGGGGGGGTTGGGCCATTTCTTTCGTCTGTTTCCTTGCGCTACCTCGCAAACGCGGGAGACAGCGACAAAGTATAAAAAAAAAAAAAAAAAAAAAAAAAATATATATATATATATATATATATATATATATATATATATATATATATATATATATATAATGCTCCTCTGGCAGGATTCAAGAGGCCCATCTCTTGACCACTAATAAGATGCAAAATCTTGTTACAGCCAACATAATAATGACCTCATGAGACGTGAGGGATAAATGGATATTTGTCTGTACGCCAGATGACTGAAAATCCCTTATTTCTGTCATAGGGATAACGACCTCTTCCATTTGTGTGTGTGTGTGTGTGTGTGGGGGGGGCATTCAAAAATAACTTTTTCCCCCACAAAAGTTTTCCTTCGGGCTCCTCTGTGGTGTGTGTCTGTGTGTGTGTGTGTGTGTGTGTGTGTGTGTGTGTGTGTGTGGAATAACCTCCTTGTAGGATCCAGTTCGTTAAGACTTCTGGCATTATACTCCAGGCTGGCATTATACTGCCCCTACCCACCACCCTCACATGAAACGAAAGGGTGTAGGAAACACCCCCCCCCCCCAACACACACGGAATCAGACCAAGAGGGAATAGCGGGTTAATCATTCCCTCTATAAAGTGCGTGATATTCCCATAATAATATATATATATATATATATATATATATATATATATATATATATATATATAGAGAGAGAGAGAGAGAGAGAGAGAGAGAGAGAGAGAGAGAGAGAGAGAGAGAGAGAGAGAGAGCGAGAGAGAGAGAGAGAGAGAGAGAGAGAGAGAGAGAGAGAGAGAGAGAGAGAGAGAGAGAGAAACATGGCGCGCGCGTCGTGTGTATTACCTCCCTCCTGAAGAACCCTCCTACAGGTCGACTTCAAGACGCAGTTCGAAGCCACCCCTCAACTTGTGACCTTAGGTGGATCACACATCCTCGAGAGAGGAGAGGGAATCTATCAATACAATTTCATCTCGTCCTCGCTTCAATAACCTGGCATCCTGTTCTTGTAAGAACAGCTATGTTCGACTTGGCATACTCACATCGACGAAGTAGAAATACCTTTATATAATCATCTCAAAAGATCAAAGCCTTGGTAGTTTTGGGTAAGTTTCTTTTTATGGAGTCTTGGCACGGGCGACGGATCCTCCTCCCCCATATTGTGGGATCCACGAACGGACGACTTTCAGCAGCTGGGCGGGTGGCAATACCTACCCCCCCCCCGACTTGAAATGACAAGTCGCCCAAGGTCGACGGTAATAACTTCGGCAATGCGATCGAGTGACGGTGAGGCTTCACCGACCTCTGGTAGTGACAGGTAGTCTCGTACCTCCTCCCCCGACAGCAACGCTGACGATGACGACAGATCTGACCCACCATTAAATACAAGTCTTCACACATCTCGAAGTACCTCTGGCGAGAAGCGAGGACATGAAAGGCCGGACTCTGTAGTGGGCGAGGATCACCAGTAACGACCCCCTTATCCTCCGACGTAACAAAGTAGACTCAGGGAGAGAGAGAGAGAGAGAGAGAGAGAGAGAGAGAGAGAGAGAGAGAGAGAGAGAGAGAGAGAGAGAGGGAGGGAGAGAAAGACGCAACGTCCATGATCCAGTAAAGGTAACAAAGGCAGATCCAGGAAACGTATTAGCTGACTAATTTATTCCAAAGTCGATCTACGACCAAAGGATCCCATGTTCATCGCTTCCTCCAATTCACATGTAACTTTAAACATTTCTTTTTTCTCTTTCTCTGTAGAGTCGACCCCGCTGGAGGTTGTGACTTTAAAGGACACACTCTTCTTAACAAGCGACACGCTGAAGAAAATCCCATTACTGAGTCGCCCTATGCTAGGATAAGGCGCGACACACACACACACACACACACACACACACACGAAGAGTATAGAGGTAAAAACAAAGGAGAGAGAGAGAGAGAGAGAGAGAGAGAGAGAGAGAGAGAGAGAGAGAGAGAGAGAGAGAGAGAGAGAGAGAGAGAGAGAGAATTATACAGCACAGCAACATAAAAAACGAATACAAAAATAGTCACTGGGAAGAATATATATATATATATATATATATATATATATATATATATATATATATATATATATATATATATATATATATATATCGGAGTAAATGAAGGCAGAAGGTATGAATTGTGTACATGTGTATATATGTATATGTCTGTGTGTGTATGTATATGTGTACATTGAGAAGTATAGGTATGTATATTTGCGTGTGTGGACGTGTATGTATATACATATGTATGTGGGTGGGTTGGGCCACTCTTTCGTCTGTTTCCTTGCGCTACCTCGCTAACGCGGGAGACAGCGACAAAGCAAGATGAATAAATAGAATAAAATTTATATCACACTAAAAAAAAACAAAATCAAAACCTAATAATCAGTACGGACAAGTGACGAAGCCCCCACGGACCACACTGACTGTGAAGCGCAGTTGACATACACCAAATCGAACTTCATATACTTTACAGGGAGGGAACTTCGGTATGTATTTTTCAAATGAAGAACGTACACTTCCCACCTACACCGTCAACGATAGACTTCAAAAAGACGTTCTAAATCAAAAGTGGACAATATGACAAACCCACTTCATATACTATACGGGGAACTTAGGAATGTATCTATCAAAAAATAGTACGTATTTCCCCCTACACCATCAACGATAGACTTCAAAGACGTTCCAAATCAAAAGATTTACTTCACGTTGACGAAACTTCCGTGAAAAAAAATATAAAAATAATAATAAACAAAAACTTCCATTTCTCGTCTCGCATAAAAGCTTATAGAATTTCTGACGGGTTGTTTGAAGAATCTAGATCAAACAGAAGTTCAGATGTTCTGTTTACTTTATTTCGGAGGGAAGGAAGAGGGGGAGAAGGGGAAGAGGTAGATTAACTTAACTGTACTGGGTCCTGGTTTATGATAACGAGACATAATGAGGGCAAAATTAATAAGGAAATAACCAACTAACATCTACTGTTATATATAAACATATGGCCCGGCCAGGAGACCTACACAATGTGGTTGGCTGTCTATTCTTTGTGATGTGTTTCTAGACGTGTTCGTAATGAGAGGTTGTCCACTGAATGGGAGATAAAAAAAAAAAATAAGAGGAACGTCTCTGAAACACAGATAAATAATACACTCTTTAACGCTAAAGACACTCCACGTCACCTTTTCATGATTATCATGCTAATAATCACATGGTATGTTTCTATGTCAATTAGAATGTCATTTCATCGGTAAAGATAAAGCATTTCAAGACCCTAAGTCACTGAGTCGATGATGATAAAGTCATTCGACTCTAGATTTGAGAGTGTGTAATAACTTCTTCGCAATGAACGAATGGGATCATCCGTACTTCGCAATGTTCGTTTATCATTAACTTTTTTCAATCGAGACACATTTACAGGAAGTTACCTCGCATCATGGAAGATAACCATTTCCAGGCAGTCCATCCACCTGTTTAGGAAGAGGGGTCACCGGATATGCGTAATGGAACAGTCGCTCTTTGGACGAAAAAAGATACGAGACAACATGGTACAATCACTTCTTAATGCAATGGCCGCTTGTTATTGCCTGTGGTGTCCTATAACCATGGAGTGTGCTTGGGGACTGCCACCGATGTGTTCTCTGAGGTGTATATGGCATATTACGATACGTGCATCAAGCACTTTTATGACAAAGCATAATTCAAGTTCTAAGTTCGTAACATCGTGGCTAAGACAGACAGACATGATATCACCTCATCATCACCTTCTGTCAGGGTGAACTGGACGAATACCACTACATCATTTGTTTGAGAAAGGCAAAATCACCTCCTTTGATACTGGTATGGATATGCTCAAAAAAAAAAATATGTGAAAGACAGATGATGTCCTCCGTTTTTTCAAGGTCTAGATGACACAGTCTCCTTTAAGCACGGGCCACGTGTGGAGCGGAGGGTGTATGCTGGTCTTAGAATAAACCTTGAACACGTGGTGAAGGAGTGTTAAAAGATCCTTCGGATGGCTGGTTGTAGCCAGACGCTGGCATTACTTAATGACCCCTGGCAGTTGATAGGCGTAAAGGCAACACAAACACACACACACACAGCCTCCCAGCCAGCTAACTAACTTTGAAGCTCGCTTTGTTGCCCTCTTTTTTTTTTTCTTAAGGGCCAATACTATACACGGGGCCAATGGGAACAGCGCACCAGTAGCCGGTGAGAGTCAGTCCCTCTTGGCTCAGACATCACTTCTGTTGTCTCCTGTTAATGAATACCCACCTCTGTAAATGACCATTCCTCGAGCCATTGTTACCCGGTGACACTTCCCCTTTAACGCTATTACTGTAGTTAATTGTGTTAACACAAAGGGGTTACACATGACAATGGCCATTGTTTCTTTCTTCTTTGATGGGGAAAAATTCATTTGTCCGTACGACAAAATATGTCCAGGTAAATTTGTGGGATTTAATCCGGTAATCAAACGGGCTTGAAAATAAGAAAAAAAAGAGGAAATACGGAAGCCATAAAAGTGACAAATGAATTCATTCTCACTTCTCTTAATACTGTCTAACGACGGAGATAACCCAAAGTTAATTCATACTAAGTCAATTTGCTTCTGAAATGAATGACCCGAAATATCACTATACAACACGAATCAATTCGTCAACGCGGCGCAAACTGCGACGATTTGCACAACGAAACGCGAGACATTCGTCTGAAAGTAGAACTATATAATCGTCGAGGGAGGCAGCAAGATGTAATTCCTAAAACAAGACATACATATAAAGTCTTAAATCTCCTAAAAACACTTTAATATTCTTCTGGATAAGCTTGGATCCTCTTGGACTCTCTGGTACCACATCAACCTTTGAGCGCAATGTACTTTCCCAATCTCGTCTCGTTCCTTCAGAGATACTGTCAATGATGCATCTCATGGGCCTCTACAAAGCTCCTCGATTTTCGTAGCGCATAAACGAACGACCAGTGTCAACAACCACAATCAACAACCATCATCATCATCAACAGCAACTGCCACAGACAACAACATTCAACTACCCCAAACTATGATCGCCACCGACAAAACAGGCACTGGCCGCAGCCAACAGCGAACATTACTCAGCTACCACCACCTACCAGCGATCATCATTAACAGAGAACCACCACCACCTACCAGCGATCATCATTAACAGAGAACCACCACCTGCAACCATCGACACAAGCACACAACCGACTCGCATATGGGCCACAGACATAGTGATTATGTATGTGGTCTTAGTATCATCCTTAACACCTGAAGAAGGTGTTAATTATTCTTCGTATGGTGCCTGTTAGCTTACCGCTGACGGCCCTAATGACCCTTGGCAGATGATGGCCCAAACAACCAATGAACTAACCAGCAACCAATCAAGTGACACGAACCAATATAACCATAAGCTAACCAGTCCCCCCCCCAAAAAAAAACACCATCACTTCCAACCATATCGCCAAACTAACGTCGACCTTCATCACCAGCCACACAAATGACCTTCACAATCTACAACCATCGTCGACTCGAAGAAGTGATCACAATCAACCACCACAATCACAATCAACAACTACCATCACCCTCCACCCTCACAATCGAGAACCTCACAATCAAAAACCACAGTCACAAACCCGCCACAAAATCTAAACCATCCCCTAAACCCACCCTCCGTGACCTCACAACCCAACACCCTCAACACAATGTATACATACTCGTTCCCTAGACACAGAAAGTCACTGTAGCGGACCAGCGGGCCCGGAGGGGAAGCTCCCTCGGAGCGGCGACTATCCACACGACCTCGTCAGCAGCAGGGTCAGTTCCTCCTGCAGGAGATCGAAAGTGGCTCAACTTAAAAAAAACACCAGCAGGAAGAGGAAAGGCTGGCAACCCCGAGGCAGGTACCATGGACACTTGGAGCCACAAGTTGATCAGTGTTGCTGTTAAATTGGCCTGGTCTACCTCGTAAGAGCCACTGTCATACTGCTTCCTTACCACCAGCCTCAGGATATATGTTCAATACTTACTTCGGCAGCAGATACGCATATACAGACGTCGCATAAATGCTGAAGTGAGAAAAGTCTTCGCTAGTCTCCCACAGGTACCTTTTGTTACGTGTTACCTTCTTTCGTTAGCAAATGGTGTAGAACTCTCCATTCATACGAAAAACGTACCCTGGGAGGAGGAAAAAAAAAAGGAGTAAGCGTGAAAATAATACGTGTTTTGTCCGTCCACTACTGGACCTTTTGTCTGTAACACCACCTCCTCCTCACACAATACATTCCCAGATTTTTGTGGCAAAGTGAAGATACCGAATCTCTCATACCATCATCATTATCCCTTGGCATTCTCTCGCCTCTCTTCTTTCGAAGTCTCTTTCCTCCCGCTCATTTTCTCAATCACCTTATCCACATCATCATCTTTGTTCTCCTCTTCTTCTCTTACTCCATTTCCCACCCTGTCTCCCTTATTTCTCCCCTCTGATAGGTAGCAGGTGGTAGGCAGCCACCGAGCAGGGAGGGGGATGCACCAACACTCGCCTGGGTTAGTGGCGCCTGCACAGCGAGCGAACACTTCAAAGGTTGTCAAGTGTTACTCCTTTTCTTTCTGCCTCGCCCTCACGTGGGCTCCCGGCTTTCAAGTCTCCGCGTAACACCTGACAGCATGTAACTGTACGACCCATTCGTCGTAACATCATTTTCCTACGGTGAGCGCGCTACACACCAGCCTCTCTCTCTCTCTCTCTCTCTCTCTCTCTCTCTCTCTCTCTCTCTCTCTCTCTCTCTCTCTTTTCCTCCTCCTCCAGCAGTAGAGGGAGGGCACACACCTTGTAATTTCCCCCCACACAGTGGGGAACACTGACCTCCTTTTCCTTAAGAGTTATCCAGTTCTCTCCTTTGCCTCACCAGCACCAGCTTGTGGCGCCGCCTCTAACACTCTGGCCACCACCACACTCTTCTCTGCTACGCCTCGTTCCTTCAACCACTGTACGATTTTCATCTGATTCATTCCATTCTCTGTATTTTCCCCACTTTTCCCTCTTCTTAACCGCCCCAATACTAGCATTTAAATTCTCTACATTTGTTTTTAAGCAGTTTATACTCCCATCACCAACGGAAAATTTTCCTTCCCTCCGTTATCTCGCACCGATTCCTTCTTTGATATCTACCATTGCCTTTCCACGTTATCATAATTCTCCCTCTACTGCCACCCTCCTCCACACGTCTCCAGCTGACTGTACTGGGGTTCTCCCGGCTGCCAATACGACCCACCAGCTTCAGCGAGTTGGAAAAAGCACAGCTTCAGGCCGGAGGAGCCAACCGCTGCTAGAGAATAGAACTTTATTTCTTTTCCCTCCCAGTTTTAAGCTTTCCTTCAAGAACGTCCACGGCAGTATACTCTCCTTTCTCCACGCTACATGGCGTTCGTTCTTGGCGTAATTCCTCCAAGCCGATGAGATGAAAGGGGGGGAGTGCACTTTGTTTCACTATCCTGTTTCTACCACGAACAATACAATGACCGCAAATAACAGAGCCATGGACCATTAGGTCTTCCTTTCAACCTGTCTTTCCAATGTACTATACCACCTTCGACATGGCTCCGACTGGCGGTACCGGGAGAGTCTAACGACCATTACGGACCTGAAGATGAAAACCACCAGCAGAATCTCGATGTTGGCGAGTGATTAATAATTCAGGAATTACAGTATAATCGAATGATTAATGAATTAGGAATTACAGCCCAATCGAATGATTACTAATAAATCAGGAATTAGTCCAATCGAATGATTAATAAATCAGGAATTAGTCCAATCGAATGATTAATAAATCAAGAATTACAGTCTAGTCGAGGGAAGGCTGCTCAGGGATACATAGGGAACTAGACGAACAGACAGAATGATGAGAGAGATGACAGATGAACTTTAAATACAGACAAATGCCACAGAGAACACACTGGCAAAAAAAAAAATATATATATGAATGACGCAAATGAAATGCCCGGCGAGTCAATATCATAAGCACACTAAAGATCTTGGAATGATGATTATTAATCAGTCATGAGGTTAACCTTTAACATCTGTGACAAGACTTTTAAAAAACCCCCTCCTCTCCCCTCGCGAGTGGCCATCAATACATCGTCTGTCGTATGCATTTTCTATGTATTATCTCCAGCTTTTGTAAGGCGTGTTTTCAACAAACCTATATATTTGTTATTACTATCATCAATATCATCACGATTATTACAATTACCATCATATTATCAACAGTAGTTTTATAATCAACACCACTATCATCATTACTAGCAGTAGTAGTAGTAGTAGTAGAAGTAGTAGCAGTAGTAGTAGCAAATGGTGCAAGATAAGAGTGACTGACTCCGAACTCAGCAAAAGAGTAACATTGAGAATACAGCATACGAGAACATAGCCACCATGATAGTACAACCACCATGACAATAACATCACGATATAAATCATCACCATGACATGAGTCACCTTGATAATAAACTTGCAATGACTTTATAAGTTTCTCCAACGCAGAGCGTCTCACGCGTCCAAGTTCCCCGAAGCGAAGGGAATGGGAGGTCTCCGGAGACTATCTGTGACCCCGAGCCAGGGCCCAACACAACGGCCATCATAAGCTTAAAGTCTTGGAAGCGAGGCATATTAATCAGAGTCGGCTGAGGACTCAACAAGAGATAATTAGCTTCGTGAGAACAGGCATATTAATAATGGCTTTTCCCAGAGCAAAGAGGCGCTGGGGACGCGCGTGTATATACGCCAATTACGATGTGCGACCTCAGCCCGGTAATTAAATAAACGAGGAATCACACTTAAGGAGACTACAAGAGGGTCTAAGTTACGTTCAAGATATGGAGAGCGACACCAGTTTAATTATGAAGGAAACGGTTAAGTCTTGTGTTTGAAGTCAGCCAGCCGACAAGACCAGCAACTTCTGGCAGACAATGAAGACATTCATTAACCAGTCTGTGTCTGTCTGTCTGTTTGTCTATGGATATATCTCGTTCATTTTGCCAAGGTTACTGCGTTGATTCATGTCAGTCGAAACCAACGTCAATGGCTCGAATTAAACACCAACTCTGCGTCAAAGTCTTCAATCCTTGACTTATGATGGCGATGCCAACGGGCCAACGCAAACTTTCGAGGGTAATTTGATTTAGATCCTTAAAGTTTAAAAACACTTCATTAGCCCGACAGTTTCAGCTGATTTGGGGAAATTACGCGATACAATATCGCAACACAAAAGTGGGTTAGCTGCGTCCATGATTTAATACAGGAGAAGGAGGAGGAGGAGGAAGAGTTGAATGGCCACTAATTAAGGGGTCATGACCGGGTAAAACAAGGTCTCAACAGCCCGGCCCTGATGATGTATTGGCCAAGTTATCAAGCCACTGGATAAACGCGAGCCTTACGGCACCTGAAACTGCCAGGTGGACGAGGCGTGTTGGGGCGGCAATGGTAAGTGGTGTGCAACGGGGACCTGATGATCACGCGGTGGATCGTAAATCCGCGTGAAAATTGCGTCCAATGACGTAGCCCTCAGATTCACTCCTCTGGTCAATGCCCTGTACACCTGCGACGCTAGACGGCCGAGCCATCGATTTCGTCCTACGACGCAACCAGATCACCTGCCGACGCGCCACAGCTCGCGAAAGTTGGCCTGTATACCTAGCGTATGACATGCGAACCCAACGGCTCCTGATGGCGGTGAAAAAAGAAAAAATGAGACTCGGCCGCTCCTAATCCGTGTGAGGAACCTGCCAGTTACTGAACGTGAACACACGACCGCTTGGGAGGAGGAGGAGAAAAAGGAGAAAGACAGAAGAGGAGGAGAAAGATACAGCTGATAGAAGAGAGGGGAATGGAGGGACAATAATGGACGGAGAGTTGAAACTATCATCAAGGGGAAAAAAAGCGATAATGTTGGACGATGAGGGAAATAAAGACATATTAGACTGAAAGATAATAGTAGGACAAACAAAGTTAAAGGAGGAAAAGTAAGAAAAATATCAAGAAATTTTTAGCGAATAAAAGTGATAAGTAAAGTTGAAAGGACAAAGATATGGCAAAGAAAGTGGAGTAAAAAATGAACAAGGTGGGAAATGTTGAGGACAAACACAACGCTGCGTTTGACCCCTTGCCAAACGCGAACCGTAAAACACCAGCTGTTGTACTAAACAAGAATTTGTGATGTGTATGACCCAGGTTCTCCGCGACCCTCCACACACACACACACACACACACACACACGGCTGTCACTAACAAGTCTTTGTTGTTGGTAAATCCGAAAGCGTTTACGTCAGTTGAACTCAACCTCTTGAGTACAACGGTACGATCACTAACCACGACGTTAGGATCCTTAAGCACTTGCGCGGTGTAGCAATTAGCGTTGGTGACCGTCATGCATACACGGGGCCGCCTAAGATGGATGCGAGGCACTGGGTTACACATGATGTGCGGAGGAGGGTGGATGTGCTGGAAATGGTATGTTTGAGGACTGTATGTGGTGCGAGATGGTTACAGAGAGCAATTTAGAAAGCGGTACGAGAGAGGTGGTTGTAAGAAGTGGGCGGTTGAAAGAGCAGAAAAGGACAGGACGGGCTGAAATGGTTTGGGCATATGGAGAGGATGAGTGAGGAGAGGCTGAAGAAGGCACACCCTATGGAGAGGATGAGTGAGGAGAGGCTGAAGAAGGCACACCCTCAATCATATACGCCACAGGCAGTGAGCGTTGGTACTCGTGCTGAAATGGTTTGGACATATGGAGAGGATGAGTGAGGAGAGGCTGAAGAAGGTACACCCAATGGAGAGGATGAGTGACGAGAGGCTGAAGGCGGCACACCCCCAATCATATACGCCCGAGGCAGTGAGCGTTGGTGCTGCGTGTCCTCTGACGATCCCATCGCCTGCCATTCTCCCATGCAGACGACAGTGGCCGTCCTGCTGGTCCCCTAAGCATCCGCTCCCGGTGGCACGGACGGATGCGCAGAGCGAAGCCATTTAACAAGATGGATTCACTACGCACACTTTAATGACGCTGGCGCATTCTGGCAGTGGGTCATACACCACTGATCAGCGACCATCATTTGCTCATCTTCTGAACGGGGACATATCTCTCGACGGAGGAAATACTGATACAAAAATATATACATATATATTAGTAAATGAGGTGCGGTCTGTGGCATCTTTTATGGCATATATATCACGTGCTTCATTAAAGTCAAGCAGCAGATATATATTAGAAATCCACGACTGGGAATACATATATGTATATGTATATATAAGTACTATCAAACCGCCTCATGTATTTCCACGTTCAATTGCAATGAACATGTCATTATCTCTGCTCTTCCCTAAGGGAAACATACTAGTCATTCAAAGGATTCGATCCCAAACAAAGTCACTTCAGCTACGCCAACAGCTCACGTCTCGTAGCCATGTCATGCACCTCCTTCACCTCATGGCTAGTCATGCACCTCCCTCACCTCATGGCTAGACATGGCAGTACAGTAACTTCCCTTAGGTTAAGATAACCATTAAGGTGTGTGTGTGTATGTGTGTGTGTGTGTGTTTACATACATACATTTCTATGCATGCCTCTCTCGTCCTTTGGAAGTTCCATTAGTAACAAACGGTCTCATTTTGCATATATCCAGTCTAGAGCTGTCTTGTTGAACGCCCTGGAACCACTGTCTACCCACCACATCCAAGCCCCACACATCATTCCATGGGTTGGCCGTAACCGCCTCATAAACCACCCCCTTTTGGCCCAACCCATTCAAGCACTGCGCTCTTCCCCACGACAGAACATCACTCCAGCTCTCGCTAACAAGTGTACGCTCCACTCTCCTCCTTAATGTTCCGACGGACATCTATACCCTCAAAAAAAATAAAGAAAAAAAAGTCTTTCCTTTCTCTACTCTATCCTTTCATCATACACTCCCCGGTGTTTATCACTTTTTTAGGTAGTTAGGAGGAGGAGGAGGAGGAGGAGGAGGAGGAAGTGGAGGGGAGAGGAAATGATTGGACAGGGGGAAAAGTACGGATGAAAAACGGGAAAATGGTTGTATAGTGTATAGACGCACCGAAGAAATTACTTATTTTCTACGAACTATGACGTTCAATGCCACGCTTTTCTCTGACAATGTCATTAACCGTACGACATCTTTTCCTCTCCATTCAAGGTTCTAGACACATTCATGCAACATGATGGTGACGCCCAAGCTTTAAAACATACGACCATCGATATCCTTTGACGATGGCATTGCTTTTTCTACACGTTCCTTCGAGCGTGCTGGGAGAATCCTAACATGTCATGCCACTATGCGAGTCGGCGCCCCACACCCAGGTACCTACAGTAATGTCCTTCCACTAAAGTCCACCTCATCTCAACTCTCAAGGCGACTGAAATATCGCCAACCTCTTTCCATCCATGTCATCTTCTCTTTGGCTTTGAAAAGCCTCTACAAACTTTCACCCCAGCCTCCACCATGATGTGGTAAGACACCCCCCCACCCTCAACCAGCTGCTGCCCCTCTCAGCAAATGTGTATCTAAAGTGTTTTTCATCTGCAAGCTTATTAACCGGTATATGGCTGAACCATTGCTGTGTCCCCTCAGTCCCACTCACCCACGTATACTCACAGAATACTTCCCTTCTAATAAACTATTTCTTGTCACCAGTCCATTTTCAGCACACAACTCCAGGAGTATATAGAGAAGGCGACTAAAAGTGGGAGGGAGTGAGAGGATATGGATATATTTCCCTCCTGTTTTGCTTTTCCAAAAGAAAGAACAGAGAAGGGGGCCATGTGAGGAGTTTTCCCTCACACTTCCACCACATCCCACATCTTCCTTCATGAACAGCCCGACCCACAAGGGAGGTAGCTCACTGGCTACACTGGGACCATATAAACCCCCCTCACAAACTAGCATCAAATTTCTCTATTATCCGCTTCTCTTCCTTCCCCCGGATCCAATCTCTACACACACCATGGACTCCGAGAAGAGGGGAGGGGGGGCAAGATGATGCTTCTCCTACCTCAACGTCGTAAGGACGAGTTTCTTCGTCATCTATATCAGGAAAAGGTCCGATCCAAAAGCGATCCTAGATAGCGATAAGCCGTTTAAGGTCACTCTGCCTCCGAGAAATGGACGTCTGTTGCCTGGTATCTTGACAACAAAAAACAGAGAGAGTTTATTAGTTGTTTGGGAAGTGATTTTTTCCGCGACAAGAGAACGAGAAGTTATATATACATATATATATATATATATATATATATATATATATATATATATATATATATATATATATGATTTTTCAGCGAGCCAAATTCGTTTTCGTCCCGAGGTGAAGATACTTTTTTCCAGATCTGTCAGGATTTACCAATAGCAGAGAGCTTCTCATTTTCTTCCATATCATTATATCGACTCGTACTGACAGTGAATCGCCTGTTACATCTTTTCTTCTCAATGTAGCCTTTACTTCAGTGCATCAGTCAGTGTCCTCATCTATTTCCTTCTGCAGCATCATTAGCGTTCCTCACTCACCACCCTCATTACCATATTCCTACCTAACTCTCTCATACCTCTTCATTTCCTCACAGTGTTCACTCATTCTAAGAAGGAATTATGAGTGGTTATCTCCCCATACCACCCAGTGTGTGTGTGTGTGTGTGTGTGTGTGTGTGTGTGTGTGTGTTTAGTTAAGAATCATACCTGCTGGTCGCTCCATCTAGTCTACTCGCCTCGTATCAAAGCATTCATCACCTCTTCTCTTTTGGGTTCCAATCATCATTTCCTCAGCCCCTCATCCACCTGCCACCTCTGTCATCCCTGTTCTTCCTCCACCCCCCAGCTAGTGCCAAGCATCATCACTACCGACCCTCGTTCCATCACATCTCTCCTCCCCCCTTCCCTCACGCAGTGTTCCCCCCAGCGAGTCATATCTTCCTTTTGAAATAGATTAGGGAATTTCGGATGCTCTGGTGACTTCCCTCCGGTAGGCAGATAACCTCGTCAGGGACCATTAACGTCTCCTCTCATCTGTCCCCTCTCACGTACACGCGAGCACCGTGAACATTACCTTCCTTCCGTCTCCTGGTTCACGTCTATCATGGCTCCACGCAGGCAATCAAGTTCCTTCTTTTCCCCTCTCGATGACCCGCATCATGACTCCCTCTCGATACTCCTCGCTTGCACTCCAGCAAACATGTCTCCTCACTCCCTTCCCTGTTCCCTACCGCTTTCCTGTATTTAGAAATGTCTTCCCCAGTATGTATGATCACACGTTCCTCTCTACACACAGGCCAGAGAGAAGAATGGACAAAGGAATGGATGGTCGGGTCTCTCATGCCCTTCCATCTATATGCTCCTGGCCGTCTTGCCACCTCCCCTCCGCCCCAACCTCATCCAGCCAGTGTCAATCCCCGTAATCAACTGTAAAAGGGGACGTAAGGCTCACCTCGCCATCCTAAGTACCTTAAAACGTCCTCCTAATTGGGGAACGAGGCAACTTTCCTGGTCAAATCAGGCACACAGTAAACATTTCTCTCGCCAGTATTCTTAGGCAACTCACCACTACGAAAAAAAAAAAAAAAAAAAAAAAAAAAAAAACCGGTAAACTGTCTTTTATCCTCTGGTGAATCTGCCCGTATTAAAGAGACTGTGGGTAAGTGAATTATCCACATATAGTTATCTGTGGATAATTCACTTCTGTGTAACGTAACGGAGGGAGTTTTACACTCGTGGGGCCTTAACGCTTCAATAACTTTTTAAACTTGTGTGTGGTGTGCTCATCTGTCACATTCTTAAAGATCCATTCATGCACTTTCTTAAACTGGAATGACATTATTTACGAGTCTGTCTGACAACTTTCTCGATAAATTCCATGTTATGTCCTCCGCCTGTTCGAAGAAGTGTTTACTCTCCACGTCATCAACTTGTTTTGAAACCTTAAAATCATGTGATCAGGTTACACACCTCCATGGTGGGCAAATCCAGGGCCTCTCGCCCTACCCATGTAAATCGCTTCTCTTCCCTCTGGTACTAGCGTTGTTGACCACGTTCAGACCTTCACAATTTATTCTTCGTGCTTCGTCAGGTATGGTGAACCAGAACCTGAGAAGTACTTTCTAGTTCTGTCCTTAACTACGAAGCGAGCGATTTCGCCGAATACATCACAGTCCAGAAACTTGAATGCAATCGTATTATTAATCTTCAGAGAGTCGGTCTCCTCCCAACGCTGTTTACCTAGGCTTGGACTGAAGCAACAGGTTAGGGACGATACAGATTCCCAAAGTTCCCTCACATAAAGACTACCACTGGGTAATTTCCTGTTAGAATGACTGAATAGTCCGTCTTCTGTCGTCATTAAAGTTCCACATAAACACACGAGGTGATGTCTTCTTGTTTTGCTACAGTGAGGCTCTAAGGTAGGTGACCGGGCCAACTGTTACCTTGTGTTTAGCAAGCGCCCCTGAATGGCGAGGCCAATTGTCTATGGCTACCTCACACACCTGACGAAACGGAGAGTCGTCCCTAGCCTTCCTACTCACAGAGATGAGAGGCGAATCACTGTCCGAGTCCACAACGACTGTGTGAATGAGTTATAGCGTGGCAACACACACTATTGGGCAAGCTGAGTATGGAGGTGCCTATGTATACAGCTTCCCATGTTATGCATCCCTCAGGCTCGGTAGCGTGTTAGCCCACACTCGTGGGTGAGGAGGAGTCTCCTCCCTCTACAGCCTCTCATGTTATGCATCCCGTAGGCCAAGTAGGTACTGTTGAACGAAGACTCGACCATCTCCCGCTCAGTCTATGGAGATCCAAATTTAACCTTCTTATCCTGCCTAAAGCCAATTAAAATTCTAATTAACCAGATCCTGTTTTGAACCACATTTCTTTCTCTCTCTCTCGTCAATCCTACGCCACATATTTTCAATACGACACGTTAATAAGGTCTTCCCGGATCACCAGAGCGAGGGGATCCAAGCACCTGTGTCGCGGAGGTTCTGGACGACCAAGAAGTCCACCATTGAGCTACCACTGGCAAAACAATCACATGACGCAGCGGCGCTCGCCACGTACTGAATGGTGCAGCCGACACTGGAGGAACGGAAGCAGTCGCCCCTCTGGTGCGAGAAACCAAGTAGGAGGAGGGAGAAATAATCACCAGTCCGGTAGAGGGGGTTAGAGAGAGAACCAACGGCCGGGAAAGGGAAGGAGAACAATCAGGACGGCAAAGGGAAAAGAGAACTAACAGGGCGGCAAAGGGACCTAACAGGGCGGTATAGGGAAAGAACCAACAGGGAGGAGGAGGAGGAGGAGGAGGAGGAGGAGGAGGAGGAGGAGGATGAAGGAAACAGAACGAAAAAAACCTAGTGAAGGGAAAGCACCAATAGCGCGGAGGAACAAAAAAAAGAGGAGGAACACCAGCTCGCCTTTAGGGGCAGCAAATCAAGCGGCAACACTGAGGGGGCTGACCACCAACCACTAGGAGTCTCCCGCCTTTGTTACAAAGGACTTGGCGTCGTGTTTCGAAATCAAGCACGCGCTCCTCCTGCTGGGGCTGCTGAAAACTAATTAGCGATGACGTTCCTCCCTCGCACTCTTGAAGGATGGCTCCATACAGGGTTCCAAGAGTATTATGACCCCGCGCGTCCTCGACAGTACGAGGATTTGACTGTGAGTGAAAGATGAGGATCCTAAAGCATGAGCAGTTTTCTTATGTCTTTTATGGTACAGAAACTGGCGTGAATGTTGGTATAATAAGGTACAGTAGCTGATGAGGTAACAGTGGGATGTTATGAGTAGGTTTAAAGTGAAAGTGATGAGGGAAATAAGGTGACTGAAGTAAGTTAAGGTAAATAAGCTGTTGTCGGAATGTGTAGTGTGGCAAGTCTGGTCTAAGGTTTAAGGTAGAGGAGAAGAAGTGGTATGTCTTGCTTAGGTTGAAAGACAAAATGATCCAAGAGGCATATCATACTTTATCTGCAGACGTGACAGAGTTCCTACATAATACAAACCTTGAAAAAAAGAATAATAACGCAGCCATGCCTCATCAGGTAAAGTCTCACAATTCACACCACATCCAAACCTGATGAACGGTACTAATTCGAAATCCTTACTGCAAAACTCAGTCGAACATATGTCAAAATCATCACAGAGCTAATTAGAAGAGAGAGAAGAAACTCTTCTCAGTCTGGTAGCCTTTCGAACGGAGCAAATGAGTACCTGATTTCTGATTAAGAGACGGTGACCAAAAAAAACTTCCAGTCGTCAGCTGCCTCCATTCGATGCCTTCATCTCGGGAGAACGCGAGGGGGGAAAATTTAATCTCATCAAAAATGCTGGGCATGAGGCCCTCGACAGAGTCTGGCCTTCCCATCTCACGTCCTCTATTCGTACCCAAACTTAGAATCTTAAAACTCTTGAAATCAGTCGACCTCTACATCCAGTTCGTCACCACTGGCTGCTTATCATCCATCAAACAGACCGTTAGTACAACAGTCGTCACAATGGCGTGATCCAGAGGCCTAGAATCTTACAGTTGGTAGTGAGTGAACACCAACGGCATCAGTGTTGGAAGCAGTACTGGAGGAGGAGGAGGAGGAGGACCTAAATGGGAATGTTGGCACACCACCAACATTATTGGGACACATCTGGTGATGATGCAGCTTCACACGTCAGATTCCGTAAGTTTATTCTTCAGAGGAAAAGGGGAACCCTACTCACAATATGAGGTTCCAGCATTACTGTAACACCAGGTGCAATGAGCTGTGCAGGTATGTGTAAGAGAGCCTCGTGTGAAGTATACAAACTCAACAGATGATATACAAGAATACTACAGTGATTCATGACAAAGAAAATAGTAGCAGACGTATCCATGAACATAGGTGACAAGATCCCGGCGTTTAAGAAGGAAACACATAACGCGAAGGGAATGTCATGTACGTGAAAAGACGAGAGGCAAAAAGCACCCTTTTAAAAGTCTAGTAGAGTCCAGAGGATCCTTGTATAGCCCAAGCATATTAGTCAGTTGCAGTAGAGTTCTGTAGCACCGTGTTAATACGAACCTACCTAGGAATCGTTCAGTGTACTCAGTAGGTTACAGATACGCCTCTCCATATATCGAAATCCCTCGTGCATTTCACGTCGCGGTGAGTTGTGTTGGGGTTCGTAGGTACAACTTTGCTCCTCGAAATAAGTCTCCAACGTCACCAGTCGAGGGGTCACCAGACTGTCAAGAAGAGCGTCTATTTGTATCTCGGTACATCTGACGGTGTGTATAGGAGTACATCTGGGACGAGTGTGCAACGGAGGTCCTGTCACTAAAGTAACTGGTAACCAAAGTTTTCTCGAGTTTGTAGCTCACCACACCACTATCCTCAGTTTTCTTTTGCCAAAGACGTTTTCTCTCGGCAAAGAAAAAGTCTAGGTCATGAAGCAATAGTGGCCTCGTAGCCTAGACCGACTGATCTCATTGACGGTTCGCTGTCGAGACTACTGCTGGTGATCTAGTCGAAGTTCCCAGCCAGGGCCCTGTAGGACATGATAGCGACCAAGCATGAGTGTCCCTACACAGTTGAGACACCTGCTGTGGGGTGTGTGTGTGTGTGTGTGTGTGTGTGTGTGTGTGTGTGTGTGTGGTCACCCTTGCTCCTCGAACAGCCATAAGTTTGCCTTAATCAGGGTAATGACGTCGCACTACAGGAACCAGTACCTGGCGTCAGAGTCACTTCGCCAAGCTCTGTGGTCCCCAACGTTGACGGTTCCCACGGAAAGTCGACCTCCCCGATGAAGTGTTCCGCCTTGCGAAGGAAAACAGCCAGGGATGTAGAAGCTTCTCCCGTTACTGTCTCTCCCAGGTGGGAGATAATGCTATTTCTTCTCCATTCCATCGACCTCATTACTCCTACCCCGGGTGAGAGAAGCGTTGATCTGAACGGCAAGTCGAGCGCCCTCCCTCCCCACACACACACACAGCCAGGCGGAGTATGCCTGGGGACTGTAACCTGTGCCAATCAGAACGAGAAGAACCTAGGTGCCCTCCACCCGGCGTTGTCAGCTCCTGGAAGGATAGCCGGTGACAGCGCCGCTGAACCGTACGTTTGCACGGCCCAGATGCTTCCTCTTTCACCTTCCGTGATGTATATACCTCCCACTCGACTAGAGGCAGACTCTTTCTAGGTCGTCTACAGGATCGTTCATCTCAGGAGCAGACCGTTGTCCTCCTTCGAAAGGCGAGACCTTGAATTTGCTGACGATGGGCGCGGGCGTCCCGCTACCCACCAACTAGACTTGGGAGGTTAGCGAAGGTAGGTGTCACGTCGCGACAGCGACATGCAGACACCTACACTCACTTTGGATGTAGCCAGAGTAGTGGAGCTTGTGTAGCAGGAGTGTGTCATCATACCCACACATCACTGATAACTTATGCGAGACAGTTATAATGTGAGCTTCTGCCTTGGACGTGTTTGATAATGCTGTTGTTGCAATAACCCCGAAGGCGTCAGAAAGGACGAAGGTAGTGGAGATTAGACGATGCTGCAACAACACCAGCGACTTCAGGAAGAAGCTGGAAAAGGAGGAGGAGGAGGAGGAGAACAGACCTAATGGTGCTGTAACATCATCATCGGTGTCGGGGAGGAGGACCATGGCAATACAGTGCAGGAGATGCTCAAGAACCTGATGGAAGATGATCGAGCAGTGGTCAGACGAGCCGATGTGTACGCGGTTTGTGTTCTAAAAGACTGAGAGGCAGCTAAATGATTCTCTCATAGACTTGTAAGATACAGACGCTCCCTATATCGTTAACCCGAGTGACAGAAAAGCGGTGCTTTCGTGCATAACCAAACAACATTGTTGTTCATTTCGTGCCATTCCTTATCAATATTAATACATTCATATTACCAAAGATTCTACTGACTTAAGAAATATACAGTCCTCAAATCTCCCTTGAGAACAACCTAGTTTTAAGGTTATCAAACGAACGAGGGACCACTTTTATGCGACTCTCTGAGAACTGATGGCATCTTGGCCAAAATAATGCCCAAAATGCCTTACGCAAAAGAGCTTTCAGAAAACACGTTTTTCTCCATAAAAAATAACTTTACCAATATCATGGAATCCAATCCTTGTGAACACTCAAAAGTAAGAAGTGTTCACAGGTTATTCACATAAAGCAATAACTTTGGTCCCTTAAGTTCCGGATATTGTGAAAGGGAAAAAACTTCACAAGCTTTGGGAAAGTTCGTTCTAACAACTCCGGCTGGAGGGATAGTCATCGTTCTCTGACCAAGCTGTAGCGTAGCAAGTGGACCGAAGACATGAACTTCCCATCCTTAAAGATGGGACAAAGGGAACAGAAATACGAAAACTCTACTTGAAGGTTCTGTACTTATACAATGAAAATCAATGAGACGAAATTCATCATATGAAGTGTTCCTGAATGACCGACACAGACAGGCGTGTTTACGAACATACATAAAGCAAATGCTGCGATGAATGTTAATGGTAAACGCTGATTAAAAACCACTGCTTTCCTGCTACTTTCACTTCTGGCCTGCCTCAGTGACTGTCTTCACTACTGCTACCACTCTCTTAACCCTGTTACTATCCCCTCCTGCTACTGTCACTGCAGCTCAGTTACTACCTCCCTGTTACTGTTACAGTCCCGGTGAGCACTTCCCCGCTGTTCTTACTACCCCTCTCGTGCCAACCACAACCTCATTACCCCACGGTGTAACACAGTAAGAAAGAACAACAACCCCGTTTGTCAAACATGGTAGCCCAACCCCCTAGTCCCTCGCCTCACACCCCCACAGTGCCTAACTTCACCGATCTACAGCACATCCTCCCGGCCATGCCCTTCCATCCTCGTCACTGCTGCACGCGTCCGCCTCAAGACCCCTTCTCACGTACACTGATAACTGACTTACATGGCCATTAGTTACGGGGAGGCGAACAAGTTTGATCTATCCACCACAAGATGTGCGCACGCCGACGCGCGCAACACAAAAGGCGGGGTTCCCCACGATCGAGGGCAGAGCTCCCTCTTCATAAACATAAAGAGCTGATAAGGAAGAGTTAATACCCAGCACACACGAAGAGTTAATACCCCACACACACACACACACACACACACACACACACACACACAAGGGTAAGAGACAAGGCAACGCGAGCGTAAAACTTCCTCCCCGTAACACACAAATAACTGTGACCAACGACTATGATTATGATAATCACAAGATTGGGTTGGGGCCCCAGCCCCACGAGTACAACTATCCCTCCCTCACCCCCGCAGAGTACAAATCGCAAATAACAAACACGTCATCACACACCAAGACAAGCACAATAGACCAAGGCTAGCCTGTTGTTCTAGCCGGGGCAGCTCAAGCACTACTAACTACAGCGGAGATACACCGCGCATACAAGACTCGAGGTCTCCAAATGACGCCAATTAACGCTCTGGTTCAGTAGTCTCGCGTTTCAACGTCTGACCACAGTACGACTCACCCGACCACGGAAATGGATTCCGCTGCTTCGTTTGAGAGGTCATTTCATTCATCTTCTCGGTGATGGCAACGACTGGTTATCCACATCGATGTTTTGTAGATCACTGTGGAGGAGGAGGAGGAGGAGGAGTGTTGTCCACTCGAAGTCCACAGATCACTTTGGCCGACACACACGATGATTCGAGAGCGACCGGCACGGAAATGAAGTTGCGCTGAAGCTTCTTCGCTCCGGTGTTATATCATTGTCGTTTTCACTCGTGGATAGCGATAAGTGTTATCGTCATCGATGTTATCAAGATCACTGTGGAGAGAGAGAGAGAGAGAGAGAGAGAGAGAGAGAGAGAGAGAGAGAGAGAGAGAGAGAGAGAGAGAGAGAGAGAGAGAGAGAGAGACACGCTTGCAGTCCACACACAATTTCGGTCCCTCACTATATTAAAGTGACTGGCTCGCAAATGTGATATTTTTCTCCCCACAGTTTCGCTCGAGGTTATGTCATCGCTTTTCCTGTAGATAACAGCGACTGTTATCATCAACAGTGTTATCAATACCATTATAACGAATGGAAGCAGTTGTGCTGGCTATCCATATCATTCCGCTCCTCACGAAATAAAATGAGTGGCTCCCCATTAAACCACTTCCCATCTACATCTAAACCCACTCGGCCAAGATGTATGCTAACAATTCTCAACCACGAAGCACAACTGGTATATGACTGTAACATTGATCTTCACTTTGGTATAAACATTTCCTCTTATCCATACGATGTTCGTGGTGAATTTTTTTAACCATCATATTCAACACCGAAAGGTTTCTTAAGTATTGTATTCTAATTCAAAATGACAAAGATTTTTAGTCGCATTAAGCTTCCTAAGAACAATAATAGTATATTGAATATGCATAAATTGAAAAAAAAAAATCGTACAACCACCTTCACTTAACACCTGTATGTGATTACTATTTGTGTGTTGCTCCGTCTCTCAAACTTATAAATTTATATGGACGATGTCTTTTACACACACAGAGACACACGTCTAGACCCACACACACACACACACACACACACGTCTAGACCCACACATACACACACACACTCAGACACGTCTAGACCCACACACACAGACACAGGTCTAGACCCACACACACACACAGACACAGACACACGTCTAGACCCACACACACACAGACAGACACACGTCTAGACCCACACACACACAGACAGACACACGTCTAGACCCACACACATCCACAAAAACAACACATGGCCCAATACATACACAAAAGACAACAAACTCCACACAAACGCAGATACAGACTGAGCAAGACTGACGGAAAATTCTCAAGCCATTACGAGAGATGAATGTCCCTCGACACCGGGTGTGTGTGTGTGTGTGTGTGTGTGTGTGTGTGGCGCCGACTGACGTGCGTCCGAACTTTAAACTTTCTTTCTTTCTTGTATTTTACGGCTCACTGACAAGCAAACTTTTCGGAACGTGATGAATGGCGATACAGATTAAAGGAAGCGAGAAAGTGCGGGATGTGTGGACAGCGTGTTGTGTGGACAGTTTGAGTGTCAATGAATGGACATGGTGTGTGTGTGTGTAAGGACGTCTCTCAGTTCGCTTCTTTGCGGTCGCTGGTCTTGGCGAATCTCTATCGATAAGTCATCACTCCTGCGACTCTTTCCTTGATGACTCGACTCAACTTTATATATATATAACTTCCCTGACATGAACCCACAAGGCTCCAAACACTCTCATACATCATCAGTCTCTTCAGCCTCCCTTCTCAAGAGATACGCAACCATCGGCGAATGGGGAACGTTTAAGACGTAAGTCAACATTGATTCGTAAGTCAACATTGATTACTTAGGAGTCTTCGACTCTTAACACACTAGGCTTACTGTTATGGAAAGCGCTGGCTTGGCTCGCGCGCACGCACTCTCTCTCTCTCTCTCTCTCTCTCTCTCTCTCTCTCTCTCTCTCTCTCTCTGCGTCAGATCTAACGTCCTGGGAACTTCCTCCGACGTCCGGGCAAAAATTTTTTCTGCACTGCGAGGCGATGGTCTGTCGTTCTCACTCCTCAAGTCGTTGGGGCAATTTCGACTTTCTGGCATCAAGACTTCGACGTTTCGCAACGTGGAAATGGAAATCAAAACCGACAAATGCTTTAAACTGGACAATGACTTGAAACACTAAAAGCGGTAATGCGGATGATCGTCGCTTTTGCTAACGAACTGCCACTTCTGATGTTCATGGTTGGGAGAGCGCTCGTTATCAAATTAAAAAAAAAAAATTCCCCATTTCTGGGGTTAAATCATGATCATCACTCCGGAAACGTCTAAATCAATTAAAAAAAATGGAAGAGCCAATCGATTTGTCGCAGGAGGTCGAGAAAACGTCACTTTAAGACTGAAAGAAAAAAGAAAAACAAAAGACTCCCCAGCAAAGTCATGAGACTCCTGGATAACAAATCCAGGTCTTCCACAGGGGTCATTCGTTTCCAGACGACCTGGAAACAACAGCTCGCTAGACCTAAGGCTTTTCCGGTAAAACCCACGACGTAATTTGTCTCGTGTGTCCTTTTTTTTTTCTCCAGCATTAAGTCACCGACCCTGGAAACAACATTCCAGTGTAATATCTTTAGTCCTGGGGCTCAGTTTCGAATCCCTGACGTCGTGTCATTCTTTGGCTGGTCCAGCTGCCAGTACCTGGAACCCTTCGGCGGAGTCGTGAATTCTTCAACGACCCCCACAAAGAAGGGGACAAGGAATCAATTGAGCTTGAAACCACGTTGGCGTCTGTCATCGTTAAGGACGAAGGCGAGCGACACAGTTTACCAGAGAGGAAGCCACCCGTCATGAGGCTTCGATCCCAGAGGGAAAGGGGGCCGAAGGAAAAGGCAAGAGACTGCGGCAGGGCCGAGTGACAAAGGACGCCAGATATGATGGAAGAGGAGCTTAGTAACCGAGCGAGGAGGAAACCCGAAGATAGAGAGAAGGCAGACCGATTTATCTAAGAGCCCCAATGACAGGGTGAGAGCTTCGTGACTTGAGTCTGGAAGGCCTTTTTTGACGGGGTTGGAATCCAGCGATCGAGTCCTTAGAGAGTCTTGTGACGAAGTTTGCCGAGCACTGTGACACAGGATGAGCTTGAAGTCAGACAGTGACAAGTCCTGTGACCGAAACTGGTGACAAGAGTGAGGGGCCTGTGCCAAGGGCACGAGCCACCTGGTACAAGGAAAGGTCGGGAACACTGAGGGAATGGGGGACAGTGACTTGGAAGAAGAAGAAGAGCTGAACGCACTCTTCTGAAGGAGAATAATGATGAGATTGTAAACCTAATTTGCACCTTGATGATGGTGCTGTTTACTAGCCGAGCGCAGGAATGGGGCACCGTGTGTGTAAAACAGAATCCATGTGTGGGCAGTCATGTGCAACTGTGTCCAACACATGTCAAAGAGGTTCGAAGATCCTACGTTATCTTCATACATCTATCATCCTTATATGACTGAATATATATATACATATGAACACCTGAAGGAAACTATATGACCATGTGGGAACGTAAGTCTCTCTTCCCATTGAAATGTTGGTATATACGAAAGTATATGTACGAAAGTTTATATAGCTGCATAAAACGATTCCTCGGGGCTGTCGTCCATATCCCACTTCCTCCTCGTCTCCGAGAGGTCGTCATCTGAACAAGTCAAATTCCTACGACTGTTCAGCACGTTAGCAGACGTGACACTAAGGCGGGCGATACCATCGCAATTACCAGCTTCACCAAACACGTCAATAAGGCAGTCTCTATCCCAGTTATCATCAGCGTTAACAAACACGTGATACAGGGAGAGCTATATCCCTGCTATCATCACCATTATCAAAGACGTGAGTGACAGTGATAATAAGGCGAGTTATATGTACATGTCTCCCAGTTATCATTTATCAATGAACACGTCAGTATCAACGTATATCAATTCTGCGCAAGCTTGCATGTTTGCACAGCCATCCAACATAAATGAAATGGAAAGCACAACAGGAAATGAGTATGCAGATCAAATTACTTCCCTGGAATGGTTATAAATGAGCGTTCATTACGGATGCTATAAATCAGTTAGCGTTCCTAGCCATGACTCTTTCACGGGGTGCCCGAGGTCGAGCCCACACAGGTTCGAATCCTGGTCGCCGGCAGTTGGTCCACAGTCTACCTATGTATTCATCCTCCCTTGGGGGGGTGTTGGTCGATGAAATGGGTGGGTACCTGGATCAGGCTACGGAATACACAGACACACACACATATATATATATATATATATATTTTTTTTTTTTTCTTTTTTTTTTATGCTTTGTCGCTGCTTAAAGAGGCATTCCTGGCAGACACTTAAGACGAATCTGCACAACACAAACCCTGGGTCATACAATAGATGGAGAAAAGAAAATACATGAAGAGTCTTTCTGGAGAGGAAGAAGAGGGAGGTCGACAGAAACAGAGGGAGGAAAGTGGTGAGGGATGATAAAACAGGAAGGAAGGAAGGAACAGAAGATAAAAAGAACAAACGACAGAGAGGTAAAAGAGGTGATACAAAGCCAGACGGCGATAAGAGTTTTTAAAGGAGGTAATGAGAACAGACAGGGGACAACAGGTACAACGTGTGTAGGAACACAAAAGATTAAAAAAGGATGAAGCAGAGAAGAGCGTGAAATGAAGACACGAAGAACCCATACGACTGGCAGTCATACTAGACAGAGAGAGTAGAAAATGGTGAGAAAGGATAAAATGTGATTCATGAGAGGAGCGAGAGACGACAAAGAAAACGGGAGGGAGAGTTTCCTGACAAAAAAGGTTCCATACATCTGACACATGAATAACAAAAGATCAGCCTTCCAAGTTTCACGGTCACTAAAACAGATATCAAAACTTCAGTTCCCAAACTACGTTAAGATGACAAAAATAAAATTTGATAAATGCGAGAAGAAAAAAAGTTCTGATTTATAGTCGAAGATATGACTCCAGTTCTGTGATATCTTAGGACAACAACAAGATGAACGAACAACTCGACGGCTTGTAAATGAAGATCTCAGACTTGTAAAAGAAGAACTCAGACTTGTAAGTGAAGAACTCAGACTTGTAAATGAAGAACTCAGACTTGTAAATGAAGAACACTCAGACTTGTAAGTGAAGAACTCAGACTTGTAATTGAAGATCTCAGACTTGTAAGTGAAGAACTCAGACTTGTAAGTGAAGAACTCAGACTTGTAAGTGAAGAACTCAGACTTGTAAGTGAAGAACTCAGACTTGTAAGTGAAGAACTCAGACTTGTAAGTGAAGAACTCAGACTTGTAAGTGAAGAGCTCAGACTTGTAATTGAAGAACTCAGACTTGTAATTGAAGATCTCAGACTTGTAAGTGAAGATCTCAGACTTGTAAGTGAAGAACTCAGACTTGTAAGTGAAGAACTCAGACTTGTAAGTGAAGAACTCAAGACTTGTAAGTGAAGAACTCAAGACTTGTAAGTGAAGAACTCAAGACTTGTAAGTGAAGAACTCAAGACTTGTAAGTGAAGAACTCAGACTTGTAAATGAAGAACTCAAGACTTGTAAATGAAGAACACTCAGACTTGTAAATGAAGAACTTAGACTTGTAAATGAAGAATTCATTTCGTCACGATATACACATTAAAAAAAGCTCCCTGTTCCCTTGTAGACTAAACTGTTTTCGTACGCTCACAGTGCGCAACACAGTATCATAAAGCAAGGAAGGAAAGAGACAGGGTAAAAAAAAAAAAAGTGTGGGGAAGGGACGAGGGAGAGACTGGAGGATAGATAATTGTAAAGCGATAGGGGAGCAGGAAAGGTGAAAAAGTGTGTGTGTGTGTGTGTGAGAGAGAGAGAGAGAGAGAGAGAGAGAGAGAGAGAGAGAGAGAGAGAGAGAGAGATAGAGATAGAGAGAGAGAGAGGATGTTTCTGTATATACATGTATGTATATACTGATGTACATATGTATACACGAGCGTTTGTGTATATCTGCTGGTGTCGACAGGGGGTGCTGGGTTTATCCGTGGCCATTTCGGCCATAGGCCTTGGATAGCAGTGTGCCAGAGAGAGAGAGAGAGAGAGAGAGAGAGAGAGAGAGAGAGAGAGAGAGAGAGAGAGAGAGAGAGTGTGTTTCAGTATATATATGTATGTATATACTGATGTACATATGTATACACGAGCGTTTGTGTATATCTGCTGGTGTTGACAGGGGGTGCTGGGTTTATCCGTGGCCATTCCGGCCATAGGCCTTGGATAGCAGTGTGCCAGAGAGAAAGAAAGAGAGAGAGAGATAGAGAGAGAGAGAGAGAGAGAGAGAGAGAGAGAGAGAGAGAGAGAGAGAGAGAGAGAGAGAGAGACGCCTGGAGAGTAGGCATAAAAGCGGCAGTATCCGGGGGGGGGGGCAAGGTAACGCCAAGCCTCACGTAACAAGCTTCATTATAGACTGCAGAGCGGCGCGTCACAACGAATTAATCATGGCCACCCGGGCCGTCAGAATCAGGTAATTGGATACGCAAGAGCACGCAAATTAGCATGGATATCCCACACACACACACACACACACACACACACGCACGCAGCGGTACTCACAGATGACTCTCTCATACCATGGATACACGCGACGTGTTTGGACGTGATTTGACAAGCACCAACTCTGAATCTTCAGTTGAGAAGAATAATGTTTCCGGCCTGTTTTAGGCCACAACACATGGCTGTGAAGGTCTTCAGATGTTGACGAGGGAATCCAAACGAGGATGTACGTTAAGGGCTCACACTTTTGCCACCAGAGGGCAGGCAGTGCACCATGACCTTTCTGTACATAAAGTCGAGGATCGTCGATGACATAATGCAGATGTAGGAGCGCAGGCGAGGAAACGTGGATATGCGAGAGAGCATGTGAATGGAATGACATGCGTGGCAGACACCAGAGAGGCATCGCATATAAAGGATCGCAGGCGTGCATACAGACGAATAAAAGACGCGAATAAGTACATTGAATGATATATATATATATATATATATATATATATATATATATATATATATATATATATATATAATCCTCCCCTCTCTTTTTTTTTTTTATTTTCCAAAAGAAGGAACAGAGAAGAGGGCCAGGTGAGGATATTCCCTCAAAGGCCCAGTCCTCTGTTCTTAATGCTACCTCGCTAACTCGGGAAATGGCAAATAGTTTGAAAAAAAAAAAAAAAAAAAAAAAAAAAAAATATATATATATATATATATATATATATATATATATATATATATATATATATATATATATATACACACACGTTACAACTGAAGACCTTCACCTGTGCAAGAATGTCCCTCGACGTGAGCCTAACGTGGGAGAAACAGCGTGGTGAAGGGTTAAAAAAGAAAACGGCTCACCGATGAAATATCTAATGGGGGCTATATTTAGGGGGAGGGCAGTAAGGAACGTAGATAAGGGCAAGAAATGATGATGGCAGAAGAAATAATGGGCACTTACGGCCCGGGAAAAGAGGACAGTCATGGCAGAGGAAATTAATGGTAGCATGACATACAGACACCCCAAGAGCTCACAACATTAGCGCTGGCACGAGATCTGTACAGACATTTAGAGCTCAGGAAATTTGCCCTGGCGCGGGTTACAGACATTCAAGGCTCAGGAAATTTAGCCTGGTGCCGGGTACAGACATCCAAGGCTCAGGAAATTAATGCTGGCCGAAGACGCAGACATTCAACGCTCAGGAAAATAGTGCTGGTGCGAGATACAGAGACTGAGAACTCTAGGGAAATCTACGGCGAGATACAGACAAAGCTCAGGAAATGCGAGGTACAGCAAGGTACTGACGTTCAAAGAGACATCCAAAGCTCAGGAAATTTGTCCAGGCGCGAGGCACAGACGTTCAACGCTCAGGAAATTAGATCTCGAACGAGATACAGAAATACAAAGCTCAGAAAAACAGTGTCGGCGCGAGATACAGAAATTCATAGCTCGGGAAATCTGAGCCGACGCGAGATACAGTCATCAAAGACTTAATGGCGACACCTAGCAGGCACAGAGTGGTTATAAGAGGTACGTACTGTAAGTGTTATAAGAATCAGACAGATCTAAAATCATTGCATATAACTTCAGACCATCTATAATAACAACTGGTTACAAAACTGCATACAGTATATTCAAACGAAGAGGCAACATAACTAGGAAAGAAATAATAATGATAATGTAAGTGCCAATTGCAGAAGGTTCCATTCGTAAACTTACCACAAGACGCGTTTAGACGATCTTGACAAACCCCACAAATACATATATATATATATATATATATATATATATATATATATATATATATATATATATATATATATATATCCCCCACCTCTCGTCTCTCGAGTCTTACAGAAGAGAAATTTTACGTTTATCTTCACTCGTCCTCTTTCCTCCGGTGCCTCATAATCCAGAGTAATTTTCAGCAATTTTTCACCAGATATTCGCGCGCGAAAAAGATTTCGAGAATTTCTTTTTTTTTTTTTCTTTTCAGAAGCAAAAAAGAAAAAAAAAAGTGCTTTCGAGAAAATGTGATTATCTGGACTGCGCATTAATTACTAGGAGGGTCGAGTGTACTGCTTTTAACGTTAGAAAACGGGAGCTTGGTACAACCCAACCATGTTGAACTAATATATATATATATATATATATATATATATATATATATATATATATATATATATATTAGATATACCGGAAAACTATTCAAAGTTTCAGTTCAATTCACAGAAAATGTGAGGGGAAAACTGATCACACAATATAACCTGAAATATATATCAAATTCATACAATCATAACCTTTGCTGAAGAATCACCTTTGGGCATTACAGTGGCACTTTATCCATCAATACTCAGGTAACGAATCTACAGAATTTCAATTCAGTTCATCGATATTTCTTTATATGACCTTTTAGTTCATCCTCATCTGAGACAAAGACATGGACACAAGGACCACCAGGTGCAAAAGCAGTATGTCCACAATGGCTTCGCTGGGATTGGTGGGTACTAAAATGCCAGTTCAACACCGAGGTAGTTCGATCTCCCAGGAGGAGTTAGTGACGGCAGCACCGGAGAAACACCACCTCCGACGAACGAGGAATATCACAGTGGGTTAAATAAATAGATTAGTGAGGCTTAGAATGAATTAGAAAATGGCAATGGTTTAAGGGAGAACTACAGTCAAATTAACCTATGGCTTAGCTAAAGGGCGGGATGGGCTAAAATATAAAGGTATTTAACCCCTGATATTGATAAGTGGTTAGGCTTGAAATGGTATTTACGAGAAGTGAGATCCCAGGTGAAGATATGATATAAGAATAAGGAGGAAGGAAGTGATCAACGATAATGAAAGTAGTATATGAGGGTGGAACTGGAAAACTAGAAGTAATAAAGAATAATGGAACGCTTAGCTGAAATAAACTGGCTGAACGTAAGCTGAAATAAACTGGCTGAACGTAAGGTGTGGAAGTGAGAAGAAATGATGTCTCCGAGCATCACAACCTTCATAAGATTACCTTCTGGCCAGTCACAATATAATCAAACCACCACATAACACCGTCAATGGGTTGTACCACAACAACGTCATGGTACGACGTAATACAACACGTCACAAAACAACGGGTCACTAACCAGCATAACGCGTCGTAACGCAAGGTAACGTGCTACCATACAGTAACACGAGCCAGCAGTATAACACTGTAAGCGTGACGGAACGTAAATGAAACATGAGGCGAGTGTAAGTACGTAATACTACAACTAATCGAGTTATAACAACACGATCGAACAACGTCATTACGAGGTGGACAATATCCAACGGACGGAACTACAAATCTGAAATAGTGGCCAAGGACATGCCCGACACAAGAACCCACTCTCAAAATTAATAGATTAACATGAAAAAAAAAAACCTCTATACAAGTATCTAACTAAAAAAAAAAAACATCTCAGACGACATAAAGAAAATAAGAATATAAAACTTGGGTTCCTCACCATTCACGGCAAGGACGTGGGTAATACGACGATGTACAAAAAAAAACAAATATGAAGACAGAAACTTGGGTCTTGTGCCCGGGATGAAAATCTGACAGGAAATGACACTCTGGTTCACTATTCCGACTCCCAGGGGACAGGTGGAGGGAGGATGGATGGAGGGAGGGAGGGAGGGAGAGGGAGGGAATCGGCGTTTTCCTCGACGACCGCGTGACGTCACATCGTCTCAAAATTGGCTTATGGATTAAGGATTCGCTAACCTCGCAGCTGGGGGCTCTGGGAGGGACGGTGGCTGGGGATCGCCAGATAGGGGGGGCCTTGGAGGCCTGGGGAGAGAGAGAGAGAGAGAGAGAGAGAGAGAGAGAGAGAGAGAGAGAGAGAGAGAGAGAGAGAGAGAGAGAGAGCGGGGCGGGGAAATGGATTGGGGAGAAGGAAGTTGGGGAGAAGGGCTTGAGGGTAATGGATAGAGCAGGGGAGGATTGGGAAAAACGATGACTACAGCAGGGGGAGGATAAGAGGGGGAGACAGACTAGGAGGATCAGCTGGTGTTCCTGGAGACCCGGTGAGCTGAGGGAGGGTGGGAGGAGGGAAGGTGGAATGGCAACAGGATAGGGTGGAACGGAGGTTGGGGCGATGGTTCGGGTACGTGTCATGGCGATAAGCAACTTGATGTGGGAGAGAACATTGTGGGACGGAGCGTCAGGTGCAAGAGGACACTTGAAATGGTATGAGGGGCTGTAGGTATGATAAAAGAGGTGTTTTGTGGAGGATGGGGCAGGACCTGGGACCTACCTGTCTGCAGTGATTGTCATGTAAACCCGAGGTAAACTGGGCTGGACCTAGGAGCTACCTGTCTGCAGTGATTGTCATGTAAACCCGAGGTAAACTGGGCTGGACCTGGGACCTACCTGACAGCAGTGATTGTCATGTAAACCCGAGGTAAACTGGGCAGGACCTGGGAGCTCCCTGACAGCAGTGATTGTCATGTAAACCCGAGGTGAACTGGGCTGGACCTGGATGCTACCTGACAGCAGTGATTGTCATGTAAACCCGAGGTGACCTGGGCAGGACCTGGGAGCTACCTCGCTGCAGTGACAGTCATGTAAACCCTACCAGACGTGGTGCAGCGAGGAAGGCGCGTATGGCCATACAACCCATCCAGCTATACATAAATACATTACAGTACAATCCCATATATAAGAACCGCTGTTTTGTATGTACCTTGACGATACATGGACCATCGCCCAACACAAACTACATGTAGTACAATGACCTCCACCCACGCGCCTGACTCCAATAGACCTAAACTTTAAACTTTCGTTACGTATAAACTCTGCCGTAAATGAACTCCAAGTAAAATATGCATTTCTACCCCAGTGATCTGTTATACAGGAACCTACATGTACATATGCAGGTAACCATCGATTTGGGATGCATTACAGCCTTAGTAACGTTGTAAGAGTTACCGAGGTCGGATAGTAATGCAGTTACCCTCACATGTCCATCATTACTACAATAACTTCACTTACAATTACTTTTTTAATTCGTCTCCACAATTACCGTACCCACGTCACCCATTTAATGTAACACCCTCAAGTCGGTTCTCTTAACCTCAAAATAATTCACGAACTTTGGGCGAGCATTTTCCTACAATAATCACTTCCACCTTTGTCATTTCACAACCATACCAAGAGGAAAAGCCAAGAAAGCATACTGGGCTTCGTCAATAGTCTCGTAGCCGATACTTCCAGTCTTCCGATAACATTCCGATATTTCTTTTCTGCCCTTTTCTCTCTTTTTCGCATTCGAACTTTTACCAGTTGGACATCAGAAGAAAAAGAATTAATCTTGCACACCGACCGCGTTTTCTATGCGAGTCACCAGTTGGGAGGGGAAACTCACCTGTAAGATATGTTAACATCATCCTTCCGGAAACAATGTACGCAGTGCATGTACCATGTGTACCATGGTACCATGTACCATGAGTTGCAAGTAACACTGATCATAATACAGTCTGCATCTCAACTCCTGGAAAATCACCAGGGGCGCTTCTGACCCGACCACGCCCCACCTCCTTCAGGGAATCAACCAAGATTGGCCGATCCCGACCAGACCTCAGCCTACCAGTTCCAGGGAAACACCGGGATTAACCAATCCCGACCAGATCTCACCTCACCACCTCCATGGGAATCACCACGATTGGCCAATCCCGACCACACCTCAGCCTACCAACTCCAGTGAATCAGCAGTTCCAAAGCAATCTCCGGGATTGGCCGATCCCGACGAGACCTCAGCCTAACTCAACCAATTACTCACCCAGGGCCATTCTTGGCCAAGACCCCCACAGCCCGGGCATCACACACAACATGCGGCAAACCTCCGCACCGTTGCGGTAAGCCTTGTATTCTATGAATCACACATGGGCCCTGTTTCCGAGTCACTGGCAGGGAAGTCGGCTCAAAGTTAATCCAGTTGTTCATCCTCCCCTTTGAAACCAGTCGATTGACAGATACCTGCCGTAAGCCGGGATATGTACGTGTATTTCAGTCACACAAGCACTATATATATATATATATATATATATATATATATATATATATATATATATATATATATATATATATATTTATCCCTGGGGATAGGGGAGAAAGAATACTTCCCACGTATTCCCTGCGTGTCGTAGAAGGCGACTAAAAGGGGAGGGAGCGGGGGGCTGGAAATCCTCCCCTCTCGTTTTTTTTTTTTTTTTTCAAAAAGAAGGAACAGAGAATTGGGCCAGGTGAGGGTATTCCCTCAAGGCCCAGTCCTCTGTTCTTAACGCTACCTCGCTAATGCGGGAAATGGCGAATAGTGTGAAAGAAAGATATATATATATATATATATATATATATATATATATATATATATATATATATATATATATATATATATCCTGACAACTCGAGCGAGCGTGGATGTGAGCGGATGTGGCCTTTCTTCATCTGTTTCTTGGCGCTACCTCACTGACGCAGGAAGCGGCGATCAAATGTGGGGGGAGAAGGGAATGTATAGGCTATGTTTTCTTTTCTTTCATACATTTATGCTGTTTGCTGCGGGATGTCGTGGCATCGGGAACGGATGACGGCAAACAGCCACGAATATGTATGTGTACATATATGTATATGTACGTGTATGTTTGTGTGTATATATATATATATATATATATATATATATATATATATATATATATATATATACACATACATATATATTCCCATTTCTCCGTTCCCCCATCTTTCACCTGCCTTGCCACACGCACACTGCTCTCCTCACCACTAAGGTGCGCGCTTAATGACAACCAGTGTCGCGGTTCACACACCTTCGTTGATTAACCGCGACGAGTTCTTCCCCATCAGAAGAGCTCCTCCGTCAGCCTCTCCTGTAGGGCGCCTGGCGGCAGTGGGGGGGGGGGGGGGGAGAGAGAGAGAGAGAGAGAGAGAGAGAGAGAGAGAGAGAGAGAGAGAGAGAGAGACTTAAGAGTCTCGGTCTACGCACAGAACAACTGCTGTCTCGCCTTAGTCTTCTTCCATTTATGGAGGAACTCAACTCCTCCCCTCCTTTCTCAATTAGTCTTCCTCTTGCGCTGATGAGAGAGAGAGAGAGAGAGAGAGAGAGAGAGAGAGAGAGAGAGAGAGGGAGAGAGAGGGAGAGAGAGAGAGAGGAGAGAGGGAGAGAGAGAGAGAGAGAGAGAGAGAGAGAGAGAGAGAGAGAGAGAGAGAGAGTGAGTGTGTGTGTGTGTGTGTGTGTGTTTGTGTGTGTGTTTGCCCGTAGCGAACGACGCCAGGGAACAAAAATTCTTTAAACGACCAGTGTTCCGGTCCAGCGGACACCTGATGGCTCGGTAATGACCTCTAACCAGCCAAGATAATTTCTTCCCGACCCTCTCCGCAGGCCAGCGCCCAAGAATGGGTTTCAGCCACGGTCCTTTGACTCGCCCGGCCAATCAAAATCTCTTTCACGTCTCCGGTCCGACGTTTTATTCCCTTCATGAACAGGTAATAGTTTGACGAACGTGGATGACGGTGTGTGTGAGGGAACGTCCGATAGTCGGGAGAGTTCGAGCTACCTAACTATGGTTTGATCTCCCAAACTATGCTTGGCAGCAGAGTCACACCTATGGCTCCTGCCACGTCCAATGCCTCAGTACGCTATACGATACAGCTATACTAAGTATAACGTGCGGATCTTACGGTGGAAACTATATATAATATATTCTGATTTCAATTTCCACGGTATCTCGTATACATGGAAGCATTTCGAGGCAATTCAACACGTATACGATGAAATATAGTCGTTCTCAATCATATATTCGCGTCTCGAGCACTCTGTACCATCGCTGCAGCGGCAAGTTCGTATGTCTACCACTTACGAAAACGAAACAAAAAAAAAAAAAAACCGTTCGAAGCACTATTGCTTCGAACAGCTCATTGCATACGAGGAAAAAACCACAACACTACATCAACAAAATCACCCACGATACACGAACAGTCAGAATAGGAGGAGGAGGAGGAGGAAGAGAAGGACGAGGAGGAGGAGAAGAGATGGAGGGAGAGGAGGAAGAGGAGGGGAGGAAGAGGAGGGGGAGGAAGAGGAAGCTGGTACCTGCGTGTGATACCTGACTTCTGGCTCTTGTTTTATCCCAGGAGGGGAGAGGCTGAAGCCCGAATGATCGGTATTATTCTGTGTTGACACTAAAGCTGCTCCTGCAACACACGACCACCGCCCCACCACGCCCACCTGTGGCAGGGACGGGGTCCCCCTCTCTCAGGTGAGTGGAAGGGCGGGGTCAGGGAAAGCCAGGATGAGAGGGGGGTGATATATGGGGGCTGACGTGGTCGCGCACCGATGGGAGCTGGACTGAAATATAGGTTACCGATTGTAATTACAAGACAGCTAATCTTCTGTATGATAAGTCGCTCCTCAGTTAAATACAGACTCTTGATCTTACAGAAGTAGTCGCTACTGTACCATAAAAGGTCAGAGGTCATTCACAATGGCTTACTGGTAGGTCACAAGAGGTTAAAGATCGTTCAAAATCAGTCTAATGTTAGAAAAGGAAGCGAGGTCACACATGGTTCAAAGCGAGGGCGTACTGACAGGACCAAAAAAAGAGAGAGGTCACAAGAGATGGGACTCAGGTCACAATACAACAGTCAAGAAGGGGTCAGGTACAACAACATGGTAGTTAGTCGGACAGACGTGACCCGCTCGTTGGGAAATGAAGCTCACTCGAGGCAAAACAAAGAGGTCGTTATCTGGCCACAGGGGAAGTCATTCGTGGAGACACAAGACGATGATGTTGGTCGTAGTCTGGGGCTCGTCCAGTGCCATCAAGAGCGGCAGTGCCCCTCCTCCTTAACCTACTGTAACCCACAACACTCCTAAAGGTAATCCACTGATTCCTGTTCATGGAGCCAGATTCATAGAGAGTTCTCCTTGCCTGTATGATGATGGGTCATTTTGTCTTTACTTGTGATGGATCTTGTGCGTGTTCTTTCAGCTCTCTCTCTCTCTCTCTCTCTCTCTCTCTCTCTCTCTCTCTCTCTCTCTCTCTCTCTCTCTCTCTCTCTCTCTCAGTCGGCAAGCAGGCAGATCCAAATAAACTTGAACTCTCTCTCCTCAAAAGACGTAAATCTAATGCTAGTTTTCAGTTGTATATTCTGTGCCCAAGAGGTGAAACGGGACTAGGATAATGTACCATGTTCCGTAACGCCACTAGGGTAATATACCATGTACCGCAACGCCACTAGGAAAATGTACCATTTACTATAACACCACTAGGATAATGTACCATGCACCGTAACCCACAAGGGTAAAATACCACGTACCGTAACGCCACCGTAACGCCACCAAGGTAATATACCACGTACCGTAACGCCACTAGGGTAAAATACCACGTACCGTAACGCCACTAGAGTAACATACACGTACCGTAACGCCACTAGGGTAACATACATGTACCGTAACGCCACTAGGGTAACACACCATGTACCGTAATGCAGTCACAAAGGATTGTCTTACTATACCCGTGTCGTGCTGGAGTGTGATTACACAACTCGGCAAGGTAACGCAGAAGCGTAATCACAGTGAATTGCTTCACACGCAGTTCGGCAAATTTGTGACGTGTGATCGAGTGGCACGATGTACCCTGTGGGATAATGATGGACGATAAAGTGTACCTGTTCTAATGGGGTCAGACACAGATCACCAGATGGATGGAAAGGCTTCTGGACGAAATGTATGGATGGGAGAGTAAAAAAAATAAAAAAATAAAAGAAAGCGTCTACAGAGGGTGAGAGAGAAAAAAACTGTATGAATGAGTAAAAAAAAGGAAAGCAAGTCAACATATGGTAAGATAGAGAGAGAGAGAGAGAGAGAGAGAGAGAGAGAGAGAGAGAGAGAGAGAGAGAGAGAGAGAGAGAGAGAGGTGGATAATGCAGGAAGACGAGCCGAGCCGACGAAGTAGATTAACGAACGGGACGTGACGTAATAGTCAGTCATCCTGCCAGGTCACCCGGCAGTATGCATGCATACTCCATGTCACCAGGTCAGCCAGCTGCGTACATGCCTCAGGTCAGCTGGCAGCATCCATCCTCCAGGTCACGCAATACGTACAAGGACCCTACACACACAGAGACATGGCTGGTTACCTGGAAAGCGGCTGTACAGCAGGGAATGTGTCACAGACCGCTAGCATTGCAGTAAGTTCTTTGGGGGTGTGTCATTATTACACTAAGGTTCCCTCTTTAAGTTCATTTAACCAGCAAGCAACTTCAGACCAGTTAGTGATTTTTCTGACATTTCTTTAATCATTATAGCTTGTCAGAATGTTGAAGTCTTTTCATCCTCAAGTTTTCGTATTCTAGGTTTAATCTCCCTTTGCACACGTCTGCTCGTCCCAGCTTCCATTCACTAGCTAAAATCTCTCTCTACTTTCTGTTCATCATTTAAGTCTTTCATCTCTTTCACGTCCACATTTTTATCTTCTTACCATGATGACCTATTCCTCTCTCCCCTATTTCCTCCATTCCATCTTCCAAATATTCTTGCAACATGTCCTTCTTTGCCTGATGACGTCGTCTTTTGGGGTTCCTACTATTAGTGTTTCTGTTGAAGGGAGATCAGCAGACACATTCTTTTTCCTCTCTCGTGTTCTCCATTTCCCTCCACATACGCCCCTGTCCAATCATCACGTCAAATGTCCGTCTCCCCCTTCAAGACCACGACACCTCTCCTCCCATCGATCACATTACACGTCTCCACTTCCCTCCCCCAATAACACAGTCCATCCATCGCGTCAAATGTTTCCTCTGCCTCTCTCCCTCTTCCTACGACCTGGCCCCGTCCATCACCTCACCACCTGTCTCCATCTACACAACCCCTTTTCCTTCCCCTCAAACATCTGCTCCGCTTCCCTGCACATAATTCCGTCCCTCCCGCGTCTACATACACCCTCCCGTCTACCAAAACTTCCCTCCCTCCTTACCGTCAGTCAGTCTCCATTCGATCTTCCTGCCCCTCGGCAAGATCACTTCCCCAATCTCCCCCCGCGGCAATTTTTTCTACCTCCCCCCCCTCGCCCCGTCTACATAACTCCTCCTTCTGTTCCTGCTAAAGACGACGAGAAGGCGGACGAGGAGGGTCAGGGCTTCCTGTTCCCCTCCAAACTCCCTTCCTGCCCTCCAGCATAAATCCCTGCGGCTAAAAGGGGCGGGAGACGGTCTCCGGCCTGCCAGCCAGCCAACCCTCGAAGGGCGTCGGTCTGGCAAACCTCAAGCCAAGTCGACTTTGCTCATCATTTGTAACTCGTGTGCTCTCTCCTTCCGTCCGGCAGCCCAGCATACATTACCCACGCCTGGCATCTACGCTGCCTTATTCCCGACACGTAGCTAGGTTTCCTTATCCCCCGCCACGTAACTAGGCTTTCGTATCCCCAACCCATAAGCAGGCTGCCTCAGCCCACCCAAGACTCAGTTCGTAACTCTGCCTTACCATACTAACCACATTTGCAACACGCTCCGAATACCCCAGGATACATTCCCTCTTGCTGTCAAGGATTCGCAGAAATACCGAGTGATCCTCGCGTCCTTGATGAAGAGGGTGTAGCCTTTCTCATTCTGGATTCTGGTTGCCACAACGGTAACACTCGCCCGTTACATAGCAACAAGACTCTGGCTACGGCGCGAGTAAATGTCAATATAAAATATAAGCGCACTTCTATAACAATGCGTCGCGGAGACCAATATTGGGAATGGGCCAAAGAGAATTCATCTGTTCGTCACGAACCCAAGAACTCCTGTTTAAGAAAGATTTTAACTTTCACTTCCCCTTTCCCAAGGACACTGAAGCTGCTGCTTCCAGGAGCAGGGAAATGATTGGCTCCCTTTCGTGAATGTAAGAAAAGTTGAATGATACAGCACTGACGAAAGGGGCCTCTCTCTCTCTCTCTCTCTCTCTCTCTCTCTCTCTCTCTCTCTCTCTCTCTCTCTCTCTCTAAAACCTTTCCCCCCTCTCAGAACTTGGGTCTAGGAGCATCTTTCCCCACCTCCACTACCTCAACCTAGTACATGCTTTGAACTGCTTTCAGTCAGTCACCAGCTAGGAAGTGCAGGTAATAGGTGCCACCTGGTGCAGGTATGGGCAAGTGCCAGTCCTCACCTGGAGGTACCAGGCGGCGGCCGCCTTGTACAACAGGTGGCAGAGAGGCGAACACTAAACCAGAAGAAATGCATCCAGGTGCAATGCGAGTGACGCTTGAAGCGTTTCAGACAAATTGCCTGAAGTTGCTCGAGACAAAGCATTTGTAAAAGTCTTTACAAATTGTCCTTTTTTTTCGGAAAAACAAAGAGCAATTATCTGTAATTAGAGAATGATCATCTTCCATCAAAAATGCAGAAATATAATTACACTTATTGCTTGACACTCAAATTTCCGGGTGAACATCAAAGTTGCTGGTCCCTTGGCTGCAAAGCATTTGATATGTCATCAATTTCTTAATGTAAAAACACATTCGAGTGATTCGTTGCTTTCCAATTCATTTCCATCTATCATCTCTGTTTAATCACCAGCTTGTGATGGATCAAGCTCTCTCTCTACGCGACCCCGTGAAGTAAGGAGGCATACTTAAGGCCCGTGTGTGTGTGTGTGTGTGTGTGTGTGTGTGTGTGTGTGTGTGTGTGTGTGTGTGTCTGCCTCTGTCTAACAGAGGAAACCAACAGAGACGATGTGTACATGGCCGGTCTGTTTCTCGCTAACAGAGAAGACAACAGATAATGAGTAACTGACCTTTCCGTCTGTCTGTTTCTGTCTAAAACAGAGGGAGTCAACAGAGACACTGGGTACTCGACCCGTCTGTTTCTGTCAAACAGAAGGAATCACCAGACATATAGAAACCTTAGCCAATCTGTTTCTTTTTAACAAAGAAAACAACAGACAATTCAACCCGTCTGTTTCTGTCTAACAAAGGGGGTCAAAAGACACACCGGGTACTTCATCCGTCTGTTTCTGTCTAACAGACGAGACAGCAGACACACCGAGTATTTTGCCCGTCTGTTTCTGACTAACTGTCCAAGATGGGGAGCGTACAGTCATCAGAAACACCAGCTTATGAGTTGTTCAGGTGCCATTCAAATTGCCCTAAACTGCCCAACTATTCCCCGTTCGGGAATATTTCACTTTAAAAAAAATGAATTGATGTAATTTCTGTCCATTTTTTTTTTTCTTTTTTTTACTTTCTGGAAGTTTAACATTATTTCCGTTTAAATTTCTCGTTTTTACCCAATTGTCTGCTCCAGCTGCCGGACCCTGGCCGACGCAGACCCAAATTGCCAATGTCCGGCCGATTCAATCCTAGCGTACTGGGTCCGGCTGACTCAATCCAACTCGAGACCCAGCTTACCCGGCTGACTCACTCAATCCCAGCTTACTGGAGTCGGCCAACTCAAGACCCAGCTTACCCGGCTGACTCACTCAATCCCAGCTTACTGGAGGCGGCCAGCTCAAGACCCAGCTTACCCGGCTGACTTAATCCCAGCTTACTGGAGGCGGCCAGCTCAAGACCCAGCTTACCCGGCTGACTTAATTCCAGCTTACTGGAGTCAGCCAACTCAAGACCCAGCTCACCCGGCTGACTCACTCAATCCCAGCTTACTGGAGTCGGCCAACCCAAGTCCCAGCTTGCTGGGCCCGGCCGACTCAACCCAAGCTTTCTATATGGCCTGGCGTAACTACTCATCAGTCCTATCTGGCTGGGGTCTGGCCTACTCAGCCCCAGCCAGCTGCTGGTCCCACCGACTCTTACCTCATAACGCTCTACGAAACCTCTCCTCAACGTCACATTACCTCCGTCTGGCTGATAATCAGGCATCTCAAGAGATGGAATCCACTCGTGTAACTGGAAGGCGACATAACACGTCCACTGACCCAACCTGGCCCTCAAACGTCTTGGCTCCAGCTTCCAGCCCACACTCCTGGTCTTCATCTTGGCTCCAGCTTCCAGCCCACACTCCTGGTCTTCATCTTGGCTCCAGCTTCCAGCCCACACTCCTGGTCTTCATCTTGGCTCCAGCTTCCAGCCTACACTCCTGGTCTTCATCTTGGCTCCAGCTTCCAGCCCACACTCCTGGTCTTCATCTTGGCTCCAGCTTCCAGCCTACACTCCTGGTCTTCATCTTGGCTCCAGCTTCCAGCCCACACTCCTGGTCTTCATCTTGGCTCCAGCTTCCAGCCCACACTCCTGGTCTTCATCTTGGCTCCAGCTTCCAGCCCACACTCCTGGTCTTCATCTTGGCTCCAGCTTCCAGCCCACACTCCTGGTCTTCATCTTGGCTCCAGCTTCCAGCCCACACTCCTGGTCTTCATCTTGGCTCCAGCTTCCAGCCCACACTCCTGGTCTTCATCTTGGCTCCAGCTTCCAGCCCACACTCCTGGTCTTCATCTTGGCTCCAGCTTCCAGCCCACACTCCTGGTCTTCATCTTGGCTCCAGCTTCCAGCCCACACTCCTGGTCTTCATCTTGGCTCCAGCTTCCAGCCCACACTCCTGGTCTTCATCTTGGCTCCAGCTTCCAGCCCACACTCCTGGTCTTCATCTTGGCTCCAGCTTCCAGACTACACTCCTGGTCTTCATCTTGGCTCCAGCTTCCAGCCCACACTCCTGGTCTTCATCTTGGCTCCAGCTTCCAGCCCACACTCCTGGTCTTCATCTTGGCTCCAGCTTCCAGCCCACACTCCTGGTCTTCATCTTGGCTCCAGCTTCCAGCCCACACTCCTGGTCTTCATCTTGGCTCCAGCTTCCAGCCCACACTCCTGGTCTTCATCTTGGCTCCAGCTTCCAGCCCACACTCCTGGTCTTCATCTTGGCTCCAGCTTCCAGCCCACACTCCTGGTCTTCATCACGGACGCTCTCATCCGTGGAAACTGCCAAGAGGCATCGTCGGGGGATAATACGTATTCGTGATGTACGTGAAGAATCCCGGTGATGTTTATGGAGAAAATAATGTATGTGTTGCCTGCATACGCCTTATCATGCATGTTCTATTCAACAAATGATGCAAAGTGAATACTCCTGGTGATGTCTATCAATATATATATATATATATATATATATATATATATATATATATATATATATTTTTTTTTTTTTTTTTTCTTTCTTTTTCGTATTATTCGCCATTTCCCACATCAGCGAGGTAGCGTTAAGAACAGAGGAATGGGCCTTTGAGGGAACATCCTCACCTGGCCCCCTTCTCTGTTCCTTCTTTTGGAAAATTGAAAAAAACGAGAGGGGAGGATTTCCAGCACCCCCCCCGCTCTCTCCCCTTTTAGTCGCCTTCTACGACACGCAGGGAATACGTGGGAAGTATTCTTTCTCCCCTATCCCCAGGGATATATTTATATATATTTATATTTATTATACTTTGTCGCTGTCTCCCGCGTTTGCGAGGTAGCGCAAGGAAACAGACGAAAGAAATGGCCCAACCCCCCCTATACACATATATATATATATATATATATATATATATGTGTGTGTGTGTGTGTGTGTGTGTGTGTGTGTGTGCGCGTGTGTGTGTGTGTGATTATTGCACGAAAGTGCACTTGGGAACTTATCGTGTTTCATTTTCTCCGTGGACTCATAGGAATATAATATATATATCATACTCTGTCGCTGTCTCCTGCGTTAGCGAGGTAGCGCAAGGAAACAGACGAAAGAAATGGCCCAACCCACCCACATACACATGTATATACATGTATATGTATATACTGTCAGTGAGTGCTGTTTAGTTCTTACGCATCCTTTGCCATACAAACTATTTTCTTTACTTTCATCGTAACATTTTCACCAACAATGACTAAAGACGATTGGGCTACCATTTCCTGATCTCTATCACGGGACACGTTTTCATTCCACAATCTCCCAGGGACATGACGTGTTGTGAATCCAGGGCAAGTACAACAGGCGACCAATCTCGTTTGCTGGATGGCGAGGAGATGTCAACGAGAAGACGAGTTCACGGTTTATGGCCTCTAACAGGAGATGTTCCAGAGACTATTTTCCCCAGCGACACCAGATTGGCTACAATATCATGAGCAATATGACCTCTATCAGGAGATGTTTCAGAGACTATATTTCCCTAGCGACACCAGATTGGCTACAATATCATGAGCAATATGACCTCTAGCAGGAGATGCCTGACGACCTCTGACCTGACCAATGAGGGCAAATTGAAAGGCCAGGTCATCACAACCCAAGAGCCCGTGCTCAAGGCTCGAGCAACTGTACTTCAAAAAGGTCAAGAAGAAGTTCTCAAATCGGGTTGTTCTTTACGCAACAAAATAATGTTCTTAAGAACTTCCTTCTTGAACAGATCAGAGAGCACACCTCAGGCCCACAATTTCCCGAGTGCCTCCTGATAGTCTTTCTATCATCGCTCTTCCCTCATAACATTGTTTTTTCTTTCTCACGACCTTTCTATATAATAAAAAAAAATATATATCCAAAGAAAACGAAAATGCTCTTAGGTGCTCAATACCTTCACGACCTGTCGTTTTACCAGTGGCAGATCTTCATCCACTCTGTCTGTCTGTCTGTTTTATCACTCGTTGTTACGTTCATATTTGCGTAAATACGCAAGTCATATGAGTCCCTCAGTGCCTGCTGTGATCACCCACGTCGGGGATAAACAACAAGGACTCACTAGTGCTCAGTTGTATCGGTGCCTTCACTGGGGAGAGAGAGAGAGAGAGAGAGAGAGAGAGAGAGAGAGAGAGAGAGAGAGAGAGAGAGAGAGAGAGGAAAGGTATGATGAAGAAAACGTGTAAAAACAAAAGACAGAAAGGGTATAGAAAGACAAATACGATGACACTCGAGACAACAGACTGACGCAAAAACATAGGGTGAGGGAAATGAGAACAAAAAAATGTGAGGAAGGTGGTCGAGGGATTAGTGAACAAAGGAAACAACGGAAGGAGGAAAGAAGACGGGGATAAACCGTATCAAAAAAAAAAAAGAGGGTGAGAGGGCGTGACTTTAAGCAAGGGTGGTGGCGAGGACAAGGGTGGTGGAGAGGACAAGGGTGGTGGAGAGGACAAGGGTGGTGGAGAGGACAAGGGTGGTGGAGAGGACAAGGGTGGTGGAGAGGACAAGGGTGGTGGCGAGGACAAGGGTGGTGGCGAGGACAAGGGTGGTGGTGAGGACAAGGGTGGTGGAGAGGACAAGGGTGGTGGCGAGGACAAGGGTGGTGGTGAGGACAAGGGTGGTGGAGAGGACAAGGGTGGTGGTGGCGAGGACAAGGGAGGTGGTGAGGACAAGGATGGTGGAGAGGACAAGGATGGTGGAGAGGACAAGGGTGGTGGTGAGGACAAGGGTGGTGGTGAGGACAAGGGTGGTGGAGAGGACAAGGGTGGTGGAGAGGACAAGGGAGGTGGTGAGGACAGACAGTAGGGGACAGAACTGAATAATGCACATGAAGAAGACAGAACAAGCGGGATGACAGAAAAAGGAAAAGAAAGAGAGAAATAAGTAAGAAAAATGATTCACGGAGAATCCATCGAGATCGAGAGAAGAGATGGCGCCGGGGGGGGTTAAAGGAAATGAACGGAGAGACGTCGGCCGGGGAGAGATAAAACAAACGTCTCCGGAGCACCTCCAAGGCGAGGGGCACTGGGCGAGACGCGTCGGAGAGATAGACAGATAGATAGATAGATAGATAGATAGATAGATAGAGAGAGAGAGAGAGAGAGAGAGAGAGAGAGAGAGAGAGAGAGAGAGAGAGCTAAACGAGCTATCCCTGGAACACTTCCAGGTCCTCAGACGAGACGACCCTCCCATCCCGAACCCAATCGAATGGCAGTCATCCAGTCAAGAGTCTGCCCACCTGACATACAACGACACGTTGATGATGACAGATGGCGCTTGTCGTCTGTCCGTCTGTCTCTGACGTCCATATTCTGGAACGCTATGAATCTGCACCTGAGGTGCTTTTTGTTTGTTTTTTACATTGCCTTTCCTCGAGAGAGAGAGAGAGAGAGAGAGAGAGAGAGAGAGAGAGAGAGAGAGAGAGAGAGAGAGAGAGGGGGGGGGAGAGAGAGAGACTGGTCTCTCTCTCTCTCTCTCTGAGGAGAAAGAATTCTATCTGGGCTATCAGTACTGCCCCTTCTCTCTCTCTCTCTCTCTCTCTCTCTCTCTCTCTCTCTCTCTCTCTCTCTCTCTATCTATCTATCTATCTATCTATCTATCTATCTATCTCTCTCTCTCTCTCTCTAGAGGACATGGCGCTATATGATGATCAATATATACAAGAAGTCGCCGACTAAGGCTGCCGTTCCCCTCAGATGCTGCGCGCCAACCTCACCTGGAGCAAGAAGCAGAGACACACACACACACACAGACAATCCCTACGTCATACGTCACCTCAGAAGATAACCAACGCCGTCTTGAACGAACGAAAGTTATCGAAATTCATACGCCTTCTTTACGGTAGACCAGAAATTACGAGCCGTCTGTACGCGAGGTCACACGCCAAGCGAACGATATTCGTCTTTTCCTGTACTTCTCGTCTGAGAAGTGTTGGATAACGAACGGGGAGTCGTACCAACAGAAATGAGGCGGACCGTTCCGCTGTTCCTCTATAGGCGGACCGTTCCGCTGTTCCTCTGCAGGCGGACCGTTCCGCTGTTCCTCTATAGGCGGACCGTTCCGCTGTTCCTCTGTTTGCTAAGCTGGCTGACTTCTGCGACGGTCCGTCCCTCCAGCAACCTGGTCCACCAGTCCTCCAGCCTCTCCTGGACCTTCACCCACGTAACCAAGTCTACAACTCACACCTGACCTCTTAAGTGGTCCATGACCCTAAATATTCTACCATTTACCCCACTCATACGTAGTCTCTGACTGTAGCGTATGTTTCAGCACACATATGCAACACTAGAAAACGTTTATCTGATTCGGTTAACTAGAAAACGTTTATCTGACGATTCAGTGAACATTTCCTTCACTTTTAAAAACGCTATATGTTATCATGTTTGCTTCATAGCCAATGATGATCTCCGCAATATATTTTTCTATGAAGCTTTTACATCAATTTTACTCTCATATTTCACGATGAACGGCTGTCATTTCCTGGCTGTACCTGGCAATGTTTTTCCCTCCGCAGTGTGCCAATGGCCTGATCTCCTGTCAATCCAGAGTAGGTAGACTGGTAACGAATTTCGAACGTCTGCCGCGTTCGTGAGATGTCGAAGAAGAAGGGGGTCACATGTACGACCCAAGAGCCTAGATCACCTTGTCAGAGATGAATAACAAGAGTTGGATACTCCTCCAATTCGATTCCCTCCCTGCAGGAGGAGGAGTAGAGGAAGGTGTGACAAACAAACACAAAAGACAGAGAGGTGACTTGAAATTTATCATAGGATGATGTTAAGGACGACAGAAAGAGGCAAACACTGGGGAGGATAATGAGAGAAATGGGTGGAAGTTGGTGGATATGAATGAAGATGGGTGACAATGGAAAAAAAAAGGGGAGGTGAGGGAGGAAAGGGGTGGAAGTTGGCGGATATGAATGAAGGTGAGTGACAATGGAAAAAAGGGGAGGGGGGGTGGTTTGCTATCAAGAAAAAAAAAAAGAGGACGACAGGTTACAAGGATAACGGGACAAAGTAGGAGGAAGGATGGAAATAAGAAACAACAAAGGGGAAGGGTGGTTAAGAAGGAAGAGAAAGACAAAAACAAGAGATAAGGAGAATCCATCTGATATGGAATGAGGTAAAGATGGGGAGAGAGAGAGAAAAAGAAAAATAACGAGATAAGGAGAATGCAACTGATATGGAATGAAGTAAAGATGGGAAGGAAGAGAAAGAATAACATAAGGAGAATCCATCTCATATGGAAAGAAGTAAAGGAGGAGAGGCAGAGAGAGAGAGAGAGAGAGAGAGAGAAGGAATGACTTGGGATGAAGGAAATGAACAGGAGACGTCGTCGTCTGTGAGATGGCTAAAATAAACGTCCCTGAAGAACGTCCTAGCGCTGAGTGGGAAATGCAGGAAATGGAATTACACGAATTTCTCTTATTAGACCACTTTCCGGCTCTCAGACACGACGACCGGCAGTCCTCAAGTGACCCAAGTTGCTGCCTGAAATACTATTACTCAAAAGTTGAATTCTATAGACGAAGACTCAACCCCCATTACTGTGGCAAGCAGGACAAGTATGTCCCCTTTAACGGATTCAATTACCTTTCTAGGAATGAATTAATGACTAAAAGGGAAGCAGGGGGGAATATCAAATCAGCCAGATCGAGAGACGATGATGAATGGGTGAGAAGGCAGGGGATGTGTGGAAAAGCTGATGTCTGAACCCTTGGCAACAGTGTTGTCTGTGGGAGGGAGGGGAAAGGGTGAGCTCTCTCTCTCTCTCTCTCTCTCTCTCTCTCTCTCCCCGGAGGAGAAACAATTCTTGTCTCCTTATATTGGTGTTCCCTGGCTCGTCTACATTGGCCCTGCCTGCCGAGGACCTCGCACCAGAAACGATCAGTCAAAGAACTCTCCGGCTACTCGAAGTGCGGTGGTTCGTACGAGCACGAACACCGAGCTAACCTGAAGTAATGTGAGAGAGAGAGAGAGAGAGAGAGAGAGAGAGAGAGAGAGAGAGAGAGAGAGAGAGAGAGAGAGAGAGAATCAAGCACCATATCTACGTCATACCAAACGTTCCGTAGCGTCTCTGAATGGCATCGAAATCTATTGCACTCTCGTTAGATGAAATGTGAATTATCGTCTTTACGTAAAAGTCGCATCAAGTTCGTCTAGACGTCCGGTTAACGAACGGACGAATCCTTTTGCAGCAATCCTCTCTCTCTCTCTCTCTCTCTCTCTCTCTCTCTCTCTCTCTCTCTCTCTCTCTCTCTCTAAGTGATGGGGATTGGAGTGGGTTTTACTCTTGTGTTTGGGCTGGGCACTTCCCCTGCCACTCCTGGTGTCTGTTGAGCTGGCCGACCCCTCTGCGTTAGTCGGGAGCCTCCAGCAATGGTTTTCCTCCCTCCTACCGAGCCTGAATATTCACCCGCATCTGTCCCCTTACCAGTGGCCTCTGGTCCACATATCCCTGCGTCCATCCCGCTCATCCACAGCCTCTGACGGTAACCGTGTACACCCGTGTACACACTGGAAAAACGTTTCTCTACCGATTCAGTTTCATTTCTCTTTTAAAAACGACGAAGAAAAAAAAATCATCACCTTGCCCAGAGAATATGAAACAGTAGATCCTCAATAAGTCTTCTGGTGGCTGGAGTACCTCGAACCAAGATTCATATCCGCACATTACGAGGCCGTACAACCTCCTCCTGCCTCCAGTGCACAGGTACTCTGCTGTCGTACGTCTTTAGCTCTGCCGTCTTGCAAGTAGCAATATAATCCTGGCGCAATAACATTTCTTTCTCGAGGGTCTCGTTCGTCGGGGGAAAGACTCTGCGCCGAAGATAAAGAAATATGATACAGTCGCCTCAGGTTTGCGCATGGTCATCAACTTACCATCCATCACGTATCACCAAACTCTCTCACTCCGACCTCAGGCCTTCCCCCATGCCATCACCTAGCCCTCTCTCTCTCTCTCTCTCTCTCTCTCTCTCTCTCTCTCTCTCTCTCTCTATCTCTCTCTCTCTTCTACCTCAAACCCTCACTTGTCATAATCACCCAGCTCTCTCTCGCTCTCTCCCTTCAACCTCAAACCCTCCCATGTCAATCATCCAGCTGTCTCTCGCTCTCTCCCTTCGGCCTCAAACCCTCACTTGTCATAATCACCCAGCTCTCTTTCGCTCTCTCCTACCTCAAACCCTCACATCTCATAATCACCCAGCTCTCTCTCGCTCTCTCCCTTCTACCTCAAACCCTCACATGTCAGTCACCCAACTCTCTCTCTCTCTCTCTCTCTCTCTCTCTCTCTCTCTCTCTCTCTCTCTCTCTCTAGCCTTATAAAGCACACAAAGGCCCTACAATGCGGCCTGAGACTCGACTCATCGTACATTACTTACTGAAACGATTTAAAGCTGCACTCTCTTCATCCCCCCCCCACCCCCCGGACAGCCATGCAGCCTCTTGAAATAATAATCCACTCCCATTCTTCGCGTGCCTTCTACAACCATCTACTTCCCGCTGCATGAAACTTTCGTTGACAGATCATTTCGAGCGTCGAAGTAGGTAGCCCCCTTACGTCGTGGCAGTGATGTCAGATCCGATTCCGCAGTTCCTCTCTTTTGGGCCATACAGTACTGGTCTGCAACCTCCCCCCCGGCGTTGGAATCCAGTATACATTCCGGCACTCCAGGACGCATTCTGGGAGTCCAGAACTGTGTTGACGATACTAAACGACAGCCAACCGAGCTTAGAGAGAGAGAGAGAGAGAGAGAGAGAGAGAGAGAGAGAGAGAGAGAGAGAGAGAGAGAGAAAGAGAGAGAGGAGAGAGAGAGAGAGAGAGAGAGAGAGAGAGAGAGAGAGAGAGAGAGAGAGAAAGAGAGAGAGAGAGAGAGAGAGAGAGAGAGAGAGAGAGAGAGAGAGAGAGAGAGAGAGAGGAGAGAGAGAGAGAGAGAGAGAGAGAGAGAGAGAGAGAGAGAGAGAGAGAGAGAGAAGAGCCAAGTAACAATGGTTTTTCTAATGTTCGTTTCCGTTTACCATTCGCTTTCTGCCATTAATGACATTAGTCGCCTCCCAGAGTAGTCAAAAACTCTGGCCCGGCCACCTGCAGCAGCAGCAGCAGGAGCGACAGCCCACTCCACTCCTGGCCACGGTCGCCAGCAGCGTACGCCCACGCATCGCCGCCCCCGACAGCGACATCACACGGGACTTCCTCCCGGAACCATCAAAAACTTTGGTCCGATGACCATTAACGGCACAGCCCACCCCTGCCAAAACCATTAGTCTCTCGGAACAATCAAAACTCGGATTTCACGACCATTACGGTCCATCCCACTCTCTCTCTCTCTCTCTCTCTCTCTCTCTCTCTCTCTCTCTCTCTCTCTCCCTTGTCCATTAACGGCAGACACTACTCTCAGAGGAGACTATCTGGCTCGGGGGGGGGGGGGGGGAGGAGAGAGAGAGAGAGAGAGAGAGAGAGAGAGAGAGAGAGAGAGAGAGAGAGAGAGAGAGAGAGAGAGAGCCGATCGGAGCGGCCGTTGGGCGGAGAGAGGAAGAAAAGGGGCCACAAGGGATTGCAGGGAAAGCTAAAGGGATCAGCCGGGAGAGGTAAAGAGGGTGGTGATGGAAGGGATGGGGAATGAGGCGAGGAAGTGAGGAGAGTCGGAGATAAAGAACTGATAAAGAGATAGGGGGCGAATGTGGGATGGGGATGAGGCCAGAATTTAAAGTAAGATTGAAAGATTACCCTGAGCTGAGGAAGATGAACTGGAGGAGGCAAAAGGGAGACAAGAAGAAGGGCTGAGGATAGAGGCAAACGATGCTGGAGGAGGCAGATGGGGAATTCGGAACAGACAGGGAGGAAGTTAAGAGTGGGAAGGGAAGAGGCGAGAAGGGAAGACACGGAGGTAGTAGAAAGATGGATCTCTGAGACGGGTGAGGTAGGGAGGTAGCAGGGAGAACACGTGTAAATGAGGAAGGGATTGGGAAGAGGAAGGGAAATTAAATAAGGGGGGATGGGAAGTGGGTCAGGGAGAAGGTAGCTACATGCGACACACTGAAGAGGCAAATAACGCAGAACCGAATGGTCTTATGATGTGGAGGATACCTGCTGTAGGGGGGCAAGAACGACTTAAAATCCTTAATATACACATCTCCCCTGACGATGTGATCGTGACACGAAAGTGCACTTGGGAAGTCATGTTTCATTTCCCTGAACATGGGTGGCATATTTTTTTCTTCTTCTTCTTCTTCCCCCCCCCCAACCCACATGTATGAGCCTGCATCACGAACCTTAAGTCACGAGGTCGAGGACGTCCCCTCCAGGTAAGGGACGAAGGGTTGTGATACGTCAAGCTCTCTGATGGAGCGACAGGCAACACGTCATGGTCCTCTGCTGGAACAAGGGGCATCACAGGTCATGCTCCATGCTCTACTCTTCCAGTCTTACCCGGGGCATCACAGTTCATGCTCGGCGCCAAAGTCCATTTCAGGAGGAGCCACGGTCTGTTCTCCGACCAAGACCCAACCAAAATCCTTTGCGCATCCTTCTCCCTCGGTCACGTAACCTTCCAGCTGAAAACGTTCTGGCACTCACTGGGCCCCTCATGCTGAGATGATGCCCGGCACGGGGGGGCAGCCTCTCCTTCCTCCTCCTCCTCCTGCTGCTGCTCAAGTCCTGATACTGGCCACTCATGACATGGCAGCAGAGTCGTTCGGCCAACAGAGACGGCAACCCTGTGACTATTTCCCAAGGAAGGTTTCGGTATCTGAAAAATAACGGGTCCATTTTTTTTCCCCTCCCCCTAAGTCGATGTCGATCGTAATGTTTAATGGCCCTGTGGCATTCGGGTATCGGGAGACGATATCGGATTAAAAAAAAAATATATATATAACCCAAAAACGGATGATTTATTTCGTCATTGGCTGTGCTCCTCCCAGTCCAAATATCGTAGAAGCACGGTGATAAACGTGAAAAAAAAAAATAATATTCTTTGAATTCTCTCAGTAACCCCACGACAGTGAGAATAAGCACCGTTTAAAAAGAAGAAAGGGAGGTTGGGTATTGCGTAACCAGAATGGGAAATGAAAAACACGGAAAGAAAAATAATAAGAATCTTTTCCTCAGGATGGACGTTATCCCACTAAAAAAGCAATGCAGCTTCCGCCCTACTTCCCAAGATGACATGACATTAGCGTTAAAACTCCAGCGGTGGAAGACGACGACCAAGCGTGACACCGCCTAGCGATATTACAAGAGCCTGGTGAACCAAGATCCCGAAAAAAGTATATATTTGTATATGGGAAAAGGTCACAATTGAGCGCGTGATCTAGTAAATGGCGTCCAAGCTACGTCTCTTCCTTGTATATCGACTAACTTATATTTCTTTGTTGTATCTCCCCTGATGATGTGATCAATACATGAAAGTGCACTTGGGAATTCATCGTGATTCATTTCCCCGTGGATTAGAAAGAATATATATATATATATATATATATATATATATATATATATATATATATATATATATATACATATATATATATATATATATATATATATATATATATATATATATATATATATATATATATATATATATATATATATATATTATCCCTGGGGATAGGGGATTAAGAATACTTCCCACGTATTCCCTGCGTGTCGTAGAAGGCGACTAAAAGGGAAGGGAGCGGGGGGCTGGAAATCCTCCCCTCTCTTTTTTTTTTTTTAATTTTCCAAAAGAAGGAACAGAGGGGGCCAGGTGAGGATATTCCAAAAAAGGCCCAGTCCTCTGTTCTTAACGCTACCTCGCTAACGCGGGAAATGGCGAAGTTTAAAAAAAAAAAAAAAAAAAAAAAATATATATATATATATATATATATATATATTTTTTTTTTTTTATACTTTGTCGCTGTCTCCCGCGTTTGCGAGGTAGCGCAAGGAAACAGACGAAAGAAATGCCCAACCCCCCCCATACACATGTACATACACACGTCCACACACGCAAATATACATACCTACACAGCTTTCCATGGTTTACCCCAGACGCTTCACATGCCTTGATTCAATCCACTGACAGCACGTCAACCCCTGTATACCACATCGCTCCAATTCACTCTATTCCTTGCCCTCCTTTCACCCTCCTGCATGTTCAGGCCCCGATCACACAAAATCCTTTTCACTCCATCTTTCCACCTCCAATTTGGTCTCCCTCTTCTCCTCGTTCCCTCCACCTCCGACACATATATCCTCTTGGTCAATCTTTCCTCACTCATTCTCTCCATGTGCCCAAACCATTTCAAAACACCCTCTTCTGCTCTCTCAACCACGCTCTTTTTATTTCCACACATCTCTCTTACCCTTACGTTACTTACTCGATCAAACCACCTCACACCACACATTGTCCTCAAACATCTCATTTCCAGCACATCCATCCTCCTGCGCACAACTCTATCCATAGCCCACGCCTCGCAACCATACAACATTGTTGGAACCACTATTCCTTCAAACATACCCATTTTTGCTTTCCGGGATAATGTTCTCGACTTCCACACATTTTTCAAGGCTCCCAAAATTTTCGCCCCCTCCCCCACCCTATGATCCACTTCCGCTTCCATGGTTCCATCCGCTGACAGATCCACTCCCAGATATCTAAAACACTTCACTTCCTCCAGTTTTTCTCCATTCAAACTCACCTCCCAATTGACTTGACCCTCAACCCTACTGTATCTAATAACCTTGCTCTTATTCACATTTACTCTTAACTTTCTTCTTCCACACACTTTACCAAACTCCGTCACCAGCTTCTGCAGTTTCTCACATGAATCCGCCACCAGCGCTGTATCATCAGCGAACAACAACTGACTCACTTCCCAAGCTCTCTCATCCCCAACAGACTTCATACTTGCCCCTCTTTCCAAAACTCTTGCATTTACCTCCCTAACAACCCCATCCATAAACAAATTAAACAACCATGGAGACATCACACACCCTGCCGCAAACCTACATTTACTGAGAACCAATCACTTTCCTCTCTTCCTACACGTACACATGCCTTACATCCTCGATAAAAACTTTTCACTGCTTCTAACAACTTGCCTCCCACACCATATATTCTTAATACCTTCCACAGAGCATCTCTATCAACTCTATCATATGCCTTCTCCAGATCCATAAATGCTACATACAAATCCATTTGCTTTTCTAAGTATTTCTCACATACATTCTTCAAAGCAAACACCTGATCCACACATCCTCTACCACTTCTGAAACCACACTGCTCTTCCCCAATCTGATGCTCTGTACATGCCTTCACCCTCTCAATCAATACCCTCCCATATAATTTACCAGGAATACTCAACAAACTTATACCTCTGTAATTGGAGCACTCACTCTTATCCCCTTTGCCTTTGTATATATATCTATATATATATATATATATATATATATATATATATATATATATATATATATATATATATATATATATATATATCCCTGGGGATAGGGGAGAAAGAATACTTCCCATGTATTCCCTGCATGTTGTAGAAGGCGACTAAAAGGGGAGGGAGCGGGTGGCTGGAAATCTTCCCCTCTCTTTTTTTTTTTAATTTTCCAAAGGAAGGAACAGAGAAGGGGGCCAGGTGAGGATATTCCCTCAAAGGCCCAGTCCTCTGTTCCTAACGCTACCTTGCTAATGCAGGAAATGGCGAATAGTATGAAAGATATATATATATATATATATATATATATATATATATATATATATATATATATATATATATATATATATATATCCCTGGGGATAGGGGATTAAGAATACTTCCCACGTATTCCCTGCGTGTCGTAGAAGGCGACTAAAAGGGGAGGGAGCGGGTGGCTGGAAATCCTCCCCTCTCTTTTTTTTTTTTTTAATTTTCCAAAAGAAGGAACAGAGGGGGCCAGGTGAGGATATTCCAAAAAAGGCCCAATCCTCTGTTCTTAACGCTACCTCGCTATCGCGGGAAACGGCGAATAGTATAAAAAAAAAAAAAAAAATATATATATATATATATATACGATGAATTCCTTCAAGGCAAGAGACGTTCTACGTAGTATATAAATCCGAGCTTGAATATTCCCCGTGATAAATAAACCCATACATCATATCATAGTGCATGAGAGAGGATTCGCGCGAGTTCTTTGTCATCACCACACTCTTTATGGAGCGGGAACAATTCCAGTGTCTCAAACTCTATACATAATAGAAGGTTCGCCGGGGGAACTTGCTACACACGTGGAAAGACCGTGGTATGGTTAATGGGGGTGGTAGTGTGGAGAGGCAGCAGTCACTGTGTCCAACACCATACGGGGCAGAACACGACAGTGTGTACCTCCTTGAGAAAGCTGATAATAATGATACTTAACATTCCCTGAAAAAAAATATTTACGGAGACATCGTAACCATGAAGACACAGCCCCAAGAGGCTTGTCGTAAGCGTGACGGCACAGCATGCGTCTTTTTCAACTTTTCGAGAGGTCTATTTGAAGAATGACGGCAAAGCATGCGTCTTTTTCAACGCTTCGAGAGGTCTATTTGAAGAATGAAGGCACAGCATGTGTCTTTTTCAACGATTCGAGAGGTCTATTTGAAGAATGGAGGAACAGCATGCGTCTTTTTCAACTCTTCGAGAGGTCTATTTGAAGAATGAAGCAACAGCATGTGTCTTTTTCAACGCTTCGAGAGGTCTATTTGAAGAATGAAGGAGCAGCATGTGTCTTTTTCAACGCTTCGAGAGGTCTATTTGAAGAATGACGGCACAGCATGTGTCTTTTTCAACGCTTCGAGAGGTCTATTTGAAGAATGACGGCACAGCATGAGTCTTTTTCAACGCTTCGAGAGGTCTATTTGAAGAATGAAGGAACAGCATGTGTCCTTTTCAACGCTTCGAGGGATTTCCTGTGAGCATGAAGATCACCTTCGGCGAAGCTGTTTCACCGAGAGCACAGAAAGTCCTATCGAAGAACTTTCTCACTCAAAAGGAGTACAGCATTTCCCTGCTACTGGAGATAGCGAAGCCTCCTAAAAGGTGATCCTGTGGCACTTAAATGAAAAGAATAAACACTGTAATACAGTGGACACCATGAAGAGCATACCCCAATATCCACAACACGATGTAGAATAAATCTGAAGCCGAGCGTCCGCTGAAGCTAAGGCACGATGGGATTAAGAGACAATAAACAGAGAAACGAACATAAGACACACGACTGCCAATGGAATTCGCGACAGTTACAGAATGGCGTAAACTCGAAACGGGATCGAAGTCAACTTTCGCGATGGTCACTTGTTTGGTTGGAAATTCCTGGAAACTGCTCCATTCACTTCCTTATTTCATTCATCGACTGGGAATCGAGGGAGAGAAAAAAAGAAAAGCAAATATCCCATGAGCATGTCATGAACACGTCGAAATGACCAGGGAACATGACGTTACGATCTCTGGGTAGGACAGCCAGGCCTCTGACCTAACCCTGATGTGTCATGCCAATGGGGGGTGGGGTTAAGGCTATAATACCCCATGTTCGTAACGTCGTGGTCAACGAACTGAGTTAAAACACCCAGGCTATCGCAAATCGATCCGTCTGACGAGTTACGTGAGGTTGGGAGGGCAATACGGACATGTACGAAGCGACGAAAATCGATGAGACAGCGTAACGCCCAAATTGGGGCAACGTACTGCTCTGGTCATGTGCGGGAACACCCATGGGTTATCATACATGCTGACTCATCTATAATACATGCTGACTCATCTATAATACATGCTGACTCATCTATCTTCGACCCTACTCATTAACCTGATCAATGATCATTTCTGTTAATTCAGTACACGTCTCTGTATGACCTGTGTTGCATCATCAGAGCGAGAGACGCATGGAAATTCAACCCCCCCAAAAAAGACGAGCAAGCGGAAACACACACACACACACACACACACACACACACACACACACACACACACACACGAGCAACCTAAAACACACACACACACACACACACACACTTTGATGACGTCAGTAGTGAACAGTTCTTCGAAAGATGCAATGACAGAAAAAAAAACGGAGGTCATGACGTGATATAAAACAAAGAACTGGTCATAATAGACTTGTGTGGACAGAACATAGCAACTGATTATACAGAAAGCTCCAAAGATGTGACTTAGGAATGTACATTTCCTTCCTTGTAATCAACAAACTGTTAATCATAAATAAGTAATTACGAAGGGCGACACGATTCACTAAAACTGAAAAATAATAATAATAATAACGAAACAATAATAATAAAAATAATAATAATAATAATAATAATAATAATAATAATAATAAATAATAATACAAACAAATATAAGATAACGTCAAAAATGAAAATAATAAATAATAATAATAACAATAATAATATGAAAAATGATATTTACCATCGGAATACATGTAAACCAGTACGTAACAAAGAATACCCAACACTGAGGAGTTTATAAACACAGGTGTTTTGAGAACACGATATGGATATCCGATAGAACACGTTCGATATTAACGACCAGATAGTCTCGCAACTTTACAACACAATTACAGATAAGAGACGTGAATTATCACATGCACGAACGCGAAAGGAATAGAATTATCACATGTACGAACGCGAGAGGAAGAGACTTTGTTGATCCTGGAAAAGAGCACAAGTTTGGAACCTGTATACTGTAGGAGCCTCCTCTGGCCACACCAGCAGCCGGCTCACATAATGCCTCTGGCCACACCAGCAACCGGATCATCACATACTTCCTCTGGCCACACCAGCAACCGGCTCATCTCATACTTCCTCTGGCCACACCAGCAACCGGCTCATCACATACTTCCTCTGGCGTCAAGTGCAGGAAAAACTGACGCCTCCCTCACTGAAGACACAACACATCCAGGCATGCTGTGGCCAGAGTAGGATACACACAACAAGAACACAGAGGATACAGAAACTGCCGCGCCAAATTTCACCTGTCATGCCTTCCTCCCCAAACGCATCAAATTTCCCCGCCAAGGGAGGAACTTCCCCTACCCAATTATCTCGGAGGGGAACTTCCAATCACAGGTTATCGTTTTCCTTTTAAGTCTCTCCCTTTTTTTATGATTACTATTCTATATGTTACGGAGAGTGAGTTGTACACGTGTTGCCCCGTCACAACCCCTGTATATATATATATATATATATATATATATATATATATATATATATATATATATATATATATATATATATATGTACCTTGTCTTTACTGGTCCTGTGCATGCGTGTAGGAAAACACACACACACACACACACACACACACACACGTCACTCTAAGCCAGGTACCCATGTCTTAACCATGCATCAACCAACGCCGAGGAGAGGATGAACACCTGGGATGTGCGTAGGCCCAATGCCACCGCCAGGACTCGAACCCCCATATACACGTCCGACACACGAGTTGGCCAGTGGTGACACAATGGTCAGTAACGCTAATCACTACACCCCATGTGTGTGTGTGTCTGTGTGTGGAGAGAGAGAGAGAGAGAGAGAGAGAGAGAGAGAGAGAGAGAGAGAGAGAGAGAGAGAGAGAGAGAGAGAGAGAGAGAGAGAGGATTTCCTTAATATTTCGACATGGCGCAGCGAAAGGGATTCTCAACACAAACTCTTCTCTTCATTAATTAGTGCCACCCCCCCATCCATCCACTTCCCCTACACCTCACTCCTCCTCCCCATCTACCCCAGCCATATTAAGAAAGTTAACAGAGAGTCAACTTTAAACGGATCGTCTCCACACGACGGCTCACAGGTGCCTAAAACCTCCTCCACACCGTCCAAGGTCTTAAGATACAGTTAACTGTGCGTCCCGTAGTTTCAGAACTATCTTCATCTTGTATCGTCACACCTCTCTCTCTCTCTCTCTCTCTCTCTCTCTCTCTCTCTCTCTCTCTCTCTCTCTCTCTCTCCCTTTCTCTCTGTCCCTCTCTCTCGAGACCACACGATTTCGTCCTCGACGTGGACGAATGAAGGACAGAAAAAAGGAAATGTGGGGGAAGGCTATCTACCTACCACTCCTGTGGAGGCCCTGGGCACGTGCAACGAGAGCTTCAAGCACGTGCGAGCCTGAGGCACGCGCGAGCCTGACGCGCGTGCGAGCCGGCTGCTGGCGTGGCCAGTGGAGCCCGCGCGCTCACGGCCGCCTGCAAGAGATCAGCCACGTCGTAACGCACCGACACGCAACCGTGTCAGCCCCATTCGTTACGTCATGACCCATGGCAAATCGTAAATACATACGTTCCCACCCAGGGAAATACTAGGGTTACAGTAGGACGCGAGAGAAATATGCACTGAGGGGTACGTTACCCAGAGCAGTGGGTCAAGTTTGAACCAACCCGACCGAAGGATTTGGATTCGCAACGGGACGTTATGAGACGCGAGCCGAACCACTGTGGAAAAAACAGTACGACCCTTGAGCATTACGGTAAGTCGCCCTTAAGGTCTGAGTACGACCCTTGAGCAGTAAGGCCCGTAAGTCGTCCCTTAAGTTTGATTTTACGACCCCTGAGCACTACCGTGCGACCTTTAGAGTACTGCGGTGCGCGGTCGCTAAGTGTGAGTACGACCCTTGAGCAGTTGAGTCGTCCCATAAGTTTGAGGACGACCCTCTCGAGCTCACTAGCGTACGACCCTTGAGCAGTAAAGTGGGTCGTCCCATAAGTTTGAGTACGACCCTTGAGCACTACCGTCTGACCCTTGAGCACTACGGCGCGTGGTCCCGAAGTTCGAGTTCGACCCTTGAGCACTACTGTCCGCAGTCCCTTTAAGATCTGATGAACGGCCAGGTCTTAGACCTGCACTTTCGAGTGGTCTGGTCATACGTCACATCACAACCAGACAGTGTGGCACGATCGTAGTGATTGGGGGTCATGCCGTCGTGTTCAGAGTCGTGTGCACTTGATCTCAAAAGGTCGTACTGCCGTGCACAAGAGCCGTGCCGCTGTTCTCGACAGTCCGTACTGCCATCTCCCCCGAGAACGAATCTAACCCACACGGCCAGAAACTGGGCCACGAAACCTACGTATCTGCCCCAGATGGTCCACCGAAAACAGCCGTCAAGGAAGAGGGTGGGTGAGAAGAAGAGGAAGAGGCGATCATGCTGATCTTCGTCCTTGTTATGCATAGCGTGTGGTTGCTGTGAGGGAAAGAATAACGCTATACCCTGCGTTATAGGGGGGCAAAACGCGTCACACAGAAATCCCCTGTCGGGATGAAGAGGGGGGACAAAAAAAGGATGAAAGGAATTTGATCAATTTCAAAGGTCATGTGAAAGTCAAAACGTGACTCCTAAACCTCACATATCAGAAGAGGGAAACGCTCTATATGGATTTATAGACAGTTCAAGCGAAGGAATACCTCTACAGAGAGAGAGAGAGAGAGAGAGAGAGAGAGAGAGAGAGAGAGAGAGGGAGGAAAAATCATCCCATTGCCGATTCTCTTTCCAATTTTCCGAGTCTGCTCGCCACCATCACAATCGGCAACATTCTCTCTCTCTCTCTCTCTCTCTCTCTCTCTCTCTCTCTCTCTCTCTCTCTCTCTCCCCCCACCACCACCACCATCACCAGTACGGAAAATAAAACAGTCACAGCGCCCGCTATCACCATCACCACTACAACGACACACCATTTTTGACTTCCACCGCCAGCACTGGAGTCACCATCAGCAAGACCATTACCCCCGTGATGGCAGCCCAGCTGACACCATTTCTCCTCCTCCTGTATTGCTACTGTTGGGTGTCGTCCCTACCCTTGCCTTCAAGGCTCCTATCCCTACCCTTACCTCAAAGGCTATCACCCTAACCTTACCTCCGAAGGTTACCATCCCTATCCTTTCCTCCAAGGCTTTCCACCACCCTTACCTTTGCCTCCAAGGCTACCATACCTATTCTCACCTCCAAGGCTACCATTTCCACCCTCACCTCCAAGGTTACCTTCCTTGTCCTTACCTCCAAGGCTACCTTCCTTATCTTTACCTCCAAGACTATCACCCTCTTTACAACCTACAACCCCTGTTACCTTCTACATCTACAACACCCTGTACCTAACAGCCCTACAACCAGTACTTCCTCCCCTCCAACAACCTGCTATCCATTCTTCTTACGACCCTTAATCCCGTACTGGCTAAGTCTCTCACCATCATCTCTGTCCTGCAACGTCTCTACTTGTTTATCTTTACCCATCTAAGTATCACTAGCATCATATAACCCATACAAGAAATTTTTCACAAGATCTTTTAAAAAAATGACCCTTGAAGTTAGTTTTCAGTTATGACCTCAACTGCAGTAAAACAATGCCTGGCTTCATATATATATATATATATATATATATATATATATATATATATATATATATATATATATATATATATATATATAAAGGCCAACAGGATGTTATATTCAATAGCTATAAATATATAAACTACAACACTCACCCTATACAATGCTCTGGTGAGATACCATTTGCAGCGCGCTGTTCATTTCTGGTCACCAAACCTGATCAAATAGGAGGGGAGGAGAAACTCGAACGTATTCAGGAAACACCAACGAAACCAATTCCTTCACGCTGGAATATGTTTACGAGGAGAGACTTAAAAGACTTGAACCTTTTCTCGTTACAACAGACAGACCAAGACTCCCAGGAAACGTGACGGTAATGTTCAAAATGCTAAATGATTTCGGCAAAGCATCATAGGAAGATGTCTTCACTCGAGACAAAGATATACTGACCAGAAATAATAGTATGAAGATAAAAGGAAGATGATGCTGTAGCAATGTGAGCACATGTTTTTTTTTCACAGTAAGAGGCGTTGAAGCACTAGAATTTACATCCTCCTAAAGAAATAAATGCAAATACTTTGTATAATCTGAAACTGAAACTTGACAAATGCTTCACTGGCATGTGTTACCTGTAAGGAATTCAGTTTACTATGAATCACGACTTTCTCTCCCAGAATCCAGCAGCAGGGGAAAATTTCCTCGAACTAATAAGGAACTTTTTCCCGTCCAAGTTTCCCTACACAACTTCCATGTCATTATCTTCCCCGTATAATGTGGTATCTTCTTTCTCCATTTTTATCTTGATAGCAATTGAGCTGGAGGGTGAGACAGGTTGAGAAAGGAGCCTTTTGTTTTCTTATCCTCTCTTTAACCTCCTAGAATTAAAGCATTAATACACAAATCCTTGTAATGGGCCATCAGGTCTTTTGCTACCTGTCCTCTCCATGTAACCCCCATGTATTACTATTGTCTCATCCCACTTGCAGCAAAACAGTCTTTCCAACACCAGTGTTTCTACCAGTGAATAATGCCTTTCGTCCCAAACCTTCTGTTACGCCTTCATCCTACTACACTCACCCTCCCACTCAACGTTCCCATCTCCTTCCACCGCAGGCCTCACCATCCTCAACCTCCACTCACCCTTCATGATACCACCTCCTTCCACCACACACGCCCCCCCCCCCCCCCCAAACCTCACACCACCCTCAAAATCCACCTCACTATTCTTGGTACCTCTTCCTTCCTCCACAGCACCATCATCCACCACCTCATCCCTCACTCTACTTCTACAGGATACCTGCACGACAGATGCCCTATGGTGTGACAACTCGTCTCTGACGATAGAGATTAGGAACGCAGGATTCTACTGAAGTCCATCAGCAGATGACCTTTATCACAAGCACCCTCCCCACAACCAGGTCTTCTGATACTTACCCTTTCAGTGTCCCTCCTACGTACTACCCTCAGCCTCCACTTCACCGCCCATGGCACCCACCCTCCTCCACGACCTAGACGCCTTACATCACCCTCAAACTCCTCCAAGACCTCGACATACACAAACATCGCTCACATTAACCAAGGCAAAAGTTTTACGATCACCAGTCAACCTGCGGGTCGTTACTCAACCCTTAAAATGTGTTTTATGACGAACTTTACGCATGAAAAATGACGACACGCCGAGGTTCCGTGGACATATTTTCCTTTTTAATTTTTTTTTTGCACGGTTGGGTCATTCATGTCTGAAATGGATGATACTAAGAGTCGGTTCTCAACTGGATGTTGACTTAAGAAACCCGCAAGTGAACGGCGGAAACCGTATCAAGACACCTGACAGTGACACAGTCTACAGAGGAGTTTTGATGACCTGGAAGGGCATGAATCACTTACTGTCCCAACACTTCTCCTCAGCAGCTTCATACACACACACACACACACACACACACACACACAGACCTTGTCTTACCCAGCAGGAGTGTGTGTGTCATTCTCACCGGCTGGACACTGCTCTTATAGAACACACACACGTGACACTACCCAAGCAGATGTGGCGCTGGTATCGGTGGTCGTACACGGCCCTAACTACGGACGCAAACACCTGACATTACCTCCAGCAGGGACGAGGCGAGTACTGTTGGCCAAACACGGCCCTCTACTACCGTCAAACATACCTGCAAAGAGAAAAATGACGTGTTAAAGCGATTTTCATCTACATATTAGGCAACACTGAATAACTATATCAAACAATCAAAAGTATATAACAATTTGCAACATCCAAAAACATTCGTTACACACACACACAAAAAAAAAAAGAGGACCAGATCACGAGCCAAACTGGTTTCCTTGAAGTCGTCTTCGTTAAGCAGATCCCGTATATACAGAGGAAGTAGCGCTTCTAAACCCATTTAAATAACACTAGTAAAGGTCGTAAAACTTCCCTAAAACCAGACTTTTTCTTTTTTTTTTTACGTTGAAGGTTCCAGTCCCGGGCAAAAGTCCACATCAAGGCCGAGCCTTAATTGAAATATAGAGAGGTTAATGAAAGAGAAAAGGAAGCGACGGGGGGAAAGTATTTGCGGATTCTGGAGGAATTGAAAACCTTGTCTCTTAAAATATGTCAGGTCATAGTTACTAGGGGAGACATAAAATGCGAGTCATATACTGGAGATTCGTTATCTTCCAAGGAAACCAAAAAGAATTTAAAAATTTCGTTATACTTTCCAGGCTACTAATTACTCCCACATTATGAAAACACAAAAACAAAAAAACGAATACGTAGAAAATATCAAGAACCACAAACGACATTCAATTCGGTTTCTGAATCTTCCATAACTTTCCGAATCAACAACAACAAAAAAAAGAAACACAAATACTAAACCTTTGGAGCAGGTATTAGCTCCCCTCTTCATCCAATCGAAAATAGGCCGCGCTTTATGTCAATGTCAGTGCAGCCCCAAGCCAATATTACGTGCCAAATCCAGTGCAGCCCCCAAGCCAACATTACGTGCCAAATTGCATATGGAAATCTTGATTGCTTTAGAAATAACATCTTTTCTGATACAAAAATGTCATATCAAATTACGTAAATTACCCGAACTAAGAACATTTCATTTATGGTAATATATCTTAAACACATCTTTTCTGATACAAAAAATGTCATATCAAATTACGTAAATTACGTAAATATTTCATTTATGGTAATACATCGTAAACGTGAGGTGTGTAATATTGTGGTCACACAAGCCGTAATGCTAAGGGTAATGTCAATCTCGGTGAATACGATTTGACTTGTGCTGATGTCAAGAGCCTAGCCTATTCCGACGCTTATGCCCTACTCTGTGAGGTAGCGCAAGAGGACTACAGAGGTCACACACTGTCAGACCGCAGTGGCCAGTTGGTGAAATATCTCGCTTAAACAACGAGGCAAAACTTGATGCCACCGAGATTTAACGAGCTTCGTTTAACTTCCTGAGTTGTACATCAGGACGTGTGAGGGGAGGTAAACGGGATGGGGAGAGAAAGAAATGGAAGAGACAACATGGGGTGTTGCAGGGCGTGACAGACAGAGGGAAGGAAAGGTGGGATGGGGGCGTTACTTAGTTTCGATACGTGTGTGTGTGTGTGTGTGTGTGTGTGTGTGTGTGTGTAAAGGTGGGCGAGTAACAGCGAGTTTAATGGGTAGTATAAGAAGGCCTATCCCCCCCCCTGCCATCCTATTCTAGGCTTCACATCCCACCTCGCTATATCCCTGTATCTCAACCCGACAGACGCTGGGAGGGTAAGGTGTTTTTAACGATGGCCCTCCTTAATCATATACTAACAGTGTGGCGCAGTTATTAACAACACAGGAGAGTGCTTATGTAGGAGACTGCTTTACATACTCAGCGAGTGGCAGGTAGGGAACTCAAGGGTGGGTCTATTTGGTGCCTGCCTCCTTCCGTAACCTACTCATCAGCTCTCTCCTAACAACTATACAAACTGGCCTTGTTTGATGGCATCCTTTCCTCTTCCTAAAAAAAACAATCGAGTTTTCCTTACGTCTGTTTAGACATTTTTTACTCGTTCAAAGCCTGGCCTTGACGAGGCCTTCTGTTTGTCACTGGGAAATGTAAATAAAGAACACCCACCCACCCACACATACACATACATACACAGGGAAACAAGTTAGAGTCGCTAGCATCCTCATCCTTATCAACAACGCCTTGAAGGACAAACAACCATTGTTAGTACGTAGACGACTCCACCTTTGGCATCCCTCCCTTTACTTCAGTGTCCCTCACCTTCAGGAGTGGATTACGGCCAACGACACCACACCATCAACCACACAAAGACTGTGGGGTCTGACAACAGTGAGCCCCTTGACAACACACTACGTCCTGACATCCTCCGGGTGGTAAAGTGACTTCAAACTTCATGGGTGTCACTAAAGACGACCGTTTAGACGGGAAGAGTCATGGAAACACTATCATCACATCTTCCTCATACCGTCTGTACCTTCTCCGCCGACTGAAATCACTCGGTGTCCCACCAAACGAGCTCAGGAATGTCTATACCATCTTCGTTCTCCTACACCTATCGGAAGGCGCTCATCTCAAGGTACTCCTGTCTGAGATTAGGAAGAAGTATACCATACTTACAAGAATTACTTATGTCAATCAGAGCATCCGAGCTGATATCAGTAACAGTTCTCCCTTAAGATCTCTGCTACATCAAGTTATATCAAAATCCGTAGTACTCCTAGTGCCTCAGTTAAGTCAACAGCTGGTGAAAAAACTAAGAGAGACTTGTGCAGAAACATTATGCATGCCAGATGTTCACATGAAAACCGCGTGCCTTTACCGCCTCCTGCTCTTGTCGCGTATTTCTTATTCATAGACTAAGATTCGCACGGTATTTGGTATTCAACGGCAGTGCATGCCGACGCCCCTGAAAACTTCAGAATATATCTCTCACCCGAGACTCCCACAAGAGGCGCAAGATATCTTCCTCCCCTGAACTCCCGACAGAAGTCGTGAGAAATATTCCTCAGACACCAGCTGTAAGTCTTCAAGGGAGGTGGGAGACAGATGGAGGGTGCTAGGACGCCCCCCAACACAAACACACACACAGACTGGTGTCCCAGAGTAAGTCTCTCCTTAGTATACTTCTCGTCTTCATCCTCTTACCTCCACTCTCTTCTGCCACGTCCCGCATCATCACCAGCCTTTCCTCTTCCCAGAGATGCAAACGAGGCTACTAAATCTAAGCATGGGTACGTTTATTTGTATATACATTCCCATGTACCATTCAGGGGTTCAGTGTGGCCCTAACCTGGTCTACTTCGCGTCTGTTGCATGTTGCACAATCAACCCCATGGGGGCTAACACGGCCCAGTTCAGCCTTCCAGGCTCGGGTGAATGTTTCAAGAGAAATACTGAGTTATTCACTTCCAGGGATACCAGTGTGTTCCTTTCGTTTTCTCGATCGGGCTCAAGGGTAGGAACAAAGGCCGGCGGCAGTGGGCACCATTGTGCTGGTAATGGTCGACCATCTGGCTCGTATTTCATAAATCTCTCTCTCCTATTAAGAGCCAGCCAGCTTCTGACCGCCGAGACATATTTGTGCAGGAGGGTGGTTAAGTAGGTCGTAATTTGACAAAAGTCATTCATTTTAAGGGAAGGCAAGGCCAGTGTGTGCACTAGTTATGACCCTGGTTAGGCGGGTAAAGTGCTCTGAAAGGAGGACAAATGATGGGTAGAACAGAAGGATCGAAGCCTATTTTGAAAGAGAGTGGGACAGATGACATAGTATAGTAGAATAGGAAGAATCGAATGGAGTGCGAAGAATAGGATGGAAGACGAGCGATTTCGAAGACGACAAGTGGAACGAAGTTTTTGAGGAATGGGACGGTGGAGAGTTCTGGAATGGATGAACAAAGTGTTTCTGAAGGCGAGTGAGATGGAGTGTTCCAGGCGGTCCAGGACTGACTCCAGCAATAATTCATGCGGTCCAGGACTGACTTATCAACAAAACCGGTTAGTCGTATCTGACTGCGCGATTCCATCTCCCCTACGTTCCAACTCGACTCTGTAACTACCCATTTCAACGCCATACTTCTTACACTAACCAAATACACACCCTTAACCTTAACTCCAGATGAAAGAAAGAATTTAACCAGATCAAATTCAACATTTACGAACACCTAAAGTGGTATCTTGTCTCCCTGAGAACTTGATAATTCGTTCATACAAAATACAGTTACCAGCACACACCGTTTACCTTTCGATGACAATGAAATGTATGATCATGAGGCTACTAATACATCTACTAACCAATGTGTTAACAATGCTCGTAACCTGGATGACAAACAACCACAATCCATTGGAAAAGCTTTGGGGGGGATAACGCCTCAACCACCTCTCGTTTTCTTCTTCTGCCTCAGTAACAGCAAGTCAAGCCAAAGGCACAATAAAACACTTAAAGGAAATCACTTCAAGTGTGATTACGTCTCGCCTCTCCTATTCCAAAAGGCTACAGACAGTAGCTTCCTTACTCATCCATCTCTGAAACATTTGTACATAGAAAATTATGAACAGATGAAGCATCTATGTACAGTCGCGGCCTAAAGTCCCTGGACATGGTTCAAGTCCCGAAACCTGCTTCGACTCGTGATCGAGGATGTACGATCCCTTCTGTTTGTGCGTCTGGAGACAAATGGCTCGACACAGCTTCGATAGGGCGCGTCGAAAGACTTTTGACTGAGATTGTCTTTGGGTCCAACTACACTGCTAGTCGAACTGTACAAACCTTTCCCTAATTTTCACCAAAATTCTAAAGGTAACAAAATCATGTTAACTCAAACACCATCTCAAGTATAAATCTTAGTATTGCACAACTTTAACATCATGGAGAAGTTACATGACCGAATACTAATCCTTGCTGTGTACCTGGATATGACGTATGCCTCTGATGGCACTAACCACAACATTTTGTCTTGTAAGTTTGACTGGTACATTCAACAAGCTTCGGCAAGGCAAAGGGGTGGTAGGATGGCGCGAAGAAGATGAAATGATCAGGGGATACATCTAATAACATCTGGATGAACTAACGCTGTTAACTCGACGGATGAGCCAAAGTGGCTTACATCAGTTAACAGCAAGAGCACAATGGTGTGTGTGTGTATATATATATATATATATATATATATATATATATATATATATATATATATAATATATATATATATATATATATATATATATATATATATATATATATATATATATATATATATATTTTTTTTTTATTATACTTTGTCGCTGTCTCCCGCGTTTGCGAGGTAGCGCAAGGAAACAGACGAAAGAAATGGCCCAACCCCCCCCCCCCCTACACATGTATATACATACGTCCACACACGCAAATATACATACCTACACAGCTTTCCATGGTTTACCCCAGACGCTTCACATGCCTTGATTCAATCCACTGACAGCACGTCAACCCCGATATACCACATCGCTCCAATTCACTCTATTCCTTGCCCTCCTTTCACCCTCCTGCATGTTCAGGCCCCGATCACACAAAATCTTTTTCACTCCATCTTTCCACCTCCAATTTGGTCTCCCTCTTCTCCTCGTTCCCTCCACCTCCGACACATATATCCTCTTGGTCAATCTTTCCTCACTCATTCTCTCCATGTGCCCAAACCACTTCAAAACACCCTCTTCTGCTCTCTCAACCACGCTCTTTTTATTTCCACAAATCTCTCTTACCCTTACGTTACTCACTCGATCAAACCACCTCACACCAAACATTGTCCTCAAACATCTCATTTCCAGCACATCCATCCTCCTGCGCACAACTCTATCCATAGCCCACGCCTCGCAACCATACAACATTGCTGGAACCACTATTCCTTCAAACATACCCATTTTTGCTTTCCGAGATAATGTTATCGACTTCCACACATTCTTCAAGGCCCCCAGAATTTTCGCCCCCTCCCCCACCCTATGATCCACTTCCGCTTCCATGGTTCCATCCGCTGCCAGATCCACTCCCAGATATCTAAAACACTTCACTTCCTCCAGTTTTTCTCCATTCAAACTCACCTCCCAATTGACTTGACCCTCAACCCTACTGTACCTAATAACCTTGCTCTTATTCACATTTACTCTTAACTTTCTTCCTCCACACACTTTACCAAACTTAATATTAATCATAACTATATTAATATGCTAATTACTTGACTAAATATATGAATTTTAAGGGTTTGACTACAGATTCTTATTCAGCAGGCATAAAAATATATAAGCTGAAATTTTCATGAAAATCTATTTTTTCAAAAAAATCAAGAAAAATCCAAGGCCTTGGATAATATTTTGCTCAGATTTTCAAATTCTTCAGATCTTTATGAAAATCTGGGAAATATGTGCTATTCCTTTTACTGATTATGAATATCGAGTCAAAATACTGCATTTCGTAAAATTAATCGATTAATTACATACTTAATATTAATTATAACTATATTAATATGCTAATTACTCGACTAAATATATGAATTTTAAGGGTTTGACTACAGATTCTTATTCAGCAGGCGTAAAAATATATATGCTGAAATTTTCATGAAAATGAATTTTTTCAAAAAAATCAAGAAAAATCCAAGGCCTTGGATAATATTTTGCTCAGATTTTCAAATTCTTCAGATTTTAATGAAATTCTGGGAATATGTGCTATTCTATATAGTGATTAAGAATATCGAGTCAAAATACTGCATTTCGTAATATTAATCGATTAATTACATACTTAATATTAATTATAATTATATTAATATGCTAATTACTCGACTAAATACATGAATTTTAAGGGTTTGACTACAGATTCTTATTCAGCAGGCGTAAAAATATATATGCTGAAATTTTCATGAAAATGTATTTTTTCAAAAAAATCAAAAAAAATCCTTGGATAATATTTTGCTCAGATTTTCAAATTCTTCAGATTTTAATGAAATCTGGGAATATGTGCTATTCTACATAGTGATTAAGAATATCGAATCAAAATACTGCATTTCGTAATATTAATCGCTTAATTACATACTTAATATTAATTATAATTATATTAATATCCTAATTAATCGACTAATTACACGAATTTTCAGATTTTGAGAACAGATTCGTATTCAGCAGGCGTTAAAATATCTATGCTCAAATTTTCAGGAAAATTTATTTTTTCAAAAAAATCAAGAAAAATCCCAGGCTATAGCCTTGGATAATATTTTGCTCAGATTTTCAAATTCTTCAGATTTTAATGAAATTCTGGGAATATGTGCTATTCTATATAGTGATTAAGAATATCGAGTCAAAATACTGCATTTCGTAAAATTAATCGCTTAATTACATACTTAATATTAATTATAATTATATTGATATGCTAATTTCTCGACTAAATACATGAATTTTAAGGTTTTGACTACAGATTCTTATTCAGCAGGCGTAAAAATATATATGCTGAAATTTTCATGAAAATCTATTTTTTCAAAAAAATCAAGAAAAATCCAAGGCTATAGCCTTGGATAATATTTTGCTCAGATTTTCAAATTCTTCAGATTTTAATGAAATTCTGGGAATATGTGCTATTCTATATAGTGATTAAGAATATCGAGTCAAAATACTGCATTTCGTAAAATTAATCGATTAATTACATACTTAATATTAATTATAACTATATTAATATGCTAATTACTCGACTAGATCTATGAATTTTAAGGGTTTGACTACAGATTCTTATTCAGCAGGCGTAAAAATATATATGCTGAAATTTTCATGAAAATGTATTTTTTCAAAAAAATCAAAAAAATCCCAGGCTATAGCCTTGGATAATATTTTGCTCAGATTTTCAAATTCTTCAGATTTTAATGAAAATCTCGGAATATGTGCTATTCTATATAGTGATTAAGAATATCGAGTCAAAATACTGCATTTCGTAAAATTAATCGCTTAATTACATACTTAATATTAATTATAATTATATTAATGTCCTGATTAATCTAATAATTACACGAATTTTCAGATTTTGACCACAGATTCGTATTCAGCAGGCGTTAAAATATCTATGCTCAAATTTTCAGGAAAATCTATTTTTTGAAAAAAAATCAAGAAAAATCCTTGGATAATATTTTGCTCAGATTTTCAAATTCTTCAGATTTTAATGAAATTCTGGGAATATGTGCTATTCTATATAGTGATTAAGAATATCGAGTCAAAATACTGCATTTCGTAAAATTAATCGCTTAATTACATACTTAATATTAATTATAATTATATTGATATGCTAATTTCTCGACTAAATACATGAATTTTAAGGTTTTGACTACAGATTCTTATTCAGCAGGCGTAAAAATATATATGCTGAAATTTTCATGAAAATCTATTTTTTCAAAAAAATCAAGAAAAATCCAAGGCCTTGGATAATATTTTGCTCAGATTTTCAAATTCTTCAGATTTTAATGACATTCTGGGAATATGTGCTATTCTATATAGTGATTAAGAATATCGAGTCAAAATACTGCATTTCGTAAAATTAATCGATTAATTACATACTTAATATTAATTATAACTATATTAATATGCTAATTACTCGACTAGATCTATGAATTTTAAGGGTTTGACTACAGATTCTTATTCAGCAGGCGTAAAAATATATATGCTGAAATTTTCATGAAAATGTATTTTTTCAAAAAAATCAAAAAAATCCCAGGCTATAGCCTTGGATAATATTTTGCTCAGATTTTCAAATTCTTCAGATTTTAATGAAAATCTCGGAATATGTGCTATTCTATATAGTGATTAAGAATATCGAGTCAAAATACTGCATTTCGTAAAATTAATCGCTTAATTACATACATAATATTAATTATAATTATATTAATGTCCTGATTAATCTAATAATTACACGAATTTTCAGATTTTGACCACAGATTCGTATTCAGCAGGCGTTAAAATATCTATGCTCAAATTTTCAGGAAAATCTATTTTTTGAAAAAAAATCAAGAAAAATCCTTGGATAATATTTTGCTCAGATTTTCAAATTCTTCAGATTTTAATGAAATTCTGGGAATATGTGCTATTCTACATAGTGATTAAGAATATCGAATCAAAATACTGCATTTCGTAATATTAATCGCTTAATTACATAATATTAATTATAATTATATTAATATCCTAATTAATCGACTAATTACACGAATTTTCAGATTTTGACAACAGATTCGTATTCAGCAGGCGTTAAAATATCTATGCTCAAATTTTCAGGAAAATTTATTTTTTCAAAAAAATCAAGAAAAATCCCAGGCTATAGCCTTGGATAATATTTTGCTCAGATTTTCAAATTCTTCAGATTTTAATGAAAATCTGGGAATATGTGCTATTGTATATAGTGATTAAGAATATCGAGTCAAAATACTGCCTTTCGTAAAATTAATCGCTTAATTACATACTTAATATTAATTATAATTATATTGATATGCTAATTTCTCGACTAAATACATGAATTTTAAGGTTTTGACTACAGATTCTTATTCAGCAGGCGTAAAAATATATATGCTGAAATTTTCATGAAAATCTATTTTTTCAAAAAAATCAAGAAAAATCCAAGGCTATAGCCTTGGATAATATTTTGCTCAGATTTTCAAATTCTTCAGATTTTAATGACATTCTGGGAATATGTGCTATTCTATATAGTGATTAAGAATATCGAGTCAAAATACTGCATTTCGTAAAATTAATCGATTAATTACATACTTAATATTAATTATAACTATATTAATATGCTAATTACTCGACTAGATCTATGAATTTTAAGGGTTTGACTACAGATTCTTATTCAGCAGGCGTAAAAATATATATGCTGAAATTTTCATGAAAATGTATTTTTTCAAAAAAATCAAAAAAATCCCAGGCTATAGCCTTGGATAATATTTTGCTCAGATTTTCAAATTCTTCAGATTTTAATGAAAATCTCGGAATATGTGCTATTCTATATAGTGATTAAGAATATCGAGTCAAAATACTGCATTTCGTAAAATTAATCGCTTAATTACATACATAATATTAATTATAATTATATTAATGTCCTGATTAATCTAATAATTACACGAATTTTCAGATTTTGACCACAGATTCGTATTCAGCAGGCGTTAAAATATCTATGCTCAAATTTTCAGGAAAATCTATTTTTTGAAAAAAAATCAAGAAAAATCCTTGGATAATATTTTGCTCAGATTTTCAAATTCTTCAGATTTTAATGAAAATCTGGGAATATGTGCTATTCTATATAGTGATTAAGAATATCGAGTCAAAATACTGCATTTCGTAATATTAATCGCTTAATTACATACTTAATATTAATTATAATTATATTAATATCCTAATTAATCGACTAATTACACGAATTTTCAGATTTTGACCACAGATTCGTATTCAGCAGGCGTTAAAATATCTATGCTCAAATTTTCAGGAAAATTTATTTTTTCAAAAAAATCAAGAAAAATCCCAGGCTATAGCCTTGGATAATATTTTGCTCAGATTTTCAAATTCTTCAGATTTTAATGAAAATCTGGGAATATGTGCTATTCTATATAGTGATTAAGAATATCGAGTCAAAATACTGCATTTCGTAAAATTAATCGCTTAATTACATACTTAATATTAATTATAATTATATTGATATGCTAATTTCTCGACTAAATACATGAATTTTAAGGTTTTGACTACAGATTCTTATTCAGCAGGCGTAAAAATATATATGCTGAAATTTTCATGAAAATCTATTTTTTCAAAAAAATCAAGAAAAATCCAAGGCTATAGCCTTGGATAATATTTTGCTCAGATTTTCAAATTCTTCAGATTTTAATGAAAATCTGGGAATATGTGCTATTCTATATAGTGATTAAGAATATCGAGTCAAAATACTGCATTTCGTAAAATTAATCGCTTAATTACATACTTAATATTAATTATAATTATATTAATGTCCTGATTAATCTAATAATTACACGAAATTTTCAGATTTTGACCACAGATTCGTATTCAGCAGGCGTTAAAATATCTATGCTCAAATTTTCAGGAAAATCTATTTTTTGAAAAAAAATCAAGAAAAATCCTTGGATAATATTTTGCTCAGATTTTCAAATTCTTCAGATTTTAATGAAAATCTGGGAATATGTGCTATTCTACATAGTGATTAAGAATATCGAATCAAAATACTGCATTTCGTAATATTAATCGCTTAATTACATAATATTAATTATAATTATATTAATATCCTAATTAATCGACTAATTACACGAATTTTCAGATTTTGACAACAGATTCGTATTCAGCAGGCGTTAAAATATCTATGCTCAAATTTTCAGGAAAATTTATTTTTTCAAAAAAATCAAGAAAAATCCCAGGCTATAGCCTTGGATAATATTTTGCTCAGATTTTCAAATTCTTCAGATTTTAATGAAAATCTGGGAATATGTGCTATTCTATATAGTGATTAAGAATATCGAGTCAAAATACTGCATTTCGTAAAATTAATCGCTTAATTACATACTTAATATTAATTATAATTATATTGATATGCTAATTTCTCGACTAAATACATGAATTTTAAGGTTTTGACTACAGATTCTTATTCAGCAGGCGTAAAAATATATATGCTGAAATTTTCATGAAAATCTATTTTTTCAAAAAAATCAAGAAAAATCCAAGGCCTTGGATAATATTTTGCTCAGATTTTCAAATTCTTCAGATTTTAATGAAATTCTGGGAATATGTGCTATTCTATATAGTGATTAAGAATATCGAGTCAAAATACTGCATTTCGTAAAATTAATCGATTAATTACATACTTAATATTAATTATAACTATATTAATATGCTAATTACTCGACTAAATACATGAATTTTAAGGGTTTGACTACAGATTCTTATTCAGCAGGCGTAAAAATATATATGCTGAAATTTTCATGAAAATGTATTTTTTCAAAAAAATCAAAAAAATCCCAGGCTAGCTTGGATAATATTTTGCTCAGATTTTCAAATTCTTCAGATTTTAATGACATTCTGGGAATATGTGCTATTCTACATAGTGATTAAGAATATCGAATCAAAATACTGCATTTCGTAATATTAATCGCTTAATTACATACTTAATATTAATTATAACTATATTAATATCCTAATTAATCGACTAGATCTATGAATTTTAAGGGTTTGACTACAGATTCTTATTCAGCAGGCGTAAAAATATATATGCTGAAATTTTCATGAAAATGTATTTTTTCAAAAAAATCAAGAAAAATCCTGGGATAATATTTTGCTCAGATTTTCAAATTCTTCAGATTTTAATGAAAATCTCGGAATATGTGCTATTCTATATAGTGATTAAGAATATCGAGTCAAAATACTGCATTTCGTAAAATTAATCGCTTAATTACATACATAATATTAATTATAATTATATTAATGTCCTGATTAATCTAATAATTACACGAATTTTCAGATTTTGACCACAGATTCGTATTCAGCAGGCGTTAAAATATCTATGCTCAAATTTTCAGGAAAATCTATTTTTTCAAAAAAATCAAGAAAAATCCCAGGCTATAGCCTTGGATAATATTTTGCTCAGATTTTCAAATTCTTCAGATTTTAATGAAAATCTGGGAATATGTGCTATTCTATATAGTGATTAAGAATATCGAGTCAAAATACTGCATTTCGTAAAATTAATCGCTTAATTACATACTTAATATTAATTATAATTATATTGATATGCTAATTTCTCGACTAAATACATGAATTTTAAGGTTTTGACTACAGATTCTTATTCAGCAGGCGTAAAAATATATATGCTGAAATTTTCATGAAAATCTATTTTTTCAAAAAAATCAAGAAAAATCCAAGGCTATAGCCTTGGATAATATTTTGCTCAGATTTTCAAATTCTTCAGATTTTAATGACATTCTGGGAATATGTGCTATTCTATATAGTGATTAAGAATATCGAGTCAAAATACTGCATTTCGTAAAATTAATCGATTAATTACATACTTAATATTAATTATAACTATATTAATATGCTAATTACTCGACTAGATCTATGAATTTTAAGGGTTTGACTACAGATTCTTATTCAGCAGGCGTAAAAATATATATGCTGAAATTTTCATGAAAATGTATTTTTTCAAAAAAATCAAGAAAAATCCAAGGCTATAGCCTTGGATAATATTTTGCTCAGATTTTCAAATTCTTCAGATTTTAATGAAAATCTCGGAATATGTGCTATTCTATATAGTGATTAAGAATATCGAGTCAAAATACTGCATTTCGTAAAATTAATCGCTTAATTACATACATAATATTAATTATAATTATATTAATGTCCTGATTAATCTAATAATTACACGAAATTTTCAGATTTTGACCACAGATTCGTATTCAGCAGGCGTTAAAATATCTATGCTCAAATTTTCAGGAAAATCTATTTTTTGAAAAAAAATCAAGAAAAATCCTTGGATAATATTTTGCTCAGATTTTCAAATTCTTCAGATTTTAATGAAAATCTGGGAATATGTGCTATTCTACATAGTGATTAAGAATATCGAATCAAAATACTGCATTTCGTAATATTAATCGCTTAATTACATACTTAATATTAATTATAATTATATTAATATCCTAATTAATCGACTAATTACACGAATTTTCAGATTTTGACCACAGATTCGTATTCAGCAGGCGTTAAAATATCTATGCTCAAATTTTCAGGAAAATTTATTTTTTCAAAAAAATCAAGAAAAATCCCAGGCTATAGCCTTGGATAATATTTTGCTCAGATTTTCAAATTCTTCAGATTTTAATGAAATTCTGGGAATATGTGCTATTCTACATAGTGATTAAGAATATCGAATCAAAATACTGCATTTCGTAATATTAATCGCTTAATTACATACTTAATATTAATTATAATTATATTAATATCCTAATTAATCGACTAATTACACGAATTTTCAGATTTTGACAACAGATTCGTATTCAGCAGGCGTTAAAATATCTATGCTCAAATTTTCAGGAAAATTATTTTTTCAAAAAAATCAAGAAAAATCCCAGGCTATAGCCTTGGATAATATTTTGCTCAGATTTTCAAATTCTTCAGATTTTAATGAAAATCTGGGAATATGTGCTATTGTATATAGTGATTAAGAATATCGAGTCAAAATACTGCCTTTCGTAAAATTAATCGCTTAATTACATACTTAATATTAATTATAATTATATTGATATGCTAATTTCTCGACTAAATACATGAATTTTAAGGTTTTGACTACAGATTCTTATTCAGCAGGCGTAAAAATATATATGCTGAAATTTTCATGAAAATCTATTTTTTTCAAAAAAATCAAGAAAAATCCAAGGCCTTGGATAATACTTTCCTCAGATTTTCAAATTCTTCAGATTTTAATGAAAATCTGGGAATATGTGCTATTCTATATACTGATTAAGAATATCGAGTCAAAATACTGCATTTCGTAAAATTAATCGCTTAATTACATTATTTTTTTTTTTACTATACTTTGTCGCTGTCTCCCTTCGTTTTTTGAGGTAGCGCAAGGAAACAGACGAAAGAAATGGCCCAACCCCCCCCCCCCATACACATGTATATACATACGTCCACAGACGCAAATATACATACCTACACAGCTTTCCATGGTTTACCCCAGACGCTTCACATGCCTTGATTCAATCCACTGACAGCACGTCAACCCCGGTATACCACATCGCTCCAATTCACTCTATTCCTTGCCCTCCTTTCACCCTCCTGCATGTTCAGGCCCCGATCACACAAAATCTTTTTCACTCCATCTTTCCACCTCCAATTTGGTCTCCCTCTTCTCCTCGTTCCCTCCACCTCCGACACATATATCCTCTCGGTCAATCTTTCCTCACTCATTCTCTCCATGTGCCCAAACCACTTCAAAACACCCTCTTCTGCTCTCTCAACCACGCTCTTTTTATTTCCACACATCTCTCTTACCCTTACGTTACTCACTCGATCAAACCACCTCACACCACACATTGTCCTCAAACATCTCATTTCCAGCACATCCATCCTCCTGCGCACAACTCTATCCATAGCCCACGCCTCGCAACCATACAACATTGCTGGAACCACTATTCCTTCAAACATACCCATTTTTGCTTTCCGAGATAATGTTCTCGACTTCCACACATTCTTCAAGGCCCCCAGAATTTTCGCCCCCTCCCCCACCCTATGATCCACTTCCGCTTCCATGGTTCCATCCGCTGCCAGATCCACTCCCAGATATCTAAAACACTTCACTTCCTCCAGTTTTTCTCCATTCAAACTCACCTCCCAATTGACTTGACCCTCAACCCTACTGTACCTAATAACCTTGCTCTTATTCACATTTACTCTTAACTTTCTTCTTCCACACACTTTACCAAACTTAATATTAATCATAACTATGTTAATATGCTAATTACTTGACTAAATATACGAATTTTAAGGGTTTGACTACAGATTCTTATTCAGCAGGCATAAAAACATATAAGCTGAAATTTTCATGAAAATCTATTTTTTCAAAAAAATCAAGAAAAATCCAAGGCCTTGGATAATATTTTGCTCAGATTTTCAAATTCTTCAGATTTTAATGAAAATCTCGGAATATGTGCTATTCCATATAGTGATTAAGAATATCGAGTCAAAATACTGCATTTCGTAAAATTAATCGCTTAATTACATACATAATACTAATTATAATTATATTAATGTCCTGATTAATCTAATAATTACACGAATTTTCAGATTTTGACCACAGATTCGTATTCAGCAGGCGTTAAAATATCTATGCTCAAATTTTCAGGAAAATCTATTTTTTGAAAAAAAATCAAGAAAAATCCTTGGATAATATTTTGCTCAGATTTTCAAATTCTTCAGATTTTAATGAAATTCTGGGAATATGTGCTATTCTACATAGTGATTAAGAATATCGAATCAAAATACTGCATTTCGTAATATTAATCGCTTAATTACATACTTAATATTAATTATAATTATATTGATATGCTAATTTCTCGACTAAATACATGAATTTTAAGGTTTTGACTACAGATTCTTATTCAGCAGGCGTAAAAATATATATGCTGAAATTTTCATGAAAATCTATTTTTTTCAAAAAAATCAAGAAAAATCCAAGGCCTTGGATAATATTTTGCTCAGATTTTCAAATTCTTCAGATTTTAATGAAAATCTGGGAATATGTGCTATTCTATATACTGATTAAGAATATCGAGTCAAAATACTGCATTTCGTAAAATTAATCGCTTAATTACATTATTTTTTTTTTGTACTATACTTTGTCGCTGTTTCCCGCGTTTGCGAGGTAGCGCAAGGAAACAGACGAAAGAAATGGCCCAACCCCCCCCCCCATACACATGTATATACATACGTCCACACACGCAAATATACATACCTACACAGCTTTCCATGGTTTACCCCAGACGCTTCACATGCCTTGATTCAATCCACTGACAGCACGTCAACCCCGGTATACCACATCGCTCCAATTCACTCTATTCCTTGCCCTCCTTTCACCCTCCTGCATGTTCAGGCCCCGATCACACAAAATCTTTTTCACTCCATCTTTCCACCTCCAATTTGGTCTCCCTCTTCTCCTCGTTCCCTCCACCTCCGACACATATATCCTCTCGGTCAATCTTTCCTCACTCATTCTCTCCATGTGCCCAGACCACTTCAAAACACCCTCTTCTGCTCTCTCAACCACGCTCTTTTTATTTCCACACATCTCTCTTACCCTTACGTTACTCACTCGATCAAACCACCTCACACCACACATTGTCCTCAAACATCTCATTTCCAGCACATCCATCCTCCTGCGCACAACTCTATCCATAGCCCACGCCTCGCAACCATACAACATTGCTGGAACCACTATTCCTTCAAACATACCCATTTTTGCTTTCCGAGATAATGTTCTCGACTTCCACACATTCTTCAAGGCCCCCAGAATTTCGCCCCCTCCCCCACCCTATGATCCACTTCCGCTTCCATGGTTCCATCCGCTGCCAGATCCACTCCCAGATATCTAAAACACTTCACTTCCTCCAGTTTTTCTCCATTCAAACTCACCTCCCAATTGACTTGACCCTCAACCCTACTGTACCTAATAACCTTGCTCTTATTCACATTTACTCTTAACTTTCTTCTTCCACACACTTTACCAAACTTGATATTAATCATAACTATATTAATATGCTAATTACTTGACTAAATATATGAATTTTAAGGGTTTGACTACAGATTCTTATTCAGCAGGCATAAAAATATATAAGCTGAAATTTTCATGAAAATCTATTTTTTCAAAAAAATCAAGAAAAATCCAAGGCTTGGGTAATATTTTGCTCAGATTTTCAAATTCTTCAGATTTTAATGAAATTCTGGGAATATGTGCTATTCTATATAGTGATTAAGAATATCGAGTCAAAATACTGCATTTCGTAAAATTAATCGATTAATTACATACTTAATATTAATTATAACTATATTAATATGCTAATTACTCGACTAGATCTATGAATTTTAAGGGTTTGACTACAGATTCTTATTCAGCAGGCGTAAAAATATATATGCTGAAATTTTCATGAAAATGTATTTTTTCAAAAAAATCAAAAAAATCCCAGGCTATAGCCTTGGATAATATTTTGCTCAGATTTTCAAATTCTTCAGATTTTAATGAAAATCTCGGAATATGTGCTATTCTATATAGTGATTAAGAATATCGAGTCAAAATACTGCATTTCGTAAAATTAATCGCTTAATTACATACATAATATTAATTATAATTATATTAATGTCCTGATTAATCTAATAATTACACGAATTTTCAGATTTTGAAAACAGATTCGTATTCAGCAGGCGTTAAAATATCTATGCTCAAATTTTCAGGAAAATCTATTTTTTTCAAAAAAATCAAGAAAAATCCTTGGATAATATTTTGCTCAGATTTTCAAATTCTTCAGATTTTAATGAAATTATGGGAATATGTGCTATTATATATAGTGATTAAGAATATCGAATCAAAATACTGCATTTCGTAATATTAATCGCTTAATTACATACTTAATATTAATTATAATTATATTAATATCCTAATTAATCGACTAATTACACGAATTTTAAGATTTTGACCACAGATTCGTATTCAGCAGGCGTTAAAATATCTATGCTCAAATTTTCAGGAAAATTTATTTTTTCAAAAAAATCAAGAAAAATCCTTGGATAATATTTTGCTCAGATTTTCAAATTCTTCAGATTTTAATGAAAATCTGGGAATATGTGCTGTTGTATATAGTGATTAAGAATATCGAGTCAAAATACTGCCTTTCGTAAAATTAATCGCTTAATTACATACTTAATATAAATTATAATTATATTGATATGCTAATTTCTCGACTAAATACATGAATTTTAAGGTTTTGACTACAGATTCTTATTCAGCAGGCGTAAAAATATATATGCTGAAATTTTCATGGAAATCTATTTTTTTCAAAAAAATCAAGTAAAATCCTTGGATAATATTTTGCTCAGATTTTCAAATTCTTCAGATTTTAATGAAATTCTGGGAATATGTGCTATTCTATACAGTGATTAAGAATATCGAGTCAAAATACTGCATTTCGTAAAATTAATCGCTTAATTACATACTTAATATTTATTATAAGTATATTAATATGCTAATTACTCGACTAGATCTATGAATTTTAAGGGTTTTACTACAGATTCTTATTCAGCAGGCGTAAAAATATATATGCTGAAATTTTCATGCAAATGTATTTTTTCAAAAAAATCAAGAAAAATCCTTGGATAATATTTTGCTCAGATTTTCAAATTCTTCAGATTTTAATGAAAATCTGGGAATATGTGCTATTGTATATAGTGATTAAGAATATCGAGTCAAAATACTGCATTTCGTAAAATTAATCGCTTAATTACATATATAATATTAATTATAATTATATTAATGTCCTGATTAATCTAATAATTACACGAATTTTCAGATTTTGACCACAGATTCGTATTCAGCAGGCGTTAAAATATCTATGCTTAAATTTTCAGGAAAATTTATTTTTTCAAAAAAATCAAGAAAAATCCCAGGCGGATAATATTTTGCTCAGATTTTCAAATTCTTCAGATTTTAATGAAAATCTGGGAATATGTGCTATTCTATATAGTGATTAAGAATATCGAGTCAAAATACTGCCTTTCGTAAAATTAATCGCTTAATTACATACTTAATATTAATTATAATTATATTGATATGCTAATTTCTCGACTAAATACATGAATTTTAAGGTTTTGACTACAGATTCTTATTCAGCAGACGTAAAAATATATATGCTGAAATTTTCATGAAAATCTATTTTTTTCAAAAAAATCAAGAAAAATCCAAGGCCTTGGATAATATTTTGCTCAGATTTTCAAATTCTTCAGATTTTAATGAAAATCTGGGAATATGTGCTATTCTATATACTGATTAAGAATATCGAGTCAAAATACTGCATTTCGTAAAATTTATCGCTTAATTACATTATTTTTTTTTTTTTACTATACTTTGTCGCTGTTTCCCGCGTTTGCGAGGTAGCGCAAGGAAACAGACGAAAGAAATGGCCCAACCCCCCCCCCCCATACACATGTATATACATACGTCCACACACGCAAATATACATACCTACACAGCTTTCCATGGTTTACCCCAGACGCTTCACATGCCTTGATTCAATCCACTGACAGCACGTCAACCCCGGTATACCACATCGCTCCAATTCACTCTATTCCTTGCCCTCCTTTCACCCTCCTGCATGTTCAGGCCCCGATCACACAAAATCTTTTTCACTCCATCTTTCCACCTCCAATTTGGTCTCCCTCTTCTCCTCGTTCCCTCCACCTCCGACACATATATCCTCTCGGTCAATCTTTCCTCACTCATTCTCTCCATGTGCCCAGACCACTTCAAAACACCCTCTTCTGCTCTCTCAACCACGCTCTTTTTATTTCCACACATCTCTCTTACCCTTACGTTACTCACTCGATCAAACCACCTCACACCACACATTGTCCTCAAACATCTCATTTCCAGCACATCCATCCTCCTGCGCACAACTCTATCCATAGCCCACGCCTCGCAACCATACAACATTGCTGGAACCACTATTCCTTCAAACATACCCATTTTTGCTTTCCGAGATAATGTTCTCGACTTCCACACATTCTTCAAGGCCCCCAGAATTTTCGCCCCCTCCCCCACCCTATGATCCACTTCCGCTTCCATGGTTCCATCCGCTGCCAGATCCACTCCCAGATATCTAAAACACTTCACTTCCTCCAGTTTTTCTCCATTCAAACTCACCTCCCAATTGACTTGACCCTCAACCCTACTGTACCTAATAACCTTGCTCTTATTCACATTTACTCTTAACTTTCTTCTTCCACACACTTTACCAAACTTGATATTAATCATAACTATATTAATATGCTAATTACTTGACTAAATATATGAATTTTAAGGGTTTGACTACAGATTCTTATTCAGCAGGCATAAAAATATATAAGCTGAAATTTTCATGAAAATCTATTTTTTCAAAAAAATCAAGAAAAATCCAAGGCCTTGGATAATATATTGCTCAGATTTTCAAATTCTTCAGATCTTAATGAAAATCTGGGAAATATGTGCTATTCTTTTTACTGATTATGAATATCGAGTCAAAATACTGCATTTCGTAAAATTAATCGATTAATTACATACTTAATATTAATTATAACTATATTAATATGCTAATTACTCGACTAAATATATGAATTTTAAGGGTTTGACTACAGATTCTTATTCAGCAGGCGTAAAAATATATATGCTGAAATTTTCATGAAAATCTATTTTTTTCAAAAAAATCAAGAAAAATCCCAGGCCTTGGATAATATTTTGCTCAGATTTTCAAATTCTTCAGATTTTAATGAAAATCTCGGAATATGTGCTATTGTATATAGTGATTAAGAATATCGAGTCAAAATACTGCATTTCGTAAAATTAATCGCTTAATTACATACATAATATTAATTATAATTATATTAATGTCCTGATTAATCTAATAATTACACGAATTTTCAGATTTTGAAAACAGATTCGTATTCAGCAGGCGTTAAAATATCTATGCTCAAATTTTCAGGAAAATCTATTTTTTTCAAAAAAATCAAGAAAAATCCTTGGATAATATTTTGCTCAGATTTTCAAATTCTTCAGATTTTAATGAAATTATGGGAATATGTGCTATTATATATAGTGATTAAGAATATCGAATCAAAATACTGCATTTCGTAATATTAATCGCTTAATTACATACTTAATATTAATTATAATTATATTAATATCCTAATTAATCGACTAATTACACGAATTTTAAGATTTTGACCACAGATTCGTATTCAGCAGGCGTTAAAATATCTATGCTCAAATTTTCAGGAAAATTTATTTTTTCAAAAAAATCAAGAAAAATCCTTGGATAATATTTTGCTCAGATTTTCAAATTCTTCAGATTTTAATGAAAATCTGGGAATATGTGCTGTTGTATATAGTGATTAAGAATATCGAGTCAAAATACTGCCTTTCGTAAAATTAATCGCTTAATTACATACTTAATATAAATTATAATTATATTGATATGCTAATTTCTCGACTAAATACATGAATTTTAAGGTTTTGACTACAGATTCTTATTCAGCAGGCGTAAAAATATATATGCTGAAATTTTCATGAAAATCTATTTTTTTCAAAAAAATCAAGTAAAATCCTTGGATAATATTTTGCTCAGATTTTCAAATTCTTCAGATTTTAATGAAATTCTGGGAATATGTGCTATTCTATACAGTGATTAAGAATATCGAGTCAAAATACTGCATTTCGTAAAATTAATCGCTTAATTACATACTTAATATTTATTATAACTATATTAATATGCTAATTACTCGACTAGATCTATGAATTTTAAGGGTTTGACTACAGATTCTTATTCAGCAGGCGTAAAAATATATATGCTGAAATTTTCATGCAAATGTATTTTTTCAAAAAAATCAAGAAAAATCCTTGGATAATATTTTGCTCAGATTTTCAAATTCTTCAGATTTTAATGAAAATCTGGGAATATGTGCTATTGTATATAGTGATTAAGAATATCGAGTCAAAATACTGCCTTTCGTAAAATTAATCGCTTAATTACATACTTAATATTAATTATAATTATATTGATATGCTAATTTCTCGACTAAATACATGAATTTTAAGGTTTTGACTACAGATTCTTATTCAGCAGGCGTAAAAATATATATGCTGAAATTTTCATGAAAATCTATTTTTTTCAAAAAAATCAAGAAAAATCCATTTTGCTCAGATTTTCAAATTCTTCAGATTTTAATGAAAATCTGGGAATATGTGCTATTCTATATACTGATTAAGAATATCGAGTGAAAATACTGCATTTCGTAAAATTAATCGCTTAATTACATACTTAATATTAATTACAATTATATTGATATGCTAATTTCTCGACTAAATACATGATTTTAAGGTTTTGACTACAGATTCTTATTCAGCAGGCGTAAAAATATATATGCTGAAATTTTCATGAAAATCTATTTTTTTCAAAAAAATCAAGAAAAATCCAAGGCTTATTTTTCTCAGATTTTCACATCCTTCAGATTTTATTGACAATCTGGGAATATGTGCTATTCTAATTACTGATTAAGAATATCGAGTCAAAATACTGCATTTCGTAAAATTAATCGATTAATTACATTTTTTTTTTTTATCATACTTTGTCGCTGTCTCCCGCGTTTGCGAGGTAGCGCAACGAAGCAGACGAAAGAAATGGCCCCCCCCCCCCCATACACATGTATATACATACGTCCACACACGCAAATATACATACCTACACAGCTTTCCATGGTTTACCCCAGACGCTTCACATGCCTTGATTCAATCCACTGACAGCACGTCAACCCCGGTATACCACATCGCTCCAATTCACTCTATTCCTTGCCCTCCTTTCACCCTCCTGCATGTTCAGGCCCCGATCACACAAAATCTTTTTCACTCCATCTTTCCACCTCCAATTTGGTCTCCCTCTTCTCCTCGTTCCCTCCACCTCCGACACATATATCCTCTTGGTCAATCTTTCCTCACTCATTCTCTTCCATGTGCCCAAACCACTTCAAAACACCCTCTTCTGCTCTCTCAACCACGCTCTTTTTATTTCCACACATCTCTCTTACCCTTACGTTACTCACTCGATCAAACCACCTCACACCACACATTGTCCTCAAACATCTCATTTCCAGCACATCCATCCTCCTGCGCACAACTCTATCCATAGCCCACGCCTCGCAACCATACAACATTGTTGGAACCACTATTCCTTCAAACATACCCATTTTTGCTTTCCGAGATAATGTTCTCGACTTCCACACATTCTTCAAGGCCCCCAGAATTTTCGCCCCCTCCCCCACCCTATGATCCACTTCCGCTTCCATGGTTCCATCCGCTGCCAGATCCACTCCCAGACATCTAAAACACTTCACTTCCTCCAGTTTTTCTCCATTCAAACTCACCTCCCAAGTGATATATATATAATATATATATATATATATATATATATATATATATATATATATATATATATATATATATATATCTTTCTTTTCTTTTCTTTTAAACTATCCGCCATTTCCCGCATTAGCGAGGTAGCGTTAAGAACAGAGGACTGGGCCTTTGTGGAATATCCTCACCTGGCCCCCCTCTGTTCCTTCTTTTGGAAAAATTAAAAAAAAAAAAAAAAAAAAAACGAGAGGGGAGGATTTCCAGCCTCCAGCTCCCTCCCCTTTTAGTCGCCTTCTACGACACGCAGGGAATACGTGGGAAGTATTCTTCATCCCCTATCCCCAGGGATATATATATATATATATATATATATATATATATATATATATATATATATATATATATATATATATATATTTTATCCCTGGGGATAGGGGAGAAAGAATACTTCCCACGTATTCCCTGCGTGTCGTAAAAGGCGACTAAAAGGGAAGGGAGCGGGGGGCTGGAAATCCTCCCCTCTCAATTTTTTTTTAATTTTCCAAAAGAAGGAACAGAGAAGGGGGCCAGGTGAGGATATTCCTTCAATGGCCCAGTTCTCTGTTCTTAACGCTACCTCGCTAACGCGGGAAATGGCGAATAGTTTAAAATATATATATATATATATATATATATATATATATATATATATATATATATATATATAAACACTAGCACTTACTTGACATCAGAGAAGTCGCATCATTAATGAAAGATCCAGGGAAAAATGAAGTTACAAATTTCATAGATACGTTATGTGATTAATAATCATCAGTACCCTTGAATTATGGATTATTCACAAGCTATCAGTGTCATCAAAATAGTGATAAACACTACATAGCTAAGCACGACACTTATCTAGAGTGATTCTTTAAGACTTGAGCATCGTGAGATACGTAGATGTCAAGTCTGCACAGAAGCAAGAGTGAAAACCCCCGCGTGGCGTGTATACCTAAGCCTTAGGAGGGGCGGACAGGTCACTGGGTTCTCCCAGTATAGAAGGCAAACAACATCTTATTCCCGCCGAAATCCGCCGGATTCAAGAGGTGCAACACAGGGAGTGTGACCACTGAACTCTTTTAAGAGTCTCTTGATACACCTAAACGCCATCAGCAACATTACACCTGGCAAGATGGCTATCCAGGTTGTCCAAGACCTGGTCTCGGACGTCCGTCTTCAGAGCATCCTCATGCAGCGTTGGCGTGGAGGGAAGGGTGGAGAGGCTGGTATTGTGGGAAGGGTGGGAAGAGTGGATGGTAAAGTGACAAGGGTGGAGAGGATGGTTGACAGGGCGAGAGAGGTGGAGAACGTGGATGACAGTTTGGGAGGTGGTGAGAGGGTGGCTGGCAGTCTGGGAGGGGTGGAAAGAGTGGGTGGCAGTATGTGAGGGTTGGTGAGGGTGCATAGCAGTGTGGGAGGGGATGGAAAGGACGGTTGGAGCCGTGTCTGAGCATGTGTGGTGGAGAATAGAGGAACGGAACCCTAGAATCCTATAACGTTAGCACAGCTGAGCACAATGCCTAATAATATTGTGATATGACCCTTCCTTACCTTAAAAAAAGTAAGAACAGCATTATCTTACCGCGACCAAACATTAATGTAACGTTAATAAATGCAAACACGATTCTAAAATCGATCACGTAGGCACGAATGAACAATCTATCTGTGGTGATTAGTCTATCAGTGATGTATGTAAGCTTACAATACACACATACGTAAGCTGATTACAAACACGTAACTCACAAGGTCAACAAACACCCCTGTTTCCTTCACCATCGGCAAAATTCACGAGTATAAGCCTTGCTTATCTACCCACCCCTGAGGCGAGAGGAGGCATTTACCACAAATTACTTTTATGACGATCGCCTTAATATTCTCCTCTCCTTCCTCCTCCTCCTCTTCTCCCTCCTGTGTGGGCCGCTAACTTCCTTGTGGTAGTGACCCAGTTGGCAAACCTAACCCCACTCGCTCTGCCCGACTTCCTCCACCATCTTCACCATGACACTGGAACTCCTTCCTCACACTCTCGAGACATCAGTGACTCATCTATCTGGTGGAGCTAAAAGACGAGATGTCAAAAAGGCGTTTGGTCACTCACAACCTCTCCTTGCAAACACCAACCCAACATAAAAAACCTGTGAAGAAACACAATGCACGTAGTTCTATTTGGGGTTGTTTTATAAGTCTGTCTATAAAACTTTTAATATCTTTCAAGCGACTAGCGTCGGAACATTACGACAGGTACGGGTCTACAAAAGCACCAGCAGCGGCTTCGGAAAATACGAGACGTCAAATGTCGGGAGATCGCAGATGTGGCGAGGAATGCGGGGCCGGAGTCTGTGGTATTCTTTCCTCAGATGCCAAGAATAGTTCGAGGTTAGATACTGGGTGGTGACCTTATTTCACAGTCGTCTCTTCGGACTTCCTGCATAATATATTTTTAGAATGCTAGGCATTACTCCTTTGTGGACACATCCTCTATCATGTGATGCCGGCAGGTCTGGTGGAGACGGGCGCGCAAAGTCTAACAGAAAAATAAAGGCGACACTGAGAGGCTGTTTATATATATATATATATATATATATATATATATATATATATATATATATATATATATATATATATACATGTAACAGGCTTATTCCTGCTTTGAGTAGACAGATATGAAGACCCAAAGACAGATGCTTCGTCAGGATGAAGGAGATGGGAACTTGATGGTGTGCGATTCAGTTTCAGAGTCGAGTTCACAGTTATGAGGACCTGAGTGAGGTTCAATACCAATGCTGAAGGTTACACAGGACGTAAGACTGATTCAGTACCTGCGTTCATTTGACTGAGTCAGTCACTACGTTTAGCTGACCGATTCAGTAACTACGTATAGCTGACCGATTCAGTACCTGCTTTCAGTTGACTGATTCAGTACCTGCGTTCAGCTGACCGATTCAGTAACCGCGTTTAGCTGACCGATTCATTACCTGCGTTCAGCTGACTAATTCAGTACCTGCGTTCAGCTGACAGATACAAGAAAACAGACGCCGGGCTCAACTATCATCTTCGGTTGAGAGATGCATAAGCAGCTGTTGTGTGTAATCGAAAAAAAAAAAAATAGAATAATAAGTTGGGTTCATTTGCTCCGCTGACAAAGTCCGAGTTCAACTATTTTGTTACCTGAACAGCTTACAAGGTACAAGGACAACCAGACTTGGCTTAACTAGTGTTCACCTGGTAAAGATAAGATATACAATGACGAGGGGTCCCTCTGCAAAAGCATGGCGGGGTGTTTGGGAAGCTGAAACTCAAAAAAGGGGGAAATTGACCATCATTTAGTTGCTAACGGGAGAGAAGGGCAAGGGCGAATCGAGGGGAACCACAATGGGTCAAGCTAATCAAGAGGATGCAGAGCCTTGGTGTGTGTGTGTGTGTGTGTGTGTGTGTGTGTGTGTGTGTGTGTGTGTGTGTGTGTGCGTGTGTGCGTGTGTGTGTGTGTGTGTGTGCGTGTGTGTGTGGGGGGGGGGGAGGGTTCGTGTGCATTGAGAATGGTCCTCAATAGTCGTGTGTGTGTCACGTAAGAACCAGTGGTGCATTAATCACATGATTTAATCAGGACTGATCTTGTTAAGTGGTGCATTAATCACATGATTTAATCAGGACTGATCTTGTTAAGTGGTGCATTAATCACATGATTTAATCAGGACTGATCTTGTTAAGTGGCGCATTAATCACACGATTTAATCAGGACTGATAAGTGTTGTGTGTCGTTGATTTCAATGCACACGATTCATGTGAATGGTAAATAACGATCATTTTGGGATTAATATGCGATGATATGTGACTTATGGCAGTAGCGCTGAGAGTGAAAAGGATATGGTGCCTTTTACTACCAGCGTGGCTGAAGGGGTCCATGCTCTACCTACAAAGCTCGAACGCGGGATCGAGTCTGAGTACTGGAAGGGCGAACTACGACCCTTCGTCCTCTAAGAAAAGTCATTGTTAATAAGCCTCAGTCGTCCACCAGACTTCCACCATACTTGCAAACGACGCACTGAAGTTAAATGAACTCAAAAGCATCGCCTCCCTCTGCACCAGCAAGGAAGGCAGTCTACAGTCTAGGATTCGTATGGGATAGACATTTCGAAGGTGCGTTTGCTGTTGAGGTAAATGCTGTGTAGCGTCGAGTCGAGGAGGATCGTGAAGGCTCATTCCTGGTAATAACAGCCTGGTAGGCCCTCCTGTGTGGTAGAGTGACGTGTGGGGACCTCCTCAGGGCAAGGGGAGTCCACAGTATGGGAGAGTGACGAGTGGGGACCTTAGGAGAGTGGGAGCTCTATGACACCAGCGTAGGGTCTCCCCCTGTATGGGAGAATGACGACGGGCAGGGACCCCGGAGCAAGAAGAGGTCCCCTGAATGGCAGGGCAACGGATGGGGGACCCCGAAGCGGGGAAGTCCCCTATATGGGACAGTGACTAGCGGCACCCCGGAGCGGGGAAGTCCCCTATATGGGACAGTGACTGGCGGCACCCCGGAGCGGGGAAAGTCCCCAGCATAGCAAGAGTGACAGGCGGGGACCTAACGTGAGGGGGAACTTGGCAGACGGAAACACAGCAAAAATTAACATGACCACTTTATGAGAACGTGCCATAATTTGCATAAAAATTAGCGATGCTATTAAACTGGACGTAAAACACACACACACACACACACACACACACACACACACACACACACACCACACACACATGAAGTGGTAATGTTTATGCATAAAACGTTTATGGGATGATCAGCATTTTTCTGTCTCCAGGTATCGGCACACAGCCAAACACAAGAGGATCCATGCCCATGAATATGTATACAGTTTGCATACATGTATAAATTTTGTGAATATATAATACGTGAAGGCTACTAACATAAGTCTGGGGAAAGGAAATCATAATGAGATCGTGGGTTCGCACCATCAAGGCAGACAGGGAAACACATCAGTTGTCTACACTGTCGTACCAGTACCCTGTGATGCAGTCCTCACTGTGGCGACGCCACATCTCTAGCAATCAACCCGGCCATAGACAGCAGCAGCCTCCTCCGCACCTCAAGGGAAACGATTCTAGAGCCTCGCAAACTTTAGGCTAATGACGAACGTAAGTAACTCCTGGAGTGGCTTATGGTCCACGGCCACGGTAAGTGTAACTCCAGCTCAGCAGCACTTGATCACGAAATGTAAACGTGCTCTTCCATCACACAGTAGGATCACAAGAAGTAACTACAATGATCTGCTATGTAGACTTACCAGCATTTATCATTCTCTTATCTGAGATGGTACGGGCAACTGAACACCTTAAGGACATCTTATTTTACGCTATATAGAAGCGACAAGCGATACACGATAGATAGACTATTACCTCAACAGTGGCTCTCAGAGGACCTGAAGTCTGTGTATATAAATACAGCACGTCGTTACAGCCAGGGGGGCGCGGGTCTAGACTGGATACAGTCCTCCGCAACAACTTGGGGTCGAACGTGGGTACATGAATGGAGTTCATCAACACAGTAACCAGCGGGTTAGCGGGTCGTTCCCTCGACTGTGGGCCATTACTGTATAAACCCTTTAAAGTCCGGGAGACATCCGCTTCCCTCACACGTTCAAAAGGATCACACACAACAGCTGCTGGCTGACTGACTTGACTTCAAGGTCGACATAAACCCAGAATGATTTAAAGGTCGACATAAACCCAGAATGATTTCAAGGTCAACATAAAACCAGAATGCCAGCTCTCTCTCTCTCTCTCTCTCTCTCTCTCTCTCTCTCTCTATATATATATATATATATATATATATATATATATATATATATATATATATATATATCATCCATCAAGCCTTACCTAGAGTCTACCCAAGAGCTGCCTGGGGTCGTGACCTCCGTCTCTTACCTAGACCATCTCTTGTATAGTGGCAGCAGGTCCTAAGAGGCTGATGATGGGTAGCTTTTTGAGAGAGAGAGAGAGAGAGAGAGAGAGAGAGAGAGAGAGAGAGAGAGAGAGAGAGAGAGAGAGAGAGAATGGTCGGAGGCAGGCTTGAGGAGGGAGAGGAAGGTGTTGTGTGTGGGCAGAGTGGTCAGGTAGGTAAGACCACGTCAGTCAGGCGCCTGATGCATCCTCGTCAGTCATAAACCTTTGTGTCAACAGGAGGCGACGACAGAAACGGAGGGAAAGAGAGAGGAAGGAAGGAAGTCGTGTGGTGTGGTAATACCATGACATCTGCGCGTCATGCCACCGAGCGAAGGGCACGCTGGCCGAGTGTTACCAACCGCGCAATACTCCTGAAGCAGGGACGAGGCAACAACAGTGTGGACGAATGTGTCAATGCCCAGTGAGGTAAACACACACACCTCATACGTGACGAAACATCAGTACCAGTCATCTACTTTTTTTTCCTTCTATTTTCCTCCCCCTTAACATCAGCAACCTAAAGAGAGGCACGGGATAAAATCACAAATATTCTCGGACTTCAAAAAATCAAAACACCTGTCGTGTCTTTATACTTTAAGTTTAAAACCCTAAAACGCGAATGCCAACTTCCCTGTGGCAATGACCCAGCTGGCACTGTGTCCCTTCTAACACAACACAGCCACCTCACCGATGTTGCTAATAATTCTTAAAATCTCTCGGGTGCAACGACTGGGTAGGACTATTTGAATGGTCAGGTCACCGAGGGGGTGGGGGTCATGTCATTAACGCTAAGGGTTCTACCATCGTCCACAAAAGGCTTTTAAAGTGACCCTTGACAATCTATCTTTACGTCAGGAAAATAAAAAATTTGAAACATCTTTATGAAAGTCTATATAGTAGACCAATCGTCTAAATGAATAATGATAAAAATAAAACAATAATAATGAAAGTATCAACCATATCGAGTCGTTCTTTATGCTTAACAAAAACTCAAACTTGTTCAAGACCAAAAAAAAGAAAAAAAAAAAAATTCGAACGAAGACTCGTAAAGCGCCAGGTTAAAGACACTAGAAAATACGGTGTCAAGTATCAAAAATGTGGAAGGCGAGAAATGTGGGTTAAGTAGGCAATAAATTCCCTCAAGGTGACAAGAATACTGCAAAGTGGGAGGGGAGGGGAGGGCAAAGTCTCCTTCGACCTCAGATCTGCGGGGGCATATTTTATGACTTCCTTGTTGGACCCAGTTTCAAGCTGTCATAATTTCTAAATAAAAACAAGTCGTCCATCTATGACTTGAACATAGTTTTATCTGTCTTCTGTACGGTAATTCCTATAAATGGGATAGGACTTTTAATAGTTTAGCGAAGGATAATTTTGCTCTTTTCAAACAGAGCCTGGATGTATCAACATGTTCTGTGAATGTTTCCTGCAACTCGTAAATTTCTGGACAAGTGTGGATGATTGGAAAAGCTTTTGATGGAGGGGAAAGGAGAAAGTGGAAAATAAGCGTGCGTGCGTGTGTGTGTGTGTGTGTGTGTGTGTGTGTGTGTGTGTAAAATTACCAGTTTGTCCTGTAAAGAGAGGGAGTTCCACACTAACAGGGTCCCATCTCCTGAACAGTTAGCAATCAAAACGCACTGGTGTCTGCAAGAGTCTATTTCAGTACAAACAATACGTCTCATTACCTTCAAATGTCTATCATAATTTCCTCCCATCCACGTACACTTTCTTCCATTACCATGTACTCGTCCACCCACGTACACTAGAGGAGATTACCACTTATCCATCCATCTTCCCACGTACTAGTGCAATCCATAACCAAGCATTCCTCTATCCACGTACATTGCCACCTATGACCACACCCACGTACTACACTGCCAACTATTACCATGTATTCCTTACCCACGTACAGCCGCCCATGCTTACAAACCCAGTGACGCCTCTCTTTAATACATAAGCACATCCTACACATACACCCTTACTCATACCCTCACTCCCCCATGTACACTCCTAACATACACCATCTCCACCTCCCAATCCTAATCCTTCTATCCACCCAACAACACATACCCATTACAGTTTACCTTGGTATACATACATTAAGATCCCCAACCGGCACAGTATACTCACATCCACGCCTCCTCACGCCTACCTACCTACACCCTCACCTGTATGTATACACCTCACTCCAAGATCCCACCACGCCTACCTACACCCTCACCTTTATGTACACACTTCACTAAAGATCCCATCATGATAATACGTCCCTCACATATATCCCCGTCCTATCCCTTCGTAAGCGTCGCCGTTCCCAGGGCAAATAACCTGTTAGAGGCAGCAGACAGAACCAACTACCTCCTCTCCTGCCAGGCCGGGTTAGTCCTGAGGCTCTGGCATTGAGAGGCGACGCTGCTTCACTTACTCCGTCGGGTTCGACGTGGACGGGGCGCGCCCAGAGGGCAATATCTGGGAGCCTTTTTTTTTTTTTTTTTCTTTGTCATTCTGAGATAAGTGGAGAGACGGAAGGTGCGGGGATGTGGTCGTGGAGGGGACGAGGGTGGAAGGGAGGGAAGGAAGGAGGGAGGGAGGGAATAAAACTGAAGAAAGAAGAGGGATGGAGGATTGAACGGTGGGTATGGTGGGGGAGAGAGAGAGAGAGAGAGAGAGAGAGAGAGAGAGAGAGAGAGAGAGAGAGAGAGAGAGAGAGAGAGAGAGAGAGATGGGTAAGGGGTACTGGAGGAAGACATTGGGATGGAGGTTCGCGTGATGCACGAGGGGAATGGAGGAGTCATGAAGGCCACAGTGAAATAAAGGAGAACACTAGGGTGAAGGAGTGAGGATGAGGAGAAGGCAGGGAGCCTAGGGAAGTGCAGGGAAGGAAAGAGATGGAGGCTAGGTTGATGGAAGGGAAGACACAGAGAGAGAGAGAGAAGGGGAATGGAAGGAATGGCACACTTCATAATGAAGGCTCGCGACAGAGTAGGCAAGAGAAAGATGCAGAGAGGCAAAGAAGAGAGAAAATGTTAAAAAAAATTTAAGAAAGTTGGAAGGGAAAGCTCTCAGAAGAACCTAGAAAAGAAAGCAAGGCTGGAGTGGACGTAAAGATGGGGAGAGAGAGAGATGTAGGAGGAGAGGGACTGAGTTAAGAGACACCAGGGATGTGAGAGCAGGACAGGGATATATGTGTATTAGGAAAAAAAAAAGAAAAACAGACGGTAGAGGGAAAGAGAGGAAAGGTTGAGGGGCGTTGTTTTATTTTCTTCTGAGTTATTAAACCATTCTGTCCCTTCTAGGGCTTTTGACCCTTGCCCGGGTTGAGAGAGAGAGAGAGAGAGAGCACTCCACCACCATCCACACCCGCTTCCCGTCTCGCTCGTCGTACTCCACCATCCACTCACAGTCACCCCACAACCACGCCATCATCCACTCCCGTCTCCTTTCAGCAACACTCCACCGTCTAATCCAGATTCCCTCCTGCCTCGAGCAACACTCCACCACCTACGACCCATCTCCCAAACCTCTCCGTCTCCCTCAAAAAGTGTTGGTTGGTTGGTTGGTTGCTGGGGCTGTGACCCGCGAACATAAGATGCTTATGTGTGAGAGGCTTTGAATTTATCTTCTCTCACATTTCACAAGCGAATTAGTTTCAGGAAAGAAATGCCTCATAAATGCTCTCGAGTAAAGTACAAGCTACCAACGGGTGCCTAAGACTCGTGCTAGTACCTTATCTTTAAACAGTGTTCCCTAAGCTACTTAACTATTTATATATTAGGACAACATAAGCACACCAATGGCCCATCCGACCGAGGGGAATGACCTGGTTTGAAGTTCTCGTGATTTTTTTTTTTTTTACACTCATTTATTCCACTAATTGTCAAACTAAGTTTCTAAAGTTGTCACCAACCTTTGTTTTGGTCCCCCGTCTCTAGCTGAGCAACATACCCCGATCAAAACCCGTTTTCCATCATGTACACACCGTTTTCCATCATGTACACCCCGATAATCAAGTTCCACATCAATTATCATTATGAAAATCAAGTTCTACATCAATTATCATTATGAAAATCAAGTTCCACATCAGTTGTCATCATCATTTCCACAAATCCCAATGATTTCCTACCTTTCCCCTCCCCAACGAAAGACACTATGTTCAGCACGGCCACGTATAAACAGTTCTCTCTAAAAGGTCTACAATGTTTAACCTTAATCGGCACTAAGTAACGGCCAGGAGAAGTGAGTAGGTGGAACACATGATCAATGTACGCAGTCTCTCTCTCTCTCTCTCTCTCTCTCTCTCTCTCTCTCTCTCTCTCTTGACTCGGCAAAGCAAAGGAAAACCACAACAAACCAGCTGGCGCTTGACAGACGATGGCATAATATGACTAGTAATAAGAGGTCAGAGAAAATACGCTAGGATGAAATTATTCTGACAAAAAAAACCCTCACATAGATGAGTTTGTCTTTCTTTTATGCAAATCTACACTAGAGACTAAAGGTAAATCATGCTCATACATTCTTCCTGGCACTAGTCCTTCATCTTATACAGTCGGAGAAAGTCTTCATCTCAAGAGGATAAACCTTTAAACCCCACTCCTCCCATCCCTTCCTAAGGAGGAGGTCCTCCTCCTCCTCCTCCAATACCAGCCAAAGTTGAGCCACCGTCACTTGTAACAGCGGGAACTTCCCGAACTTGGCAGAGCATCTGCTACTTTATATAAACCCTCAGCAACTTGACCCGATCTCAACCATAACAGTAGTAGAAGAATTTCGTGTTCCTGGCTTACATTACATATTCATCCATCCGTGATCCTATTCAGAACATCATCGTTATCAGATTCACTGCTTTCGAGAACACTCCACACTAAAACGCTTAACTCTCTTCCCTCAAAGTTGTTGGTTGGTGGTTGTGGGGCTGTGACGCGAACATAGATTGCTTCATGTGTAAGGTAGTTTATCTTCTCCATTTCACAAGCGATTAGTTTGGAAAAAATGTTTAATGCTTGAGTAAGTAAAGTACAACAGGGTGCTTAAGACTGGGCAGTATAATCTTTAAGTGTTCCAAAGCTTTAATTATACTTTGGCACTGATGCACACCAATGGCCCATCGACTGAGAAGACCGTTTCAGAAGTTCTCGTGATTTTTTGTTATATGTTTATATGAATCATAATTGTAAATTGAATTACTAAGTTGTTAAGTACGAGGTGAGGTCAGTCATTGGAGGTAGTGAGAAAAAACGAACTTGATTGGTTCCCGATTCTAGTGAGAACTGCACGGATGGAACCATTTGTAACCTAATGTACACCGGTTTGGGAGGCAATTCTGGCCCGATAAAAGTTGCACATCAAACATTATAAATTCAAGTACAACAAAATTATCATTTAAGAAATAATGTTCCAATCAAGTTGTATCGTATTCGAATCCTATGATTTCACTTTCGTCCCACAAAATGACATGTTGCGACTGAGCAGTTTAACAAGTTCTGAGTGTAAGTCTACAATGTTTAACTAACGGACAAGTATGGCCAGAAAAGTGAGTAGGTGGAAGCAGCAAGTAGGGTGTTTGAATGTTCTGCACATGCATATCTACCCATCTCTAGACTCGGCAAAGCAAAGGAAATCGCAAGGAACCAGCTGCGATGAAGGAGATGCAAATATGACTGTAAAGAGGTCAGAGAAAACAGGATATTTGTTGAAAATGGCCTACATAGATGAGTGACTTGTTTAGTGCAGAATTAATTAGAGCGATGGTAATAGCGTCTATCTGTCCGGCACTAGACTTACACTTATAACGTCATATATATATATATATATATATATATATATATATATATATATATATATCAACTAAGCGAGGTTGGGGATCCTCCCGCGTATATTTCCATAATCATAATGAAAATCGGTTACAAATCTCCGTAGACTGCAGTCAATACTGTTAACTCTGCTTTACGACGAGGCAATATTCAACACTCATTTGTATCCTCTGTCTTCACTGTCTCCTCGCTCAGCTAGTTGTACATACCCTCAACTCTAATCACTGCACAAGCACTTTTCCCCATACAGCTTTAACCTTACGTGGTTTCAACCGTGTCTTCTCTGTTATTTTCAACTTTGAGGAACTGCTCATTATAGTTCAATGCGTCAAATCCATCCAGACACGTGTGGGTTGATATGTCTCCCCTCTCCCTACTCTTTGCAGACGAGGGTGAATCTATAGATGTTAGCTTCCCCCCCTAATTGCTCACTTCTCTTCCTTCTCCTCGGCTTATTTGCGTCTCCTCGAGAGGGACGATCAAAGTGATGCTTTTTGCTGTACTCAGGGGTCTAATACATGCTGTCAATACCCATCTGAACACCTTTATGTTTGTACACTTGAAGGCAATTCTGACGACCAATCAGTCATTCGCCCTTATACCAATCCTCTTCATCTGCTTGGGGATTGGCTGGACACTACATCAACTCCAATACCCACTTCACATGATTTCTCATTACGTCCCGTGAAAGATGGCAGTCGGGAAGCGTCCTCATTTCACTATATCTTCAACGCGTTCCATTTTCGCAAGGTTGAATTTTTATCAAAAGCCATCAGCAGCGGCAGGTAAAGACTCAATCTCGGTTTTCTATGTCATGTGGACTTTACATCTCCGTGAACAGGTTTAGGTATGTCATGTGGACCTCACATCTCCGTGAACAGGTTCAGGGTACGATGCCAGCTGACCCGTTCTAACATTCATCATCTGGTGGATCCTGCTCTGATTGGTTTTTACATCAGCGACGGGGCCGTACCGGCTAGTGAAACTCTTCCCCCCCTCCCTTGAAATCCGCTACGCTTTTCTTCATTTCTGCGCTGAACCACTACAAAACCTGCGCTTCGTCAAGTTAAGCGCTCGCTCCTCCATAAAGCGTGCAGACTTCACACGACTTCACCTCCTGGCAAATACATTTGTTCTTTGGTCAAAGACACCAAAAAAACCACTTGTAACACCTTTTTCCTCCTCTCTACCAACCTTGATCAACCTGCAGCTAACCATCCTGCTGACAAAGCCTTTCTTTCTAGCAACACACACTTTCTCCTAACTCAGTCTTGGACGATGCTCCTTTCAATACCCCACCCACCACTCCCGATCCTCCACATCTCTCGTAACCGGAGTAGAATCGAGAGCTTTAGTCTCATAAATTCTCTCAGCATCACCTTAATTTTCTTGGTTATCATTCTCTCTCTCTCTCTCTCTCTCTCTCTCTCTCTCTCTCTCTCTCTCTCTCTCTCTCTCTCTCTCTCTCTCTCCTACAGGTATTGTCATTTCGGCCACAAATCTTCTGAGGTGTCTGCATGTTTCTCCCCCACCTCTAACGCCCTGGGGCCGGTGTCACGCGTGTGGCTAATGCTTACCAGCAGTTCCTTAGTGTGTGGCAACCGCCCACTCGAGAATGGGAGCCGGGTACTTGAGATCTAGATGCTGTGGTACCTCCTCCTCCTTCCCCTCGAACAGCTAAGCTGTGGATCTCCTTCCGTTACATCATCTTTCCCTTTCCATACACAACCTTTCTTCCCTTTACGAGCCAGGTCTACAGACGTCTCCCGGGGCCTTAATTAATTCCCATTTTCTTTCTTTTTCCTGTGACTCTCTCATTTCGAATCCGAAACGGCCTTTCATTGGGCCGCGCTCTGCCCGCAACATGTCGGTCGCTTATGAATAAAGAAAAATTCATTGACATATACCTCGAACAGACTCCCGAGCCCAACGGGACCCCGCAAGCTACGTCAGTCCTATGTGAAAAGGCATCTCCTAAAAGGCGTCCCTTGCTACCTAAAGAAAACGATTTACAGGAGACGGTGGTGGCCACAGCGTTGACCTGGGAGACGGTGGGGGGAGCAGCGTTGAGTGTAGGATGTGCTGAGTGACCTCCTCCTCCTCCTCCTCCTCCTCCTCCTCCTCCTCTCTCTCTCTCTCTCTCTCTCTCTCTCTCTCTCTCTCTCTCTCTCTCTCTCTCTCCTCCCCCCTGTCGAAGCTGTGTTGGCGTGCGGTTTCTCGAGGGACGGTACCGAGAGAGAGAAGAGAGAGAGAGAGAGAGAGAGAGAGAGAGAGAGAGAGAGAGAGAAATTTGATGTGGCATGTGTGTTGACGGGCGCTGGTGACGGCGTGAGGAATGGATTGCTACAGGAACTTGAAAGATGACGGTCGAGTGTTGGACTGGATTGGATTGTAGAATTTAGGCTTATAAGCCAAGCAAACACTGGAGCCTCTAAGTCTATTCAGCGCAGGAGTGTGTTGGAGGAGAGGACAGTGTCGGAAGATGCTAGGGTGGGCAAGAATACTTACTTGGTGCTAAAAAAAAAAGAAAAAGAAAAAGTGTCAAATGTCGAAGACATCTTCGTTCCTTCTACCGTCATCATAATACACACTGATCAATCTCCACTGTGATGAGAAACATGATAAAGTTCAAAGATAATAATTCATCATAACATATCAGAGTTCTCGTCACAGCAAAACTGGTTCTTCTTCTCGAATAAATATCAAGACAATTTTTCTCTCTCTTCTGTAGAAGTAAAAAAAAACTTTCAGACGTTCACTGGAATACCGGATATGTCGCCGACACGCCTTTTGAGATCTAACCTCCTGCAGAATCCCGGATATTGCTGTTGGAAACACAGTAAATCTCCCATTAGTGAACGAGATGGTGAAAGGGTAATCACGAATATTCACACGAGAAGATCTATACGTCTATTAAAAAATACATAAATCTTTCTTTTACTTTGAATATTTCTTTAATCGAAGACTTTGGATGACAAGAGGAGGCATCACCTCGGGTGCCTCCCTCTTCTGTAGACACTGCCGTATTCCAGCAGTCAGAGACGACTCGTAACACCGGCAGCCAATCAGAGTGTAAAGTCACTCAGGATATGACGGGTGTACAGGAGAAACCACACCACCACTCCTCCTCCTCCTCCTCCAGCAGCCACTCACGAAAGGCTGGGTGTGCTGGAGGAACCACATCACCATTCCTCCTCCTCCTTCTGCAGCCACTCAGGAGAAGCTGGGTGTGCTGGAGGAACCATACTATTACTCCTCCTCCTCCTCCTCCTGCAGCCACTCAGGAGAGACTGGGCGCGCGAGTGCTAGCTAACACTTGCCTAAACCAAACAACGGGTAGTAGATGGACTCGTGGGTTGAGAATGACGCCTTCCAAAGCATCCCCTTGTCGTTATAAAGCTGTTAGACAATGACCTTGTTTCATATCGTCTACCCCCGTTTCTACCTGTTGGAGAATGAAACAAAAAACATTTAAAAAACTGTCACCATTTAAAAACCTGTCTCTCTGGTGCATAAGAGATCTCTCTGCCTCCTCCTCCTGCTGCTGCTGCCACTCCCATGCCATCATTCAACACAGGTGATCATCGGCGAGGCTCATAACCTCGACCGAGATAGAGAGAGATCTTTTCTGTCGACCAACAGGAGGAGACGACACCACAGATGTCTTTTCCGTCCGACACTTTGCAACGTCAACAGAGACCTTTTTGGGACTACGCTTTGCCTTGTGTTGACGTTATGACCACCACAAGGTAACCAGGAAGTCATCCCTAAACCATTTTCTTTCGGAAAATATATCTCGTTTTCTTTCTTATCTGTGTTTTATCAAGGGTAAAACGTATTTCCCTTTGTGCCATTCTCTCATTTTCTACGTCCCCAATGTCGAGATAATATTGCTCTTGCACTGTCCGTCTGTATGAGTGCCCATATGTGTATCCCAACAGATGGTACATATAATATGTGTAGTCAACTCCTCTTCCGATTATCAGTCGATTCAACAGAAACTTGCTAAAATTTCATTCAATTCTGGAGACGTTAATCTTAAGTTACAGTGACTATATATATTTTTTTTCGGAAAAAGTTACGTCATTTTCCTCTTTTTTTTCCCCACAAGTTTTACTCTATTTTGTGTCATTGAACTCCTCTCACACGTTCTGATGGACAGAGTAAATTCTGCTGACATATTACGTCCGTAATGCAAATGACCATGTCGCATACTGGTGGCCATGAACGAATTCATCCAAAAGTCAACGCGGTGAATAATTATATTTTCTTTTTTCTAACTATAATACCAAGTACAGTAGTTCCTCTCTTATGAAATCGCCTCCTTCCCCGATTTTCAATGGATTAAACGGAAACATCTTTTTTTTTCATAGATTTATAACATAAAAGTTTAGAATATGTGTATGTTATATTCTGTAGCCATAGGTAAATGTTTGCACATCTAAAGTGTCGAATAAACATACATTTCCCAATACTTCATAAGTAAAATATAAAGAACATCTACGCATGATTTCACACTAATCAAGTATGTAACACATTTACAACCTTGTAATCCCTTACTAGCACTTAAATCCGCAGCGAAGGATTCAGTATCGAACACCATATTGCGCCAGCACAAAGGTCATATACACAGAGTGTACGAGTTCTCGACTGTAACACTAGAAAATGGTACGTGTTCTCGACTGTAACACTAGAAAATGGTACGTGTTCTCGACTGTAACACTAGAAAATGGTACGTGTTCTCGACTGTAACACTAGAAAATGGTACGTGTTCTCGACTGTAACACTAGAAAATGGTACGTGTTCACGACTGTAACACTAGAAAATGGTACGAGTTCTCGACTGTAACACTAGAAAATGGTGCGTGTTCTCGACTGTAACACTAGAAAATGGTACGAGTTCTCGACTCTAACACTAGAAAATGGTACGTGTTCTCGACTGTAACACTAGAAAATGGTACGTGTTCTCGACTGTAACACTAGAAAATGGTACGTGTTCTCGATTGTAACACTAGAAAATGGTACGTGTTCACGACTGTAACACTAGAAAATGGTACGTGTTCTCGACTGTAACACTAGAAAATGGTACGTGTTCTCGATTGTAACACTAGAAAATGGTACGTGTTCACGACTGTAACACTAGAAAATGGTACGAGTTCTCGACTGTAACACTAGAAAATGGTACGTGTTCACGACTGTAACACTAGAAAATGGTACGTGTTCTCGACTGTAACACTAGAAAATGGTACGTGTTCTCGACTGTAACACTAGAAAATGGTACGTGTTCTCGACTGTAACACTAGAAAATGGTACGTGTTCTCGACTGTAACACTAGAAAATGGTACGTGTTCTCGACTGTAACACTAGAAAATGGTACGTGTTCTCGACTGTAACACTAGAAAATGGTACGTGTTCTCGACTGTAACACTAGAAAATGGTACGTGTTCTCGACTGTAACACTAGAAAATGGTACGTGTTCTCGACTGTAACACTAGAAAATGGTATTAATAAGATTTTCCGGTTGGTGGTTATCAACTTGACGCTGACGGCGTTAATGACCCTCAGGTAGTTAATTGGCCAGAGGACCTATTAACCAACCAGGTCGAGCTACGTCTAGTTAACCATGTAATCCTTCATAATCATCGTCTGCCGCCCTGGGAAACTGCCGTCTGGTGGGTATTCTGTCAACAATATTCTCCCCAGCACAACTTGCTTCTCAATATCATTTACTTAACGATATTCTCCCAAACACAACTTCTCTCTCCCTTCACCTTCTCCCTAACAATATTCTTCCCAATACAACTCCTCTCTCCCTTCACCTTCTCCCTAACAATATTCTCCCCAAGACAACTTCTCTCTCCCTTCACCTTCTCTCTAACGATATTCTCCCCATCACAACTTCTCACCTCCCTTCACCTAACAATATTCTCCCAAACACAACTTCTCTCTCCCTTCACCTTCTCCCTAACAATATTCTTCCCAACACAACTTGCCTCTCTTCACCTTCTCCCAAACAATATTCTCCCCAATACAACTTCTCTCTCCCTTCACCTTCTCCCTAACAGCATTCTCCCCAACACAACTTCTCTCTCCCTTCACCTTCTTTTCTAACAATATTCTCCCCAACACAACTTAGTCTTCTCTCTTTACCTTCTCCCCAGCAAAAGTTTCTCCGGAGCAATGACCTCTCATCACCTCCTCCTCCACCTCCTCCCCACCCCGAACACCGCTGACCTAAAACACACAGCGTCACTCACAATTTTTCTCTCGGGCAATAACCATCTAGATAAGACACCGCTGCCATCCACCACCCATTTTCTAGTTGTCGTTACAACTCATAACCCTCTAACGTACAGCAGACCGACGCAACCAACCAAATGGTCTCCAGGTATTTCACTCAGCTACTGGAAATAGTCCAAAGGACATAAAACTTCCAGGACACACACACACGAGATCAGAAACCTTCTCCCTGATCTACTACATTCCTCCAGTATCAGTGACTCAACCATATCAATCACTAATCAAATCTGGGATTCAATCCTTTCCCTTTTAACCACCTCCCTTCGCTCCGACAGAGCCGACAGATTCTGATACCGTTTCATACCCCTCTTTGCACGGGTCCTTCACATGACTTTGGAGCATTGCTCATCGTCTCTTGTCCTATCCGGAGAGTATCTTCAAAAATGAATTAAGACATACAGAGAACGGCTGGTGATGGGCCTGGAGACGGGCCTCGGGGTCGAACCAAACGGCCACTTGATACCGTTAATGGCATCCACGCCGGAGGGTTCACACAAACCCACAGGGAGTGGTTGGACGTGACACGACAGCATTAAGCCTGCCTCTCTCTCTCTCTCTCTCTCTCTCTCTCTCTCTCTCTCTCTCTCTCTCTCTCTCTCTCACACACATTCTACCTCAGCACTGGGTATGACACAGGTCCCTCAAGCTGTGAAAGCTTAAACGAACATGCAGTCCACCTCACATCTTATATATAATACATCTAGAATGATTCAGTTTATCTTTACAGAAAAGATGAAATAAATTACGAACTCGAACTATCCATCTTAGAATTCTCACAGACACGAGTCCTCCGGTGAACCACGAGTTTGACCCGTTGCCCTAGTGATGTCAGAGGGGTATAACGAAGCCTCGCCATTTCTCATGCAGTGGAGGGAGGAAGGGAGGAAGATAAATGGGAGGAGGGAGAAGGAGAATGAAGATGGGATGGAGGAGAAGAGGGGAAAAATTATCGTAATATAATGAGGAATCTGTGGTGGATCAAAATGCGGTTAGAAGATGACGGAAAAATAAATCTAGTAATTGTAGCATTTCTCCATTGCGTTCATGAATATGATGAATAAAACGGAACGTGAGTGACAAATTACATGAAGATGTCCTCATACACGAGTGCGACTATGATCGGAGATGGCGATGGAGCGAGTACGGTGATGGAATGAAGGTGGTGATGGAGCGTGGCGTGAAGATGGAGCAAGTATGGTGATGGAGCGAGAGTTGTGATGGAGCGAGAGGGTGGGGTGGACCGAGGGTGGTGATGGAGAGTTGGTGATGAAATGAGGACGGTGAAGGGGAGGAGGAGGAGGAGGTGGTGAGAGAGAGAGAGAGAGAGAGAGAGAGAGAGAGAGAGAGAGAGAGAGAGAGAGAGAGAGAGAGAGAGAGAGATTGGTTGATTAGCTCCTAAGGGGGTCATTAAAAAGTCATTAACGTTAACCTACATTCACCAACCGAAAGACCTTTTAACATTTACAAAGAAAATACAAAACATTAACTCACAATAACATTAACCAATACTACGAGGCAGCTGGATCAACACACAACAACGGGTAATTGTTGAGTCATCGTGATGACGTCGTGGTCTCTGCAATGATGACCCTCGTGGTCTCTGCAATGATAACGTCGTGGTCTCTGCAATGATGACCCTCGTGGTCTCTGCAATGATAACGTCGTGGTCTCTGCAATGATGACCCTCGTGGTCTCTGCAATGATAACGTCGTGGTCTCTGCAATGATGACCCTCGTGGTCTCTGCAATGATGACCCTTGTGGTCTCTGCTATGATGACGTCCCCGTTGCGTTGACGTCGCCCACGTAACGACCCGGGGTCATCACCACCATAAACCCCCCATACTCAGAAAGCCTTTACTGTAGTACATCCTCCTTAAAGGTAATGGACGTATTTATGTTATTCAAACCAAAGGTCACACAGGTGGACAATGGCCAATGACTTTTTTTTTTCTTTCATATATGTAAGCATCAAATTCATTACCATTTCTGACGCGTGGGTAAAATATCTGGCTCATTCTAAGAGAGCCAATTTTTTTTTTCCTTTATTTTCCCCCAACTGTTAAATAACAAAGACTTTGAAAACATACTATTATCACACGTACCGTTAAAAAAAATAGAATCCATTATCATTTATCACGGATCATCTTTATAAATGTGGCAAATTAATTAACCCTCTCGAATGCGTCTGTGGATGAAAGAATTATGAAGGGATGAATGATTTGAAAACCTGAAGCTTCAATATATATATATATATATATATATATATATATATATATATATATATATATATATATATATGTGTGTGTGTGTGTGTGGACAAAGGGAAATAATACATACTGTTATGATTACCATCGAATTCTAACTATGGTTTGTTACGTTCGTTTTATGTCGACGAAAACAAAACAGCACGAACTAACACATATTTATTGAATTCACTGCGATGATTGCTTCAGTATTCAAGCGATATTCAAATAATTGGTCATGTGCTTCACGTAAGGGAACACACACACATTACCCAACGCTTTCCACAATATTCGAACATTCCTGACGTGAAGATCTTCACAGCATTAGAGAAAATCTTTTAAAAAATATTCTCAAAAGAAATGAATGTACAGAAACACCAACATTCATTACTGGCAAAAGAAAACGGAATCATTTGGCGAGAAATGGACGAAGAAACTGCGATCATACGTATGCAAACAGCACTTCATCTGTACAACAGCAAGAGAGAGAGAGAGAGAGAGAGAGAGAGAGAGAGAGAGAGTGTCGCAGGTGAGGTAATGAATTGCTCGGTAATCTCACGCCGTAATCCATCTTTGTCCAAAACATTAGGCAAATTGGACTATGGATTTCCAGTCGTGGGAGGAGGAGAATGAGACTGTGTGGGGTAACTAAGGTGTCCGGTCGCGAGACAACGAGTGTCGACGGCGGCATGTAAAGCAACCTCGGAAATAACTTGGTATAACACAAGCGACAACTCTTCAATTCCCTGTGTTCACAGTTAAAGTCAAGCTCCCCTTCCTCTTCTCTTCCCCCAAATGTCACACAAAGTAGTACGGCTCATAATACGTGCCGGGTACGTCACCCCTTGTCCACAACATCGTAATTGGGTCGAAAACAACTTCATAACAAAGGCGTCAACTCTTCAATTCTCTGTGGATCAGACTGAAACATTTTTTTTTTTTTTTTTGAAGATGAGAGTCAAAAACCCTCCTTCCTCTTTTCTTCCCCACGAGTCATCAACCAGTTCGGCACTTAAGTGGCAGGTAAGTCACCCTAGTCCTTGCTAAGTCCTTGCACAACTCAAGATATTATAAACTCTCCCAGGCTTACTTCAAAACTTGTCCCGCCTACCACGTGATACTCGGCAAGCTGCTGCGTCACAAGATTATCGTGTGGCCGATGGCAACTCAAGGGTGGGCCATTTTGATAACTGTTTCCCCACATCTGGAAGTTCTCTCTCTACCCTCGTGTTTTTCCCACCAACTACGACATGGCACATTAAAGAATAAAAAAAAATAAAGTTTTTTCACATTCTCCAAAATTCATAAATTCTCTCTCTCTCTCTCTCTCTCTCTCTCTCTCTCTCTCTCTCTCTCTCTCTCTCTCTCTCATTCCCCCCCTCATTAACCATTCTATACTTCAATTAAGGCCCGGCCTTGCTGTGGACTTTTATCCGTGATTGAAGGCTCCAACGTAAAAAAAAAAAGAAAAGCTAATCTTCTAAACATGAATTGGAGTTCATAACTGTCTGCCATGAAAAGAGTTTAATTTCTGCAACTAAAACTACGATATTACTTCGCCATCAAACTATGTCAAAGTTAGTTTGCTCAGTACATAGTCTAACATTACTTCAGCCATTCATTTCCCCCCCTCCGTTCTGAGTTCGAACCATTTTTCATAAGAATATGACTCTATCTACCACTGTGAAAACTCTACCTGGATTGCCACTAGAATTCTATAGGCGTGGTTATTCACTAACCATATAATCATTAGCAATTTCAACGGGATGATACGACGCTTTACCTCAAAACCAATTCAGATGAATCAGAAAACGACATTTTTGGAAAAGATCTAATAAATGAACAAGAATGGTGTATTGATTTCTCATTGGGCGATAAGCATCCACAGTTATTTCTAGCTCGGATCCAAGTGCATTGCATTTGCATCTAATCATATCTTTAAATGGCATATACTATACAATGAGTCTTGACTGAATTTTCCCTTCATGTTTCACCTGTCTTAACTCCCCGGTTAACTTGTTTTGGGACATACGATATTCGGTGGTTTTGATATCTCGAGGCTAATTCAGGCCGATGCACCGTGGTCCCGACCATGTTAAATTTACGTTACAGACAATGTTAAATTCGTTAAAATCATAAAGCGTATCAAGCAAAGGGAGTATTAAATGATCTATCAATCAGAATTACCCTGGGAGAGAGAGAGAGAGAGAGAGAGAGAGAGAGAGAGAGAGAGAGAGAGAGACTTTTGAATCGCTCAAGTTGGGTAACAAAAAAGGGGTAAAAAAAGTATTTTTCTCCCTCCATCGCAAATTGTCATATATTTTTTTTCCCTTACAGGGAAATGCTTCACCAGAGCTAAACTGTCTCACGTTTCTGTACAGAAGAATGGAGTGTGTGTGTGTGTGTGTGTGTTGTGTGGGTGTGTGTGTGTGTGTGTGTGTTGTGTGGGTGTGTGTGTGTGTTGTGTGTGTGTGTGTGGGGAAGGGGGATATAAACCGCATTGCAGGTACGAAACCCGGAATCCAAAGAAAAAAAAAAATTAATAAAAACCGGGAGGCTGAATACCCAACTCCATGCCGGACCTACACCCTGCAATAACGAAAGCCTTTAAAAACACCGCCTTAAGTGTACAACGAAATAATTCAAGATGGCTGCCAAGTACGTTTTGTGTGTGTGTATGTGTGTGTGTGTGTATGTGTGTGTGTGTGTGTGTGTGTGTGTATGTGTGTGTGTGTGTGAAGAAGAGAGGTGGATAGGGGAGGGGTACGTAGAGCTCCCCCATCCATCCGCTTTTCACCCTCTATCCCCATCCCTCCTTGCACCGAAATATATAATCTAGCCCTTGTACTTGTTGTTGTTGTAGTTGCTGTTGTACTTGTTGTTGTAGTTGCTGTTGTACTTGTTGTAGTTGCTGTTGTACTTGTTGTTGTTGTTGTAGTTCCTGTTGTACTTGTTGTAGTTCCTGTTGTACTTGTTGTTGTTGTTGTTGTAGTTCCTGTTGTACTTGTTGTAGTTGCTGTTGTACTTGTTGTTGTTGTAGTTGCTGTTGTACTTGTTGTAGTTGCTATTGTACTTGTTGTTGTTGTTGTAGTTCCTGTTGTACTTGTTGTTGTTTGTTGTAGTTGCCGTTGTACTTGTTGTAGTTGCCGTTGTACTTGTTGTAGTTGCTGTTGTACTTGTTGTTGTTGTTGTAGTTGCTGTTGTACTTGTTGTTGTTGTTGTAGTTGCTGTTGTACTTGTTGTTGTTGTTGTACTTGCTGTTGTACTTGTTGTTGCTGTTGTACTTGTTGTTGTTGTTGTAGTTGCTGTTGTACTTGTTGTTGTTGTTGTAGTTGCTGTTGTACTTGTTGTTGTTGTAGTTGCTGTTGTACTTGTTGTTGTTGTTGTAGTTGCTGTTGTACTTGTTGTTGTTGTTGTAGTTGCTGTTGTACTTGTTGTTGTTGTTGTAGTTGCTGTTGTACTTGTTGTTGTTGTTGTAGTTGCTGTTGTACTTGTTGTTGTAGTTGCTGTTGTACTTGTTGTTGTTGTTGTAGTTGCTGTTGTACTTGTTGTAGTTGCTGTTGTACTTGTTGTTGTAGTTGCTGTTGTACTTGTTGTTGTTGTTGTAGTTGCTGTTGTACTTGTTGTTGAACTTAATTGTCAACGAACTACAGATCACGAGGGCAATCATGGTTTTTTTTTTTTACCTTTGACCGTTGGTCGCAAATATATATATATATATATATATATATATATATATATATATATATATATATATATACATATATATATATGGAATATGGGAAACATAAGTAAAAGCGAATAATGATAATACTAATAAAATCCAAGAACTCATAAAGTCTATTTCATATACGTTTATAAACAGTGAAAAATAGTGCTCACCATCTACACATATTTTCACTGTTATCACTAATACGACGCGTCCAAACAGTTCCGCCAGTTACGAGAACCAAAGAATTCGCTAAAATCTAAGGTTGCAAAATCAAACACAGACGTATTATGACTGTTACTAAGATTTTCCCTCCTTCCTAAACTGAATAATCATATGCTAATTCCATAAGAAACTTTCATCGCCGCGAAAACTTCATTGATTCGCGAAGCGCTCCGAGCGGCAAAGCGAATTAATTATTACCCTTAATTCCTGACATTACCATAATTCGGCTGCCTCGAATCTAAGAATGATATCATAATGACTCCAATGTAATAACAGTACCGTAACACGGCAATGACGAAATTATAACATCGACATGATAACGGGATTACTATACTAACACTTATTATAATAACCCAACACATAATAACCCATGGACTGCACTGTGGCGAGAGACAAAACTGTAATGATAATCATATGGTAACACCTTGAATATATTCATAACACTTTTCGTGTGAATGAAGTAGCATTAACACACAAGCGACTTAAATAGGCTAAACACCCACGACTCTCTCTCTCTCTCTCTCTCTCTCTCTCTCTCTCTCTCTCTCTCTCTCTCTCTCTCTCTCGGACAAACCCATAGCCAACTCATCCACAACACAGAATGCCAATCAATGTGTACACTCGTGTTTACCGTGACTGTGCAACTTCCAAATTCTCCCAGAAACACAGTTTTTTGTTGTGGGAAATACCCAAGGACACAACTGGGATAGAAAATGTAGCTGAGCGCATGAAAAAGCATACAAAACTGATGAATATAACACTTTTTCCAAATTACCGTGATTAACCCAAATTCCTTTTTCCTTTCAATGATACAGTTGATTTTGTTCTATATGCGGTTCTATCAGTGTATTCATTAAACTTACCAATACACTATACAAATTGAGGTAATGTATGTTATCATACACTTGTATAATTGTATAAACTGGAATACACATGTATGAGTTGGGGGGTGGGGGCGGCTCGCCTTCCCCTTCTGAAAGACAATCGTCTATAAGGTAAAGCCAACCCCGGATAGTTAGCGGTGTCACTCCTCCCTTTCCGTGCGGAGTGGTGAACCCAGGGAGTCGAATCGACTCGCCACTTCGAAGCTTTCTCTTAAAAAGCTGCTCCGAAGTTTTGATTCCTCCAGAGTTTTGCTCAACCTACTATGGTCGTTGCTTGTATCAGCTTTGTCTCAGTGTATTGTATACTTAAATACGTTGGGCCAGCTCACTGGATTATTGAGAACAAAAATGTTACGTTAACTATTCAAACGCAGGTCATAACAGCCGCCCCTTTTACGACAGACCTAGAAGGTGGAAAGGCGGTCTTTAAGCTAGTAACATTTGCTTCTAGGGATGGAGGGAAGGACACAGCTTGTGAGTGTGTGTGTGTGTGTGTGTGTGTGTGTGTGTGTGTGTGTGTGTGTGCGCGCGCGCGCGCGAAATAAGGGGGAGGGGAGAGAGGAGACGTTACCATGTAATAATTCAGACCACCAGCACAAGCTGCGAATAAGTACTAATTTGCGATTACCATCACTCAGCAATTTCTGCTCAGACTCCTCCTCATTTCTACAAATGCTGCATAAAACACGGCCTTATATGAGGGCGTCAACCATCAGCGTGCTCCTCTCTCTCACTCCTCCTTTACTCTTCCCTCCTTAACTTGTTAACGTGTCACACACCCCCCTCACAAGCCACGCCGGGCCCTGGTCATCATCACCGACCGCTCGCTCCTCCTCACACCAAGACCACTAATGAAAGCTTCGAAGCAGCGAGTCGATACCTCCCTCCCTCCCTGGGTTCACACCACACGGAAAGCTAAGAAAAAGGATCAACGATTGCAAGTGGAGGCGGCTTTAGGTATCATCTACTCCCATCAGTTCTCATACCGTACTGTTCTCTATGGCCAGTTCACAATATTTTTTTAAGGAGATAAACGCTGGAACTGCTCGAGGGGAATGGATCATACACAGATAAGTCCATTACTTAAGGTTGACAATGACGGACGTATCGGGCCTCCTTGGTTAGCGTTACTGAGCGAGACTCATAACGGGCCCGCGTGAGTTTGAATCCTGGCTGCGGACGTCGGCCCACAGGCCAATCTGGCGGTTGACCCATCCCTCAGGAGTATGCTGGGGCGTGCACGCGTGTGTGTGTGTATGTAAACACACGTAGGAAGTAAAAACATGGTACATATAACCAAAGTTAAGCGATGGAGTTGCACGAGCGTATACCTCTCTCTCTCTCTCTCTCTCTCTCTCTCTCTCTCTCTCTCTCTCTCTCTCTCTCTCTCCGCATCACTCAAACAGCAATCACTAATAGGAAACATACCCTCCACAGCAGATGTCCTAGCTCATGAAAGACAGTAGTTTTACTCTCAGCACTATCAGAAGTGGTATCGGCTCAAGCAACTTCTATATAACGGGAGGCTGAAAGAAATGTTTCTTAATAGGCAACTCATAAACTGGCACGTTTCATTACGTAATGCATCAAAAGCTTTCGTCTTCGGACCAGACAGTTCGAACGTCTTACGAGTTAACGGTTCACAGACCGAAGGGAGTCGCCCCCACACACCAGCTCACAGCCGGCGGATCCTGTCTGTCTGGTTCAGGAACTTGGATCTTTGTCTTACACGGGACTTGCATACCACCCAAGGTTACTGGAGACACACTGGGTGAAGGTCACACGGTGGACTGTGGGTTACTGTACACACTGGGTGAAGTTCACACGGTGCACTCTGGGTTACTGTACACACTGGGTGAAGGTCACACGTTGCACTCTCGGTTACTGTACACACTGGGTGGAGGTCACACGTTGCACTCTGGGTTACTGTATACACTGAGTGGGAACATGAGCTGTTGCCTCTGTAATAGTATTATGGCGTACATACGTCCATTTTCAGTCTTCTTGGAACTCGTCAACTTTGTTGGATAATCTTTTAAAGAGTTATTACCACTACATAGTTAATATTAACCCTTAGTAAATCAGGTCAAAGGTCACGTCATCATACCTAAAAAGGTGTACGTACCGTTGTGTTACATGTTCCCAACCGCCGAGCTTAGGAGGTTAAGGATGGGATGGGTTCAGATAGAATAAGTTAATCTTGTCATACATTACTGGTTTTAGCTCAGTTACCCTATTACTTCGGCTATCAGGCACATCACTTGTTGATACATTAACATTAGTAGTAGTAGTAATAATAATAATAATAATAATAATAATAATAATGATAATAATAATAATAATAATAATAATATCGAGGCAAGAAGCTAGTCTTACATGACTTCGTAAAACAAATAATAAAAATAACTTTTCCTGACACTACTGGGACCAGTGGCCTGAAGAAAACGGGAACTCTCCAGGAAATTTAGCGACAAACAACTCACAAAAAAACTTATTTTCTTTCACGTCTGACACAACTTTCATCATGTTCTTCGGGAACTTCTATTTTCCTTTCTTTTTTTCACTTCTTTAAGCATACGCCGGTGTCGATAACAACAAATATGTGATTCTGTCCTTAAGAACTTACGTCAAGAATTCAAGAAATTATTCCGATTATTATTTTCCCCAAAGCAAATCGTCGCAGTATCACTGTCTACCTCATGGCGATCCTTCCAGGCCTCACTCTCTGGGCCGACCAAGGATGGTGTCACCTTCAACCACTGAAACAAACAAGGAGGCATCCATCATTCACCACCCTCCACTCTCTCTTCCACTTAACAGTTTCCAACAACGTTTCAGATAAACTCTTCACCTCTTGTCAAAATGTTCGCACAGCAGCTTCAATATTCAAGACCGCCTGACATTTCACGTCCAGGTGAACACATCCATCAGATTTCACTGACGCCCCCCCAACCAACCAAAAAAAAATAAAAACGTTTTCCTTTTCTTACCATAAGGGAATTACTGGGATTTTACGGTTAATTTATTGTCTATTCTATAAATATTTTCAAATGGCTAATTCTTTTTTTTTTTCCTCGTACAAAATTCTCGCCGTGATGCACATCCACCTTTTCGCGAGGCCATCCATCTTCACCGAAGAGCGTGACGTGAGCTACAATATCCATACCCCCACCTGGGTCAGTCACCTGGCGTGGGCATCATGCTGAAACATCGTGTTGAAGCACCATGCTGAAGCACCACGCTGAAGCATCATGTTCAAGCACCATGTTCAAGCACCATGCTGAAGCACCATGCTGAAGCATCATGCTGAAGCATCATGCTGAAGCACCATGCTGAAGCACCACGCTGAAGCACCATGTTGAAGCACCATGTTCAAGCACCATGCTGAAGCACCATGCTGAAGCACCATGCTGAAGCACCATGCTGAAGCATCATGCTGAAGCACCATGCTGAAGCACCATGCTGAATTCATCTATCAAAACAAATAATAGATGGAACGCTTGTCGAAGCGGCAATCGAAACCTTGGTCGGCGACGAAGTTGCCTTCAAGCACGTGGATACGGAGGTACGTTCAGAAACCTATGTATTCAATATGCTCCACCTATCATCATCATCATCAAGGTTTTCAAGAAAAAGAAACTCATAAAACTGATATGGGAGATCCAATTATGTGACGGCTAATCCCATGCCAGGAGCAAGTTAACAGAAAGGGGAGTTTGAGAGGGAGGACTTTCCACCGTGCACAATAGAGGAGGGAGACGATGGAGAACATGTCATCGAACACCTGAGCTCTTAGAAGATGAGTGTTGCAATCCACAAGACGTACGTAAGGAGTTCAGCACGAGTCACGGACGACGCAGGAAAACCCACTCATCTCATAGCAGCGGCGTCTTGAGTGGGCTGAGCAAGGCGAGTGAAAGAGGACACGCCACTGGGATTGAGAAATTCCAAAGCCTAAGACAGAAAAAAGAAATATATATGAGGTTTCGAGATGAGGTTCCGCAGGTGTTGTAAGTGCCTTCTCTATTTACGCAAGAAAGTAACCTATAGGTTATGAGACACTTCAATGAATAAAATGTATGTGTGGACACGTACATACAGTTAACTAGTTCCTATCATGACCTCCCAGTTCTGCAATATGTGCAACGTCTCAAATGTGTCGCCTAAATTCAATAAACCGTTCATGATGGTCATTATCATTATCACTATCAATTATCAGTATCATCATTACCCACACACACACACACAAAACCTGAGGCTGACACTCTCAGAACTCAAACAAACAAATATCAAGATATACATATATATATATATATATATATATATAAGGAAGATCCATGACAGCCTCCATCTTGGCAAAGTCACGAAGAAAGAAAAGTAATTAGAGAAATGAGCCGAGGCTCGAGCTCTGAGAAGCCCTGGAACTACCAACACGAGAGGAGGAGATGAACGACCATCCCGATGGTTCAGGCTGTGACGACCGCCATAAACCCTTGCAATAGTGAATGACGTCAGCAACGACCAATTGCAAACATACGCAAATGTGCGCAAGAGTAATACACAGCTGAGAAGACTTTTGTGTGTGTGTGTGTGTGTGTGTGTGTGTGTGTGTGTGTGTGTGTGTGTGTGTGTGTGTGTGTGTGTGATTGTACAATATGTACTGCGAGACCTTATGAGTACTGTTACCCTACAGGATGGGAAATCTTGAGTAGTGAGGTACGGGGTTGGCTTGGCATTTGAGGGTTTCAGGTGAAGTCAAGCTCAGAGGCGGGCTGATATGGTCAGAGAGAGAGAGAGAGAGAGAGAGAGAGAGAGAGAGAGAGAGAGAGAGAGAGAGAGAGAAACTAGTTGAATGTAGCGAGGAAGGGGGAGCTTTAGCAAAGTACAGCTTCTTGATCAAACGGAATAATGAATGGCTTCATTTGCACACATCTAATCCCATGTTCTAATTTTAATGACCAAACTCCAAAGGCTATTCCATGGTTTACCATGACCGATTCATATGCACAGGTTCATCCCAGTTAAGAGCACGTCGCCCTCCATATACCACATCGATCCAGTTCATTTAATCAGTGCACTTCTCTCACCCCCCTGAACATCGAGTCTCCAATACCCCCCCCAAAAGTCGTCGTGTTTCTATTCTTATGACATCCTTCTCTTTCTCAATCCATTTGCTCCCTCCATTTCTTCCATGATGATCCTCTCGGCTGGGTCGCTCTTCACTCATCCTCCCGAGTGCCCGATGCATTTCATCACAACTCGGTCAGTTCCCTCGATCAGACTACGCTGGCTAACACACGTTCCCCTAGCTCTAGTCTTTCTCCACACGATCAAACTGACCGGCACCGCAAATCATTCGCGGACATTACATTTCCAACACAACTATTCCCGTTCTTCTCTTTAGCGTTCAAGCATCAAGCACCCGCATCCACGCGACCAAGATTCGAACCCATGAGGATTCTGCCCCCCCCAAGGGCGGCCCGAGATGGCTTCATGATCAGTTGTGCTAACCGCCACACCTCGCAGGCCCTTACTATGAAGCTCAGTCCCCTGTTTAACACGCATGGGATGAAAGACTGAACACCAATTCGATTCAATCCAGGAGCAATTAAGCTTCCCTTTCCTTCGTCCCCCATCACAGACACGTCTTGTGTCTCACCAGCAGAGATGGTCCTGATGTGATCACGGTAGTGATATAGTCGTGTCTATCATACAGCGTCTGCATGTGAGGAGCCTTGTGTGCCAAGCCTCATGAAGAGGAGGTGGTGGTGGGGGGGTCTTATGATGCAGACCATTATCGGCGAACCTTGTTTACCAAGAGCTAAGTGGTTGCGGTGTCTGTCTGGCTCAAACAATGATAAGATCTCGCCTACTGGCCCAACAAAGGTACGTTTGTATGCACGTCCTTACACCTTGTGTGCATACCCGTTTTATGATCATCTCTATACAACTCAAGAATCAATGTCTTCCTTGAAAAGACCAGGTGTCCTCTTTCGATCCCGTTTGTGTCTCTCCTCTCTCCGGACCAGCTGTGATCAAGCTGAAGAAACGGGGGTTGGTCCGCTGCTGTAATTGGTACTGTTCACGTACCAAAGGAAGGGGAGAAGAACTCTTCTTACAACTTCCTCCAGAGCCGAGCGAAAAGTAGTTCTGGTTCTCGACACTCCACGTCTGTCACTTCTCAACCTGAATCAATGACTTTCAACTTCTCTCTCTCTCTCTCTCTCTCTCTCTCTCTGACAATCATTTCACTTCTCTTTCGAGACCTGGGGTGCTCGCGTGCCGCCTCCTTCCTCCTTCTCAAGCAGCACCCAACAGACACCCGTGTGTCCCTCCACACGCCACATATAATGCACAAAGATTGGCAACTCGTATATCAGACGACCCCGATGTCTTGCTCCTCTTCCTCCCAAACGTCAGCGAGTGTGGAACTCTTTACCACCTTTATATGTTTTCCCCTGACTGGTCCAATCTGTCTTCCTTTTAAGAGGCAGGTCTATCATCATCCTGAGGAACAGCGGGATGTGGGAAGCGAGACTTTCTCTTTTTTTTCCCCCAACTCAGGACGATCCTTGACGTGGGACGGAGAGAGAGAGAGAGAGAGAGAGAGAGAGAGAGAGAGAGAGAGAGAGAGAGAGCGCGAATTCTCCAAATGAAGGTCATCTTCCTCCACGTTCAATACAGCAATGAAAAAGAATTGCCGTGCGGGGTGTGTGAATGCCCAAGAAATAGATGACAATCAGATGGTGCCTGTGAGGGAGGAGGGGGAGCGAGTAGCCATTTATACACACACAGCAGGGAAGTGTTGGTGAGGAGGTGCCAACAGGGAGGGACGCTTCAAATAACGAGGCACAAAAGTAAAGGTCTCAGTAACGAGAACAAGCCTTGTCAGCCAACAGGTGTTAGTACGATGTCAACAAGGACAGACACTTAAGAGTTGCCCAATAAAGGTGTCAGTCAAGGTTTCTCAGTAAGGGGCTGCCTAGAAGGAGATACTACACAGGCGTGTGGCGATAAGACAAGCACAAGTTGAGGCCTCAGCTAAGAGGGGATGTACCAATAAGCTCTTACTTGTACACAAGTACCAGTCAGGCGCAGCGGAGCAAGAGGTGAGGACAAGGAGCAAGTGAGCCAGTTACGTGTCAGTAACAGGAGCTTGTGAGTGGTCAATAAAGCTACTGGTAAGCACCAGTCAACACCTGCAGGTAACAGGTACCTCGTGGAGGTGGGTGAGGCACACACACACACAAAGATCGATTACCAGATGCAGCACATATCAAATATCTATATATCTATATGTAAATTAGCTATACTAAGAGGCGGACAAATTCGTTCACTAATGCTAATTCTGCTGGTCAAATCAGCGAGCCCTTAAATCTCTCTGTAGTGCCTTTATCATGAACATAATCACGAAATCAGACATGGGTTATTTTCCCAACGTGAACAGCAATCACCAATATCATCTACCGCATATTTCCTATGAAAAGTAAAAAAAAAAATATTTTTTTTAAATCTTGTTTCGTGTCATTTAACGACCATACTTCTTGCCTGCATACTAGTAACATAGTCTTCACTAGTTATCTCCGTCCATCAGCCATGACTGTGATGGGTGAAGGTGTCCCTCTGCGCCACACGTCATGTTAGGAGACCGTATCATGAGCAGCTGTTGTGTGGCACTCTTCCCAACGCTCGAACCCGGTGCTTGGTCCGTCTGGCCACGTCTATTCGGAGGGGAACTGTCAGCGTCATGAAGTAGAACCCGAACGGCTCATGAAAAGGAAGGAAGGTCCTTGGGAAAGTAACCTAACACTACTTTATGCCATCTTTATCTTCTACAACAAACCATATATACATATATATATATATATATATATATATATATATATATATATATATATATATATATATATATATATATTCCTATGAGTCCACGGGGAAAATGAAACACGAAAAGTTCCCAAGTGTACTTTCGTGTAATAATCACATCATCAGGAGAGACACAAGAGAGAAATATAACAGTCAGTTGATATACATCGAAGAGACGAAGCTAGAACGCCATTTGGTAAACAAGCGATTGTCCAAAACATATTACACGAAAGTGCACTTGGGAACTTTTCGTGTTTCATTTTCCCCGTGGACTCATACGAATATTTTGATCACGCGCAAAATTGTGATCCTTTCCAATATATATATATATATATATATATATATATATATATATATATATATATATATATATATATATATATATATATATATATATCAATCAATCCAACTCTGGAAACCGGTGGAGCTTTTACTGGGTATCCTTTCCTGTGGTTGGTTCCAGTTTACCTAATCCAGACGGACCACTGGTTCCAGTGGTGAGTAAGGAGTCACTCGCTAACCTCGTCCAGACAACTGGTTCCAGCGGTGAGTGGTGAGGCTCTTGCTAAAATCGTTTAGACCATTGGGTTCCAGCAGGTGGTTGGGGGGGAGGCACTCACTAACCTCGTCCAGACGGACCGCTGGTTCCAGCAGGTGGGAGAGGGGCGGGGGATAGGTGGGAGAGGGGAGGGATAGGGTCTCGCTAATCTCGTCCAGACCGCTGGCTCAGGCGCTGGAAGGCTCTTGGCTAACCTCGTCACGGCCACACCGCCAATCCTCGACTCCGGTGTTAATTCCATTCCTTTGGTAATTACAGTCCGTTGGAGTTTCTCACTGGAAGGAAGTTGGCCATTTTCTTCACGAATGTTGGACTCTTGGCCACAACCCCTGGCTGGCCTTCCGTTTTTTTCCTGTACCATAAAACAAACAAAAAAAAAAATATATATATATTTTCGAGTCCATGTTATCTTTTCAGAGTCCAACCTTAGTTCTCTTTCTTTTCTGCAAAATATGGATCGTTTTGTCGTCCCCAGGGACTAGAAGAGAGGAGGGTTATCTGGAGGAACTAAGGATCAACGAGAGAAAAGTAAAGGAACAGGAGTGAGGCAGCTAGTTAGCCTGGAACAGTTCCAGACATCTGACAGGAATCCGTAGGAAATCTTTCCCAGTCGAGGGACGCTCTGAATTCCCCCCCCCAAGACTTAAAAGTTTCAGCTCACTCATGATGCCATGAGGCAATAGTTCTGGAACACAAAGTCCAACGTAGTACACACGAGGCAAGAAATCAAATTTCAATCTATTCCCTTAGGAGAGAGAGAGAGAGAGAGAGAGAGAGAGAGAGAGAGAGAGAGAGAGAGAGAGAGAGAGAGGGAGGGGTAAGATAATGGCAACCAGAGTGCGTTTCCATCAGCCAGCCAGTGGAGGTGAGTGATGGGAGGTGAGAGTGTGTGTGTGTACGATGGCTGTGGTGTCTGAACCTGTCTGTTATGGTGTCTGGAAGGTGGCGGACTCTGTACCAACGCCCTCAACAGTTTCCAGTCTTACTTACCTGCCATCATCCAGCCCTCCACCCTATTCGCCTGCCGTCACCCTGCCCCTCTCCATCATACTCCTCTGCCCTCATGCAGCCCTTCTTTCTACTCGCCTACAATCATGCAGCTCTTCACTCAACAAACCTGCCGTCACCCAGCCCCTCCTGTCTTCCTCTTAAACACACACACACACACACACACACACACACACACACACACACACACACACAAACTTGATAAAAACGTCTACAGCCACAACTTGCAACAACCGCGACCACATCCCAATAAAACTTAACATACGACCCTCCCACATACACACCATTCACACCTGCAATTACATCTCGTATCTTTTTATCTTTAGCGTGGCTCTTCTAATCGTGTAACACACCCTCCTTTACACCTTCCTCATCGACAACACCCACGCCTACAGCGACATCCTCTACACCCACCGCATGTTTCCTACAACCCACACACCACCATCCACGACTTCTTCCCTCTCTCTCTCTCTCCACGACCTGCTTGCGTGGCAGTCACTCACTTCTCACAAATGACACGAGCAGCCGCGCCTCATCACAAACCCCCACACCAACCCCCCAACACCTGCACACGGCATACGCTAACTTTCAACCCAAACTTTCCTAAACGTTTTTACAATTTCTTTCCCTCATCCATCGCGCCATCTTGGATTTCCCCCGAAACCCTGTCTTGAAGTTGGTTAACACAATCTTTTTAAAAGTATTTATTCCCTCATAAAAAAAATTCCTAGAGTACAAGTTTGGCTCGCTTTAGCAATCCGTCTGTGGGGAGACATCATCACCACACGTCCAGTTCATCTGTGTGGAGGAGTAATTATTAGATATCTGAAGTCCTTCATAATTCTGAATATCAGCCAAGGAATACGTTATGCGGTGAACCTGAGGAATTCTCTGTGGGGGGACGACCGGACTCAAAAATACTTGCTAAGCAGAGAAAGCTTTTCCTTACCTGTCATCAGATAAGGTGCCATTTTCATTAATAATGGACCAACAGCAAAATCTTCAATCAATTTCTACCTTCTTGCACATTCAAAGAATTATGTAGGGGTTCACACACACACACACACACACACACACACACACACACACACACACACACTCACTCACTAATATATATATATATATATATACATATATATATATATATATATATATATATATATATATATATATATATATATATATATATATATCGAAACCACAGGACCCATTTTGCAGGTTTCTTGCAGCTTTAAGGCTGGGCTGAGAAATTCTTTTTCACACAGAGGGAAAACTACTCAGTAGGATGAAGGCAGCGAGTGGGTACACGGAGGGAGGGAGGGAGCGAGCGAGCGAGGGGAAGGAAGATACAGAAATAGACTTGGAAACGGACTAGAAAAAAAAAAAGATAAAATGGTATGAGATAAGAACATAAAGAAAATGGAATGCAGTGAGGTGCAAACAGCTTAATGCAGGATATGTACAAAGGAAGGAGAGAGAGAGAGAGAGAGAGAGAGAGAGAGAGAGAGAGAGAGAGAGAGAGAGAGAGAGAGAGAGAGAGAGGGGGGGGGGGGGGGAAGATAGCAAGAGATCAGCTAACGATCTCTCCAAAGGTGAATGGAAGCCATATGAGAAACTGGTTCGTTCAGGTGGTTTTTTTTTTTTTCTAACGAGTAGTACGTAAAAACGAAAAAAAAAAAGAAGAATAACGTCATGAAGATTACGACAGTGTAGGAAACAAGCGTTCCAAACAAGAGCCGTGTGAAGGCAGTCATCGTCACGGCTGAAGCGCAACAGGAGGCGGAGGCTACTAGACAGACGTGGAGAGCGTCCTCAAAAGACAAAGAGAGAGTAACGAGGTTTATCGAAGCCTAAGAAAACGAGGATTACTCCAACACCTACGGCATAACGCCTCGTTACAAAACCAGTCGTTTGGTAGTAAATAATTCCCCCCCCCCCCCCATCCCACTCCAAAACAAACAGTATAAACAAACAAATGCGTTATCCCCTCCACCCAGCACCCACCGGTCTAAAGTATCCGTTGACCTCTGGCAACAAACATGTATAAATAACTAAAGAAATGACGTGTCTGTGGCACCACCCTGTGTCAACACCACCCCCCCCCCCCCCCCCCCACACGTCAGGACGCGCTCAACATCAGGGGCCTCGCTGTCCAGGAATGTTTACAAAGCGGAAAATCGGAGATTAGAAAGAAAACGATCCAATTAGGAACTTTGGGGTAGAGGCGAGACGTTACCTGGTGTGTGTGTGTGTGTGTGTGTGTGAGTACCCAGTAATTACTTACCAAGTACTAAAAACTACGTTCAAAGGTCTTAATCTAACTCAGGCAGCTGTCCTAATGAAACACGAGCGTTTGGTTTCAACCATGAGGCTAGACGTGCGTGTGTGTGTGTGTGTGTGTGTGTGTGTGTGTGTGTGTGTGTGTGTGTGTGCTTGTATGTCTAAATCATAGCGTCACTCGAGCTGGCCTGCAGCGGTGCCAAGTGCCTGGGGTTGAGGCAGATGACCTGCTGGCACGAGCATCCTCCACGACGGAGACCAGCAGCTGAAGCTCTTAAACGCACCGAATGATGCCATCTGGACCCGATGGACACTGCCAGTGCCTTGGATGGACACCCGCCCGCTCTTAATGTACATCATTGCATGAAGCCGATCACTAGCGAGGGAGAAATTCATGTGGGTCTGTGGGAAAGCATCTCCCTCCTAGTGTGGGCTTTACACTACGGGAAGGCTCCCTCCTTCCCCTCTCTTCCCACAGTATCAGACCATGGATTGGTCGCCAAGGCTCGTTGGCTTTCCCCCCTGGTTTCATCCATGGTAATCGTACTTCCGAGCCACTTCACAGAATAAGCTCATTAAAGAGAGTTTTCATGCTGCTCTACCAAGCACGCAATATGACCGGCGCATTTAACAAGTTTTTAAGGACGATTAATATCCGACGTTCATTAAAAGGGAAGGACTTAATGCGTGTTGAACAGAAGCCACGGTAGAAGACAGTGATAATACACGCACGTGCTGGTGGTGTGTCTTAAGCAGAGGCTACAGATAACTCGTTGTGGGGTCAATCGTGGTTAAGCGTGAATTGAATGGAGAAGTTATCACGTGGATCAGGTCCACACGTCACTGCAGATGATCAAATAGATTACCGGGAGAGACAAAGAGAAGGATTTGTAGATCACATATGGCCCGTGATACGAATCACGCCAGGAGGGCCAATACAGGTAACCTTCAGGTTCGACATCAAATGAAAAGAAAACTCGAAGTCTATCAGTCGTAGGGAACACTGTTTGATCACACCAAGACTGGGTCATCAGTCCGGTTACGCCATCACGTCTATTCTCGTTATCCGATCAATCCGGTCATTTAGGTCAGACGACGTCCAAGATCGCACGGCCGGCGATCTAGTAAATCAAACGGTAAAGACGGTACGAGAAGTGGATCACGACCCTGAACACGTCGATAAGGTCTTTCAGCTCCTCGATACGACCCTTAAGACCTTTCAGCACGTCGATACGACCCCTGAGCACGTCGGTTAAGGTCTTTCAGCACGTCGATAAGACCCTTGAGCACGTCACATAGACTTTTTAAGCACGTCGATTAAGGTCCTTGAGCACGTCGATACGACCCCTGAGTACGTCGGTTAAGATCCTTGAGCACGTCGATACGACCCTTGAGCACGTCGATTAGGGTCCCTGAGCAAGTCGATACGACCCCTGAGTACGTCGGTTAAGGCCCTTGAGCACGTCGATACGACCCCTTGAGCACGTCGATATGACCCCTTGAGCACGTCGATTTAGGTCCTTGAGCACGTCGATACGACGCTTTTTTTGAGCACGAAAGGTGTGACCCTCGTGAACGATGCGTGTAAACCTTACAGCCAGTCACTTAAGCCTCATACCAAAAGGCTAGGCCACCATGGCCTTGGGTCGTGCCACCATCGCGCTCATGGGTCGTGCCGATGTGCTCAAGGAGGTCGTGTCACATGAACCCAGGTATATAACCCCCCGCTGTTCGACTCCTATCCAGGTCGCATCACATCACGTGGCTCGACAACAGAAGCAACTTCAAAACGCATCAGTCCCAGCGGAACTCCACCTCCCGACAGTTTCCGAAACTCCTGCACAGTAACATGGTACAGGAGGGACCGTCCCCGTTACTTCCCCCCCAGGAGACTCGCGCGATCTCCAGAGTTACTCCAACTCTCTCTCTCTCTCTCTCTCTCTCTCTCTCTCTCTCTCTCTCTCTCTCTCTCTCGGTCCGTAGACGTGCTTGCTGGCAGACGGAGAAGCGAGCACGACTGAGTCGAAACTGTGTTTCATGTGTATGTACTAGCCAGCCAATAGTCGCTCTGGCTGGATCTACCGAAACTTGCCTCGCTCGAGGCGTATGGAGATCGCATCTCCTGCAACAATTAAGATGACAGATGTGGGCCATACGACGAATTACGCGAGGCAGAATCGCTTGAATGTCCGAGTAATGCTGATGGTTCATGTGGTGGGTCGTGATGTCCGGGTAATGCTGATGGTTCATGTGGTGGGTCGTGATGTCCGGGTAATGCTGATGGTTCATGTGGTGGGTCGTGATGTCCGGGTAATGCTGATGGTTCATGTGGTGGGTCGTGGTGTCCGGGTAATGCTGATGGTTCATGTGGTGGGTCGTCATGTCCGGGTAATGCTGATGGTTCATGTGGTGGGTCGTGATGTCCGGGTAATGCTGATGGTTCATGTGGTGGATCGTGGTGGCAGCGTTCCTGTGGAGGAGGACAGAGGGAAGGGGTGAACTGATACTGCCTTGTTACAAGCAGTGGCGTTCCTCTAACGTCGACCTCTAAGTCTCAGAGAGAGTAACTCTGACCCACGTCCATTTCTAAAACCTCTAACCTAATCTTTCAGAATTTCTGAAAATGACTTCTCAGTGCTCGATGAATTCGAATTTCAACCAGTAAATACCCAAAAATCGTACAGGCTTGACATAACCTAAAAAAAAAAAAAAAACGGCCACAAGTCCAGTCAGTTTTGTTACCATATTGCCTCATTCTTCCATCCTCACTCCTCCGTTACCAAACGACGTTGTAATTGTAACGCTAACAGTAACACGGTCTCAGACTCCGTACAAAGTCCTGGTACGAAATGTCCAAAATTCATACCGAACTGAATATCATCTTTCCACTCGCGAGTTCCGACGGCCAATCTGTTTTTTATCGTATCCCAGGTGTTTTATATTAACTCTGTAGGTACTAGAGAAAATATCCAGCCCTGGTCGCTACAGTCGCTATCATTTCACTTCAGGAAACCCAACACGATCCAAAACCACTCGCTGGAGGCGAAGTGGGCCTCACTTCTTCTTCGATCCCATCTAAACCATAAGAAAACTATTATATTGAATAATAAACAATTTAGACCATATAAAGCAAGTTAAACCATATAAAACGGGAAAACAATGATGTCTACAAAAAAGGAAAAACTTTTCCTAAAAGCCTGAAGTTGTTGTGTAACCCCAGGACCAAACCTACGGGTGCTCTTGCAGCTTTAAGGTTAACGCTACAATCGGCAGGAGGGACAGGTTGGCCTCCTTTTGGTATGAGAAGTTCTCCGACGAGACTTTCACTACGGTGACACAACTTCACCAGGGTTTCCGACGTGTAGAGTAAACCACAAGCGAGCGGGCGCAATTAATCTTACATAATAAGTTCTAACACAACATCAACTACGTCACGAGAACATCCATAGCGACAGAGCGTTCTAAAGCGTAAATTACATCGCCAAACACACACGCGCACACACACACATCTCTCTGTGTAGTACGCGCTACGAGAACATCGGGAACACCTTGAAAGCCACCGTGTTCATCAAACACTTCGTCTACGACACTACTGCCCATCAAACACTACCTCATCCACAAGACACATTCCACCCTTCACTCCGGCAAACCGTCCGTCCGTCAGCATAGCCTCGTCTATCGAGCATCACCCCTTCCATCAACCATTCTAACAATAGCATCGCCTCACCTGCCGCGCCAGCATCATCAATGCCTTACGGCGTCGTCCATCAAAACACCTTCGCCGTCAGCACAAGCTTTAATCTCCTAGACTAAAGCATCACCGGTCCTGCAGCCTCCATCACCTCACCTCCATACACACACACACACACACATACACGTACCCACGAGACAAAAGACCCAAGGTCAGGATCTTTCACTGAGGCCGAGGGGAGGGTGGTATGGCCTCTGTTGACACGGTCAACAATCCCTACATCCGTAAGTGTACCCATCTACAGAGAGGTGGGGGTGGGTAAACAAAACACCGAGCGGATGAGAGAGAGAGAGAGAGAGAGAGAGAGAGAGAGAGAGAGAGAGAGAGAGAGAGAGAGAGAGAGAGAGAGAATCTTTCGTATTTTTGTTGTGGATTTTTAGGTACCACTCGGCATCTTTAGTTATCACATCAGCACCAGTACTACGTCACCGCTGTGATTGCATGACATTCTGGAAGCGATGCTTTACTGCAGCACTGAGCTATTAACAGATCTCAACTAGGTATGTCCTTTGGGTAGAAATGGGTGCCTGGCCTTTTCAAATCCTGACCTTTTAGGACCAGGACAAAAGGTCAGGTCAGGGCACTCAAGGGTCACACCGTCGTTCTCAAGGGTCGTAACGACTTACTCAAAGGTCTTGCCTCCGTGTTGGAGAGGTTTTAACACAAGCAACGTGCCGAAGCTGGTCAACACTCCACTGCAGTGTCACCCAAACCACAGAATGACCAGAGAAGAAGCTCCAGTGGAGAGGCATTCTCTCAAGGCTCGGTGACAAGCCAGAGAGGAGAGAAGAAAGAAAGGTAAGAGCTGGACCTGAAGATGGACGATTCGGGGGGGGGTAAAAAAAGGAGGGAGAAAGAGGTTTGAAGATAGAGGAACAGAAGGGAGAAGAAGAAGAGAACGACGTAAATGATGAGAGATTTTAGATGACTTAGGTTCTGCAGGATAATGAGATGAGCCAAAATAAGGGAGACAGAGGATAAAGAAGAGGAGGAAGAGCTGAAGAAGATGGTTCAGAAACGATGAGGAAGGTGGTTAATCCTCTGCAGGAGGAGGAGGAGGAGGAGGAGGAGGAGGAGGAGGACGACCACCACCATCACCACAACTACGACGAACGTGACACACCGAAGGGATGAATTTCACCCCAATTCAGCTGACGTACGTATTTGTTCCTCGCTACTAAACTCTCCCTTTAACTTGTGGAGCTGAGTCAGCTGACAGGAGGTGAAAAAAGAATCAGAGCAAAGGGCGTGAGGAGGGGAGGAGGAAGGTTAGATGACGGGAGAGGTGGAAGAACGGATGGCAAAGGAGAGAGAGAGAGAGAGAGAGAGAGAGAGAGAGAGAGAGAGAGAGAGAGAGAGAGAGAGAGAGAGAGAGAGCAGGTTGCACGGCCACACTCAGCCATCGGGGCATTCTCTGCCACTCAATACCTCTTTTACCAAACAGGAAACTCGCCAAATTATTATATATATACATATATTGTTGGAAAGGATCACAATTTTGCGCGTGATCAAGATATTCCTATGAGTCCACGGGGAAAATGAAACACGAAAAGTTCCCAAGTGCACTTTCGTGTAATAATCACATCATCAGGGGAGACACAAGAGAGAAATATAACAGTCAGTTGATATACATCGAAGAGACGAAGCTAGGATGCCATTTGTTTACCAAATATATATATATATATATATATATATATATATATATATATATATATATATATATATATATATATATATAAAATCATACTGTCGAGAAGTAAATCTCTTTACATAGCGCTTGGTGGATTTTTTTTTTTCCTAAAGCCATTATTTTCTTTCGAGTGACAGTACGAAACCCATACTTTCGGTCTCCATAGGAGCTGTCGATGTTTCGCTCAACCATCTTCATCGTTTCCTCGAGAATGAATCAGACTTAGATCGAAGATACAGGACTGTGTGTATCATCAAAGCCTCTCTCTCTCTCTCTCTCTCTCTCTCTCTCTCTCTCTCTCTCTCTCTCTCTCTCTCTCTCTCTCTCTCTTCCATCAAGCTCGTGGATATCATCCTACTGACACTCGTTTCACAATGAAACCCAATGACCGGACCAGACCAGACCAGACCCCTACTCACGAGCAACGGATTCTCTAAACATATAGTTAGATAAGCAAGTCCGCTTCTTCCTGGACAACACCAGTGTATCCTGTGGTACAAACAGCCCTAAGGAACAACGCAAAAAATCTCCCCCCTACTGTGACCAGACGTCTTGAAGCTTACGAGACACACAAAAGGTTACTCCGCAGCTTTCTTTCCACGTACACCACATGCACACTACCAAACGACCACATCAAACTCGTTATCTGCTGCAAGAATCTGAAGAGTACGAGTTTCTTCACGGCCGGCAACCTCAACCGTAACTAGAAACTCTTGCAGAGGTCTCACTCTGTGAATTCACCTGTCAAGGAGGAGGAGGAGGAGGAGGAGGAGGACGAGGAGGAGGAGGTTGAAAACTCGCGAATGATACGAAGCGTCTGGGAGCAGCTACCACCATCCTCTCTCAAGTTATCTCACCATGGGCGTCGAGAGGCAGGAAGGGACGGGCCCTGAGGGCAAGCAAACAACTTCACAGCTTCACAACCCCTTCCTCTTTACCCTATTGAAAGGCGGGGCAGGGCGATGCTCTGAGGAACTCTCCCTCATTCTAAAACTTTTTTATGGGTGTACTTAAAAAGAATATTCCAAATTAGGGCTGCAACGACATTAGAAACAGAGCAAGATCCAGGAAACGTATAATGTAAAGATGAAAAAGTTAGGATGAGGGTTTTTGCTCCACATATGAAATTGAATTCCGTGGTATAAAATGTTGATGCTTGAGTATTGTCAGGGTGTTGAATGCAAGGCCATAAGTAAACAAAGAATTTCATACTGTGGTCTGTACGAGGAAGGGGAACTCCAGTGAAGAGCTTGAGTGTGTTGGAGGTAAAGCCTATGTAAGTGACTCATGGTGACCACCTATAAAGCAAGCTAAAAAAAAATTTTAGTCAATGTTGTGAAGAATGGGGTTAACTTCAGTGCAAGGATGTGTTGTCGAAGAACAGTGTCAAATGCTTTATTATATCTATTGCTACTAGTACTGTGCGGGAGTGGGGTGCTGTGGTTGATCAAAACTAATCAAGATGGGCTGTGTTAGGTTAGCGTGGAATGTAGTAGTGCAGTGAATTGGCTTAGGGTCATACTGTGTAACTGAGCCAAGTGGTCTTGTTGATTTTGCTGTGGGTGGATATATATATATATATATATATATATATATATATATATATATATATATATATATATATATATATATATATAAATGGGGAGAGAGAGAGAGGATATCTACAGGTACCTAAGACGAATAAGTAGCGTTCACCGTAGAGAGAGAGAGAGAGAGAGAGAGAGAGAGAGAGAGAGAGAGAGAGAGAGAGAGAGAGAGAGAGGCGGGGAACGGCATGGGAACGTGAGGAAGTTCAGCTATACCAGTCTGCTTCATTAAACAGGAGGCAGTCTAGGACCAGTACTTGGGCCCACGGTACGCGAGACAAGTTTAGATCCACGAGTTCGCTCAAGCATGCATGTCTCAGATGGGGGAACACCACCTCGCTTCATTACCAGCTGGAGTCGTGGATGAACCACGCCAACGCCTATAGGGCGAGGTGAATACAGCAGCTGGAAATGAGGGCGCAGATGACATTCAAAACTTTCATATGAGAAACCTTTCATCTTATTTTCCTGCCATGTAAGACCAGCATTCACAGACCAAAATACACACATAAAATAAATGCATAGTTCAGTCGTGTATGTACACCTCCAACACACCTGCAAGAATAATCCAAGGGAAAGTCCTGTCCACTTTGCTCGTCTGACAATGGGTTTCTTCGTCAAGACAAGAGAGGGTGAGGATGGGACTGCGGGTGGCGAGCGCCAGTAATGTTCGTCGCTAAGTGCATTATGACCCGGCAACCCAACGCTTGAAGCTAATGCCGAGTGCCTCTTGCCACTATCACAAGAGGCGAGACTGCTTAGCTCTTCAAAAGGCGTTCTGATTCTGAGGGTCTGTTTCAATGTCGTTTAACCCTCCTGTCTTTCGACGTCTGTTTAAAGGGCCTCTGTCCAAGGATGGTTTTTTTAAGGTTTTAATGTCTACAAAATGCTTTTTTTTTTTTCCAATTGGCCGGATGTTTTGGAAAATGTCATATGCAGAATAACACCTTTTAGGTGACTCTGTCGCAAACTCTTTCTTGTTTACTGTCTCAGTGACGTAGGGGCAATGGAAGGTGGATTTGTTAACCATTACAATCCCCTTCCCCACCTCACCAGCACACTCTTATCTGGTTCTTGTGATCCTAAGGGGGTAAGTCCTTCCTGTGTAACTGCCACACGCCGTTCAGAAACACTAGATTATGCGAGTGCTTCATGTTGCAGGAGTGACTGAACGACACCAGTGTCACATGTTGCAGGAGTGACTGAACGACACCAGTGTCACATGTTGCAGGAGTGACTGAACGACACCAGTGTCACATGTTGCAGGACTGACCAAGTGGCACCGGTGTCACATATGTTAAAGGCCTCATCAAGTGGCACCGGTGTCACATATATTAAAGGCCTCGCCAAGTGGCACCAGTGTCACATATGTTAAAGGCCTGACCAAGTGGCACCAGTGTCACATGTGTTAAAGGCCTCACCAAGTGGCACCAGTGTCACATATATTAAAGGCCTCACCAAGTGGTACTACTGCCACACACAGCAAGACTGACCAAATGGGATCGGTGTCACACATTGCAGAGCTAAGAGACACCAGGGCTACATATGGCAGAAGTGACTAAGCGGCACCAGTGTCATATACTGCAGGACCTTACAAGTGGCATCAGCGACAGACGTTGCACAGTGTGTGCGATTGCAGGCTCATCTCGTGCCGCTTAATTATGTTTCTTCAATTCCGAACAAAACACTTTGCAACCATTACTAAAGCAACGGTTCTTTAGCACAGCTGTATCCGTTAGTATGACCCTTCAGGGTCAAGTCATAGGCCAGGTCATCAAAAACGACTTGGTACAGATCTCTCTCTCTCTCTCTCTCTCTCTCTCTCTCTCACACACACACACACACACACACACACACACACACACACACACACACACAAATGCATATTCAACTTCTCTAACTTTCTATTCGTCTTTTTAATCTTTCTCTCATTTCTTGCTGCCGGGTCACGAGTCTTTATTTACACGAAAATTAAGACACACGACCCGGCAGCGAAAAATGAGAAAAATTGAAAAAACCAACAGAAAACTAATGAATTTTAATTATGCATTGGTCTTCAACAAGCAACGCATTAAAAAGAGTATTCTGCCTGCTAATACGAATGAATAATATCATATATATATATATATATATATATATATATATATATATATATATATATATATATATATATATATATATATGTCTGTAAATGGCGTTTGTCAAATATGTGCGATACCTAAAGACAAACTTTCTCCTTTAAAAAGTAAGAACAATATTCATGATAACCAAAATTACTAATATGCATTACCTGTTGTTTCATGGTTTTAGGGAGGCAGTCAGTCAACACGAAAAGAAACAGAAGCAAAGCATTTGACACGGGACAGGCAGGAACGAAGGTTTCCTCTTGAGGAAGGAGAGATTTGAGAGAAAATTAACGAAGAAACTGATCAACGACTCCATACGTGTTCGTAAGATCCCGACTGTTCACTGACAAATCGCATTCACGACGCGGTGCCACGCAAAGGTATGACAGATGTTAGCAGTAGGAAGAACTTGGAACGTGAACAATTGATCAACCTGTGCCACAAGCAACCTCAAACTGTTGGATGGCTCATGCACGCCACCGAAGGTCGGGTCCCCCATAAGACCATGGGGAGATGGAGGGCCCATGTCAAGTATAGACCGAAGATGGATGAATGGGTGCGAGGCAAGAGGTGCTGGGTGATGTATCAAAGAATGTAATGTATTCCACACGCAACTTCGAACTCTTTATCAATGAACACATATCCTCATAGGAACATCTAGTTCATTTTAGCTTTTCTAGACTGGAGACAAGAGTGGCCAAAGGGTAACTAGCTTTTCTAGAGAGGGAACAAGAGTGGCCAAAGGGTAACTAGCTTTTCTAGAGAGGGAACAAGAGTGGCCAAAGGGTAACTAGCTTTTCTAGAGAGGGAACAAGAGTGGCCAAAGGGTAACTACCTTTTCTAGAGAGGGAACTATGAGTGGCCAAAGGGTAACTACCTTTTCTAGAGAGGGAACAAGAGTGGCAAAGGGGGTAACCTTAACTATGCTGGTGGCCATTATGGTTATCAGTGGCCTGGGAGCATTAGAAGAGGAATATCATGAACGGGAGATCAAGCGCAATAGATGCATTGGAGTGAACGGAAGCGAGAGGATTTAATTAATCTAAATCTCGTCCAGCAGACTCCATCAATCGTTAGAGGAAACCATCCAAGGCTTTTATATGTACCAGGATTGGCCTTGGTCGTCATAAAAGAGGTATCTACGCCACAAACCTCTGACTGGTTCAACCACATGAGGTGATTCAATTCCAAAGAATTATCAACACCATCTGAAAGTGATTCGCAAATCCAATAAAGAAAAATATTAGGGTAAGAGAGTGCTATATGGAAAGTACGGAAGTAAGAAGAGCATTTGTGAGACAGTTGAGGAAGGTGTGCAGTAATGGTTTGGGCATACGAAGGGGATGAGTGAGGAGAGGCAGTGGAGGGAGTATGAAGGGGTAGGAATACGAGGAAGAGGTGGAGGGATGCAATGAAAAATGACTTAAGTACTCGGGGCCTTGAAATTGCAGGGGAGTGCGAGGCGCACATATGATAGAAAGAACTGAATCCATGCGGTATACTAGGGGCGACATGCTGCCAATAGGCTGAACCAGGTTATATGAAGGTGTTAGAAAAAAACCTAAGAGAAGGTCTGTGGAGCTTGGTGGTGGATAGGGAGCTCTGGTTTCGGTGCATTAAAACACGACAGGTATAGTTGTATGCCAGAGAATGAGGTCGCCTTTCCTTCTGTTCCTTGCATTGCCTCCCTGCACGGGAAACGGCACAGGTGTGTGTCTATGTATGTATCTGTATATGTATATATATATATATATATATATATATATATATATATATATATATATATATATATATATATATATATATATATGTGTGTGTGTGTGTGTGTGTGTGTGTGTGTGTGTGTGTGTGTGTGTATACATGCCGGATTCCTCCAGCTGGAAATAACAAAAAAAAAAAAAAACGAAGAAAGGTAATCACTAGAACAGGGTTCGCCTCGCTCCTCTCTGCTGAATTTCAATTCCATTAACGTGGAATGTGATATTCAGGAACCGCCTACACAACCTGGCTGGGTTACTTAAATATGAGCCAACCAATTTCAGTGTCGGTAGAAGACCTTATGAAGAAAAAAGAAATCCCACTGTTCCTTTCTATCTTATGTTTACAACTCTCTTGTGCAGCTGGAGATCCCCTTTACTATCTAAATAATTGGGAGCTTGCTTCAGCGAAGGCGCCGAAATGTTCGGGCGTTCCGGATGTACTAAAGCAATACCGGTGACATGGGGTCAGTTACTTCTGCAACTCGTCTGATGTTGTACGCCCACCAAACTCCACCTTACCATCTCCCTAATTTCCTGACGACGCAGACGCACAAGATCGGATCCCATGTTCGTCAAGGCCCCCCAGCCAGCACCAGTATACTGTGCAACAGGAAATACTTTATTGGAACTCTAAGGGATTTGATTCCTCTACATGTTGGGTGCTCCACCTGACTTGGAAAATTCTGAGTGGGGCCAGCCAGCCACGCAATACAAGACACACTACCTTGAAATTCGAAGGCAAGACACATTTTGCCTGATATTTTTGCGGAAATACCCTTTCTTCTACTACCGTTACTACCACTACGCCCTAGGAAAATAAATTGACTCCATTTTCAAAAAGCTACTAGACTGTGAAGCGAAGTATACCAAAAGCAAGAAAGTCATGAGCATCTATATTCATAAATCACAACATATATTTATATCACAAGGGTTTTCATCCACGGCACTTGGCACCAACAATATTCGTGTGTCACACTGTTCTGATGCAGGAAATATAGGAAAATAGACTTGGTTCCTCCAGTTGGCACAACACATTATATTGTGTGCGTGTGCGTGTGTGAAGTCTTAACACCCTGTGTGTTGTCTAACTTGTTTGAGATGTCACACCACCGTGTGTGTTGTCTAGCATTTGTGTGTGTGTTTGTGTGACATCGCACGACCAAGGCCTATGCGTGATGTCACACGACCATGGGTGTCGACTGGCTTATGAGCGAGTATTTACCGCTCCCTGAGAGGTGGTGGAATCGTGTCACCAACACCTGCCATGGCAAAATAATCTTGGTGCGGGGTCCCGTGCCGTGCGACATTCGACAAGAATCCGCAACGAATAACTCCCTCAAGGTTGAGGTGGTTTCAGGAAAGGGGCACGGCATCTATGACTCCCCTCACCGCCACCTGAGTGAGGAAGAGTGACAACAGTGAAGAGAGTGGCAACAGCAGCAGCACACACCTGGCCCCGGTAGCTCCCCTCCCTCAACAGTTCCGGCGCTGTCACTGTTGCCGAGTTCAACCCTCTACCAAATGCTGTTAAGTAAAGGTTTTAATTCCCTTCCCATTGCGTCACTGTTCTCTTCCAGCCTCTGCACACTCTTTCTCTCGCCTGCCTCTCTTATTATGTGCCAACTGGTTTAATATATTTAAGTGTTTTCGATGTAAGGGCACTTCTAGGTTTCTGATGAAACCATAGAACTCGAGAACAGTTCCAGTAAAGGCGAAGGTTTCCAGAATGAAAAGAAAAAGACGGGAAAATAAATGGTAGCGGGAAAATGAAACCACACGATATCAACAGAGTGGGGAAGCAGGGTGGCGCAACAGAAAATCGGCAGATTCCTCGGTCAAACGAACACTAGACATAACGAGACTTGATAACACAAATCATATCAACAAAAGAAGCATCCTGGAAAAAGACATCCTTGCCAAGTCTCTACAGATTCTGGCATCTTCCAGGGACTCGTAAATTACCCCTGGTGAAAGGCAGGAAAAGAAGCCTGTCCTTCCCTTACTTCCTCTCAACACCCACACATTTCGCCTCCACAACTGACATGCTCAAGCGGCAGATCATACAATACCTTACCACCACTTACGCCCCTGCCCTCATGACACCCCCAGACACCTCCGTTGGCGGACGTAGGGAGGCATACGTCCGCCAACGCCGCAAGAGATCACTCACATTGACTCGCCCAGACAGCGCAACCAAAACACCTCACCTAGCGGCCCGGCGTTTGACACGCCACAGGCAATTGCCATCGGTCAATGTGGCGACCTGATCTTCATTTGCCGATCTCCTGGCCGCCATGACACAAAAACAGTGTTTTTTCTGAAGAGACTTTATAGAGACTGATATGTATAACTTCTCTTTTATATATATATATATATATATATATATATATATATATATATATATATATATATATATATATATATATCTGTACCGCCGGGCAGCTGTAACGTACGGATTACGACAAATTGGATTGCATCTATAATGTTCGAGTTCAAAGTTAATTACGAGGACGATGTGATGATTTCCATAACATAACTTATCTGGGCGGTTTCTGAGGTGATTTTCTTTTAAGTGGGATGTGAATTAAAATACACACACACACACACACACACACACACATTATGTATATATATATATATATATATATATATATATATATATATATATATATATTATATATAATATATATAATCCTCTAAACAAACTATGATTAGGGAATGAATAAATCACATAAATTCTAGTGGCGACTGCCACGAGCCCCATCGAAAAGCAGTGCATCTATACCATTTATTCAAATAGTTCCAACCGCTTATACACAAACGGAATATAAAAGGTTAAATTGTTGATGTAATTTGTAAAGTAATTACTGCACAGCTGTTCGTGAAGCACTGATGACAACGATCAGCAGATCACATTAGCTTTTGTTGATTTTTTTTCAAAAGTGGCTGTTTAATGTCTACACGTAGTAACACACACACACACACACACACACACACACACACACACATGGATAACTTCCAGCAGAGAAGAAGATGCCTATGAGAGAAGTAAATATGGCTCTTGAGAAAGAAGGCCTGTGGAACGAATCTTTGACATTTCTAAGAGAGAGTAAGCTCCGTCTTAGACAAAAGGAAAGGCTGGGTGGATTGATCCGAGTCTGGGACTCCCACAGAGCATTTAATACTGTGCCCAATGAGAGGCTGATCAGAGGTGAGAATAAGGCGGAGACTCCTTCAATGGACAGAAGATCATCTTGGCGAAAGGGAACAAAGGAGGAAGCATGTCAGAAGAGCCCTTTCCCGCATGGTTCTGTTTTGGGACCAACACTCACTCTTCTTGATCTATCTAAATGACGTGCCAGAGGATGTGGACTCCTACTCTGATATGGTTGCAGATAATGCTAAGCTCACAAGGGAAGTGAAGAGTGAGGAGAACTGCATGAACTAAACCGCCTCCGGAGCTGGTCTGACACTTGGCTAATGAAACCCAACCCAACGTAATGAGGTTGGGACAAAGTGAAAAAAAAAAGAGCATCAGTGTGAATGTCACCCAGCAGGAAACAAGCGGCGGGAACCTATAGGAATCCATGTTTGAGAGGAATCTGGGAGTGGGCATAGGTCCCAAACCTTTCATGGGAGTCCTACATTAGGGGAAATATTACAAGGGATACAAACGGTGAAATGACACACCACATGAGCACTGATGTGTATATGGCAAAGAAAATAAGTTATTCATCAACTTGTTCACATACTACGTCAGGAAAAAGTAAAAAGAAAAATAATAACGCTTCTCAAGGTTGGTCATCACGTCTAAAGTTACGTAAAAAAAGAACGTATAAAGTAGGTCCACAGGAAAGCAACAACGATGCTATCAAAGTTAAAAGAGCTGAGTTACAGGAAAAGGTTAGAGGCTTTCAATTTGAGAGGAAAAGGTGCAAACAAGTACTACCAACGTGTCTATGTGTTTGCGGAATGGAATAATGGAATTATGAAACAGTGAATGAAATAATGAAAAAAAAAGTTCATTAAGCAGCAGGACTATTAAAGAGAATTCGAGATGCTTGCCCCACGGGTGTAGAACTCTCTCTCCCCCGTACACTACAAAGACGTAACCATTGGTTAATTATAAACTCATTGTTCGAAAAAAAAAAAGTTGAACGTTTAGATACAACGAATATTTGACGAAGTCTTACTACATGTTACACTGCCGATAAAAATGCCTCACACATTCTTACCTTCACACTCAAAAGCAAATCATATGAAAGTCTTGGGTCTACAGACTTAAAGAAATCACCCGTGAGGCAATAAATCCTGGCCCACACGGAAAAACAAATGCCTCAACGAATTCTCAACAAACCCCGGATTCATTTTTCGGTTCTCGTTTTCTATGTTGGTCCGTCTTCACCTCAACTCATGTGCTAACAACGAGACCTTGGACTCTCTTCATCAGCAAATGGAGGTCAGTGTTCACTTCATATTTACCGGAAAACACCCCCTAAGCAATGCAGAACCACAAGGGGGTGAACCTCTCTTCCCCCAAGCTGTACAAACGAGCCCAACTTCTAAGTTAACAATTAGACTATACAGGCCACTGGCTGTTGTGTAACTGGAATATGGGTCCAACTATGGATCATTAACTGTACAGTGTAACTGGGATATTTGTATACGATGATGTAACTGGAACAAGAGCCATCAACTGTACATTGTAACTGGGGTATACAGTATTAACTGTATTATGTAGATATGTAACAGAGACCATTACCTTTACACTGTAATTGGAACTTGGTCATCACCTGTATACAGTAAGTGATGAGAGGAGCATCAAACAGTATAATGGAACAGGAGACATGGGCCACTACCTGTATAATGTAGAGAGCTATCCAACGGGCGGTAGAGGCTCGCTGGACGAAGCTGTTGCATAAGCTATACGCTACATAACGTAACCAGGAAACAGACAAGCATATGTAATTTTTCTGAGAGACATCATGATTCAGGTATGAACTGACCTACTAACCTATTCATTTACCAATTTATTTTCAGGACTGTATGGACGGCGGGGGAAGATGCCGTGATGGACAAACTTTTGAATACTTCAGCCAAAACTATGAATGAGATATCGAGACACACACACACACACACACACACACACACACACACACACACACACACACACACACCTAGTTCATCCTGTGACTTACGAAACTCCTGCTTCGTTGATCACTCTCTCTGTTACGAAACACAGGAAGGATAACTTAAGCTAATGTGGTTGATTTCTGAAATTCCACCGAAAATATCACCAGAGCTGTAGAAGCAGAGAGCAGAAAGCTTCAAATAACTTACAAATAAACGATACAATTACATCAGTTCTTCCTGCTAAAAATAAGCGTCATAATCCATTCGTTAAACAACGCCTAACAATTATAAAGCAAGTAATTTGGCCCTACTAAGCAATTACTGCACACATTCCCCTCCCCCCCTCCCCTAATTTTATATTTAGACCTTATCTGTTATCATTACCTGGGCCTGGCCTTGACAACTGCAAGATACTGCACGCAAAGCCCACCGGTGTGACGTCAGCGTGACGCAACAGGCGCCAGATAGCCTGACTCATCAAGGGTCAGCCAAGGTCAACACGAATACCACAATGGAGTGTGGCGAGGAAGTCATTCCTGAAGGAACGCGCGACTTACACCCTCAGGGCGATGACTGACCGTGCTACTTGCAAGATACTCTGGGCCACAGTAGTTGGAGTGAATGGTCCCAGCCAGTCCTTGAGGTTGACTGGGCTTTATTGAACTGTCTACTGCCTCTAGGGCGTGCAGAGGAGAGACTACTACATGTGAACGTGCAGAGGAGAGACTATTAGATGTGAACGTGCAGAGGAGAGACTATTAGATGTGAACGTGCATAGGAGAGGTTATTAGATGTGAACGTGCTGAGAGGAGGGCTGTCCATTTGTCGGGATGTCTCATCACAGGTGCCGTACTTTACAAGCGAATTAACTTACGATTCGACAAGGAAGCAAAGCCCGCGAGCGCGCACCCACACACACACCTGACACAATCCCAGCAGGGGTGTGGAGAGCAGACACCGGTGGCGCCTAACACTGCCCTTACTTCTACTACTAGTACACACCTGACACTTCGCCAGCAGGTGTTATACTAGTATCGCTGGTCAGACACAGCCCTTCCTACTGTCATACATACCTGTAATGAGAAAAATGAAGTGTTAAAAAGGCATCTTTAAGCTTAATACAATGAGTATGAATGACTACCATAATTCATATATCAGACATGGTTAATCAAAAGGATAATATTACACATCAAACGAGTGATATCTACCCAATGACCATATATCACAGATTTACTTATAACCTACCTCGACTCAATATGAACCAAGCAAACGATATTCTAAGGCAACAAGAATACGTAAATATATTCTCAAACACCCACAAGTCTAGACAAAAAAAAACCTTTCCCCCTCGGCTTCAGAATCTTCGCCAGCAGCAACATCTCGTCTGAATACACCTCAAATAATTCAATGAACAATAATAACCAAGGAATCGAAACCCCTACACGGTTATAAACTAGGAAATGAATACCTTTTATCTTACGCCTTAAGTTAATGTAATATACCGAGAGTTATAGACGAAGATAAACTGAAGGATCCATTTGACCCTAAAATTATGATCCTACATCACCATCCTTCCATCGTCCTCAGTCAGAGCAATCTAATCGTTTTCTGAAGATGGTCAACAAAGTCTTCGGATGGATTCGTTGAAATTTCATTCAAACCAGATGTAGTTCACGTCTGATATATGACAGACGAGTTTTTCAACGTCCATGACTTAAGTTTAAAAATTCGTAGAGTGAAGAATCGATGAGAGACCGAACACTGGGAGAATTTCAAACTCCACAAAGACTCTACGATAATCTGCAGTTGTTAGTATTCAGCACACATGAAACACCAATCAGCCATTATGATGGAACGGTTCCATATGCTGCTTCAGTACCTTCCAATCCGTCATGTGCTGTTCCAATAACCTCCACTAATCTCTCTCTCTCTCTCTCTCTCTCTCTCTCTCTCTCTCTCTCTCTCTCTCTCTCTCTGTGTGTGTGTGTGTGTGTGTGTGTGTGTGTGTGTATATATATATATATTCTACACCACTATCCTGCAATCAATCAATACTCAGCGCCAAAATCCTACCTTAATCAAAATGTTCTACCACTCAATCATTACGACGCAACAACGTCCATTCAATACGCTGCACTAGTGACATGCATCCACTTAATATACAACGCCAAGAACCACCAGTGTCGTATACTTTGCGACAGAGCTTTCTGATTTACCATCTCCTTCCTACCGCACACAAGATTATGACCTCACGACATTACTACTCTCATCCAGCAGATACCCTCGCCAGGTCTCCTGTTCATCTGTCTTTCTCATATACGTCCACACAATGTAACCTCTATATAGTCTTTCATCATCTTAAATCAGGGTCTTTCTTTCTGATCCATATACGACAGAAATATAGATACGTTGATCAGTATGCTGGACACATTAATGTCGATCGTCGATTATTCGGCCCCAATAACTTATAACCAGTCGATATGCTGATCCCGTAACTTGTTAAATGAGCTGATCCATTAATTTGCAACTTTCCAATAACCCGCTCCAATAGCCTACAGCACTATCAATATGCTGGGCCAATAACACACAACTTTTCAATCATCGACTCCAATAACCTATCAACATAAAACTCATCGATATGCTGCTCTAGTTACCTACAACCTGTTATTAAGCTGATCTTACAACCTACAACTTATTATCATGTTGCTTCAACACCCTGAAATCGATCAATCAATACCCCGCTCCAATAACCCATAACCTTTGTCTGTAATCTGCTCTCCAATAACCAACAGCGAGTTAATGTGTGCTGCTCTAACAACCTTAAAACTATCAGTATGCTTTTCTAAATGCCTACAACCTACAAAGTATGCTTACCCACTCAGTAACCGACGTCAGGTCAATACGTTGCGCCAATAACCTGAAACTTGTCAACAAATGGTTCCAGCAACCTGCAAAGTGTCATTGCGTTGCACCGGCCAGCGTGTCGGATAACGACCAACTTAAAACATGGGAACCATTTGCTCTCAGTATCACGGTTCTAATTTCAATTTCTGCCGAATGAACGGATAATCTACATTTCTACCCACCCTTAGTTCGTAATTAATGTTGTGGTAGCGCTAAAAAACCACCAGTCTGTTTAAAAACTGCTCAAATACAACAACATAGGCTGTTGTGGGAGTGCTAATAACCCCTCCAGCCTGTTTAAAAAAATAAGTGACTCAAACGAAAACGGAGAAGAATGGGGGTAGGCAATGCGGACGGAACAGCTTCCCTATATCGTATGAAAAGTTCGGAAACAAATTGGTTTACTGACGAAGTTCGTCCGGATGCACGAGAATATATAGGGTTTACTGACGAAGTTCGTCCGGATGCACGAGAATATATAGGGTTTACTGACGAAGTTCGTTCGGATGCACGAGAATATATACGGTTTACTGACGAAGTTCGTCCGGATGCACGAGAATATATACGGGTTTACTGACGAAGTTCGTCCGGATGCACGAGAATATATATACGGTTTACTGACGAAGTTAGTCCGGATGCACGAGAATATATATAGGGTTTACTGACGAAATTCGTCCGGATGCACGAGAATATATACGGTTTACTGACGAAGTTCGTCCGGATGCACGAGAATATACAGATATACAGATATCTGGGTTGTGCGTGGCTGGCGGTTAACGAGGTCGAATTTCCCCTTCGCGTGAACTGTCAGGAGTTATTTTACATCCATGTTTGCAGAGCGATGTTGAAAAACGTGTAGTCCTTCACTGTGATTCCTGCGAATAATATCTCGCAGATGAATAAAGCATATCCAAAATGAAGGACATGGAAAAGAGGAGAACTTCATTGTGAGGAGAGAAAGGAGGGTAGGTGACGGGGGTTAGAAAATAATAATCCAAAAACCTGTACTTCGTTCCATCCATATTTCAATACAGGAAAAAATTAAATACATGACAGGAAAACTTGATATACTTAATATGAATTTCAGTATAATCTGTTTTGTTCATTCACTGATGGGAAGAAATTGTATCGATCAATTACGACATATGGCTGACATTTTATCTCGGGATGTCTCAAATGAAAGCTATAGTCTCTCTCTCTCTCTCTCTCTCTCTCTCTCTCTCTCTCTCTCTCTCTCTCTCTCTCTCTCTCTCTCTCTCAAAAACTCGTCGCAGGTACTCGGGAGTTAATACTCATTCCCTATCTATCTCCCACCCCTCCTCTCTCTCTCTCTCTCTCTCTCTGGACGTAAAAATGTACGGGAATCCTCCTTCCCTTCCCTTCCTCCCACTGTGAGGAGCGATGCGCGAGGGAGAGTATCTGGTTGGCGTCAGTTGGCGCGCTCCGTCGAAACTATACCCTTTCCCGATATGCTCTGCTCCTCCTGTGTTCATCTCTTGCTCTTCTTTATTACGCCTTTCGAATCTTGGCCAGCTATCATGCCCCTCCTCAAGGCTAGTCGAATGCTACACTATAAAAGACCTCCAAAGCGAATTTGGTAACCCTTGTACCGCCTCAAACGACGCTCAGCGATAGAAAAAAGAGCCTAGCTGGATCTAATGACAAATTTCTACTGCTTAACAAGCCCCTATATATACACATATAATGGCTCCTAATACATGTACTATAATGATATGCATCAGCGTCATAACTGGGATAATATGTTCATCTTCATCTTGAATATGTTCTAAAGCTACTTGATGTTTTGGGTTAAAATTTTCATCCAGTTACCTACCGAGTTTTCATCCAGCTACCTACCGTGTTTTCATCCAGCTACCTACCGTGTTTTCATCCAGCTACCTACCGAGTTTTCATCCAGCTACCTACCGAGTTTTCATCCAGTTACCTACCGTGTTTTCATCCAGCTACCTACCGAGTTTTATACGGAGTGGATGAGGGGGAAAAAAGCTGTTCTAAATCTGATTCAGTTCAGCTGGACTGAATCAGAATTCCCGAGTGGAAATGGTCTGCGCCGAAATCACTTAATTACATTTGGTCAAATCAGGGTGATAACAGGTTCCAGACGAGAGTTATATATTATCAGCTGTAACGAAATCAGGTGATTATATTGAAGGGGGGGGGGGGGGGGGGGGTGACATGACATGTCCAACTCAGTTATAGTAGTCGTATCGAAATCAGTTAATTACATTAAAGCCGATGACATGTGCAACCGAGTTACAGTAGCTGTAACGAAATCAAGACGATTACATTAAGCTCCTAACAGGTCCAACTGAGTTATCTTAAGCCCTGGTTACATTGGTACAGATTTAATCTCTTTCCAGCGACGTCCGGTCAGTTTTACGTATGCACGAGCAATTTCCCTCGCTCTCTGCCAGTAATAATCATTCCTGATTCTCGTCAGCGCATGATTCTCCTGGCCACGGAAACAATGATTCAAAGGTCTAAAAGGTCTCTCTCTCTCTCTCTCTCTCTCTCTCTCTCTCTCTCTCTCTCTCTCTCTCTCTCTCTCTCTCTCTCTCGCTCTCTCTCTCTGGAACTCTGCTCTTAAGTTTACTGAGCGACAAACTACCCACAATCGCTGCCCAGGCCTGCAGCCAATCAAAGTTTGCGATGCAGCTCCTCCAACTTTTTATGAAACTACGCCGAGGACAATTAATTAACTAGAGTGCAAGAGCGCCGGAGAAAATGATAACGATGGTAACCAGCGGAAAAAAAAGAAGAAAAAAAAAGTACCTTGGAAGGGAAGGGAGATATGAGAGTTAATAAAGACGGGTAAAGGCTTAAGAAAACATCAGAACAGACGAACGCGAGGATGTGAAGAGCGAAGTGATGGATTGAATCGGATTGAGAAGCAGAAGCTAAAGAGGGAAGTGAAGGTTTAGGTGGTGTGGGGGATAACTCATGACACAAAACGTGATGGAATGGTTGTAAAACCTTGAGGAGAATTACGGATATGGAAGAATTAATTAATGGGGTCAAGACAAAGTACAAAGAAGGAATAAAGTAAAACAAATAAATGGGATTAAAAGAAAAAAGATGGATGTTTAACATGAACATAAATGTAAAGCTAAACACGTCACGTAACGTATGGAGTTAATGATGATAATGTTAAGGGTAAAGAGTGTGAGAGAAAGATGGGGTAAACAATTGAAAGTTAACAATAGTGAATAAGAAGGAAGGGGTCATATGGTAGGTGGATAACAAAGTCTTGGTGGAGAAAAGAAAGTGCAATAACAAAACTGGTGCCAAAGGGTAAACAATCGCGTTAGCAGAAGAAGAGGTTAAAGAAGAGGGTAAAAAGAGACGAACTTTGAAGGTAAAAATGTGACCATTTCAATCTATTTACTTTCTACATATTAAAAACTTTTCCAAATATTTCCCATTCAGTTTACTCGTGATTCTGAATTCCATTTTTTTGGAATACAGAAAAATTCCCAACACTGGGTCCCTTCTAAGCTGTCTGTGACAGTGGAAGATATCAAAAACTCACAGAATAGCGCTATAAAAGTTAGAAGTTATAGCACCTCATTCTATTCATATTTGTATCTTAAGTCATAAATATTCAGTTGATTCGACAGTAGGAATCTCTGCAAATATGTGCACCGTTAACGGTTGGTTGGTTGGATGGATGGATGGATGGTTGGTTGGTTGGTTGGTTGGTTGGTTGGTTGGTTGGATGGATGGATGGATGGATGGATGGTTGGTTGGTTGGTTGGTTGGTTGGTTGGTTGGTTGGTTGGTTGGTTGGTTGGATGGATGGATGGATGGATGGATGGATGGATGGATGGTTGGTTGGTTGGTTGGTTGGTTGGTTGGTTGGTTGGTTGGTTGGTTGGATGGATGGATGGATGGATGGATGGATGGATGGATGGATGGATGGTTGGTTGGTTGGTTGGTTGGTTGGTTGGTTGGATGGATGGATGGATCGTTGGTTGGATGGATGGATGGATGGTTGGTTGGTTGGTTGGTTGGATGGATGGATGGATGGATGGATGGATGGATGGATGGTTGGTTGGTTGGTTGGTTGGTTGGTTGGTTGGATGGATGGATGGATGGATGGATCGTTGGTTGGATGGATGGATGGATGGTTGGTTGGTTGGATGGATGGATGGATGGATGGATGGATGGATGGATGGATGGATGGTTGGTTGGTTGGTTGGTTGGTTGGTTGGTTGGATGGATGGATGGATGGATGGATGGATGGATGGATGGATGGATGGATGGATGGTTGGTTGGTTGGTTGGTTGGTTGGTTGGATGGATGGATGGATGGATGGATGGATGGATGGATGGATGGATGGATGGTTAGGCTTTAAAAAATGACCTAGCAACCACCAAGGTCTCGCTGAGGTTGTCAACGCCAACATCCATCAACCGAAAAACCTTAAACACCTTCTTCTGATGGTACGAGGATAATCCTAACCACACACACACACACACACACACACACTCAACTATGCATGTGGCTCACGCACATTTGAGTTATCTCGTCCTATGCGGAGGCATTCGCCCAAGCCTTTGATGTAAAATAAAATATTGGTTTTGAGGACGTCTGGCAGTAATTGTGAATGTTGCCACTGCGCGGGCTCATATATATATATATATATATATATATATATATATATATATATATATATATATATATATATATATATATATATACCGGGGTACGAGTAACGAGCATACCCAATGTCTCAGTTGCAGAGGAGTTGCTTTGGGTGGTGGTGGTGTTCAGCCGCTCAAGGCATTATCCATTTTCATTCCCATGTCTAATCATACTGCCTTTATAGGAGTAACGTACTGAGGTTAGGCGTTACTGATATCTAACACTCAGGTTGTCTAAGGAAGTGTCATAAAGAGGGCCAAAATGTACTATGAACCAACTGTCTAACACACGAAAGAAAACGGCGTATTTGTTAACATAAACTGCAATACTGATTAGGCATTTGATAACATTTACTGCAATAATGATGGAATTTATGGTGCATCTAGTGTCCCAAATTCAGTAAAGTTCCTATGTGTAAAACGAAGTAGTTATGGCTCTCTCTCTCTCTCTCTCTCTCTCTCTCTCTCTCTCTCTCTCTCTCTCTCTCTCTCTCTCTCTCTCTGTACAGTGTGTGGCAGCACCAGCTGTACAGTGTGGCAGCACCAACTGTATAGTGTGAGGCAGCACCCGCTGTACAGCGTAGCACTACCATCTGTACACAGTGTGGCAGCACCAGCTGTACAGTGTGTGGCAACACCAACTGTATAATGAGAGGCAGCACCAGCTGTACAGTGTGTGTGGCAGCACCAGCCGACAGTTCATCTTGACACCATGCGGGAGTGACAGAGCGCAGGCTTGGCACCGTGTGGGGAGTGACAGATGGCAAGCTAAACACTGGAGCAAGTTAGGTAACGCAGGCTCGACATCGTGAGGGGAAGGGGTGGTGGTGAGAGAGCGCGCGGGGGTAACGCAACGCAGAGGTTAGGGTAGGGGGTGGCTGTAGGTGGAGGGAGAAGGGTTGATCGATGAGGGAAAGGCATGACAGATCACAGCAGTGCTGCCTGATGGGAGGGCGACAGCACCATAGCTCTGGCAATATCTATGGTTCTGGAGAACCCTCTCTCTCGCTCTCATATACATATATATATAATATATATCCCTGGGGATAGGGGAGAAAGAATACTTCGCACGTATTCCCTGCGTGTCGTAGAAGGCGACTAAAAGGGAAGGGAGCGGGGGGCTGGAAATCCTCCCCTCTTTTTTTTTTTTTTTTTCCCAAAGGAAGGAACAGAGAAGGGGGCTGGATGAAGATGTTTCCTCAGAGGCCCAGTCCTCTGTTCTTAACGCTACCTCGCTGACGCGGGAAATGGCGAATAGTATGAAAGAAAGAATATATAATATATTCCTATGAGCGAGTCCACGGGGAAAATGAAGCACGATAAGTTCCCAAGAGCACTTTCGTGTAATAATCACATCATCAGAGGAGACGCAAGAGAAAAATATGTCAGTTGATATACAACGAAGGGACGCAGCTAGGACGCCATTTGGTAAACATGCGATTGTCCAAGACCACCAACAAGCGTATCATAAACTTATGTGGACAAGAGGGTGAATTGTTTACAAATTTTATCAACAATAAAGTTATCTAATCTGTAGAGACCATCACTAATATTAAGATTATAATTCTTTGTGTATTCAATAATAGAAGATTCAATGATATTTCTAGTTGTGCTGGCATTGTAGCTAGTAACTGAGGTGGCTTTACTCCAGTCAATACAATGATCATAGTTTTTGACGTGATTAAACAAGGCATTTGATTCTTGTCCCGTTCTTATATCTAAGTTGCTTAAGTCTATCAGAAAGATCCTTACCAGTCTGCCCAACATAAACCTTGAACACAATTTCTACATGGCACTTTATAGATGCACCCAGGAGAATTTTCTGGCGAGTTCTTGATTAAGATATTCTTTACAGTATTATTGCTGCTGAAGGCAACATTTACATGAAAGGATTTAAGCAACATGGGAAGTAAAGTAAAATCATTATTAAAAGGGAGAACTAAAAGATTCTTGGCATCAATGGGAGGTTTGGGCTCAACTCTAAAAAATTATTTCTTTGCCAACTTAAGGGATTTATCAATGATAGATCTAGGGTACTTCCCATATCGCTTATAACTGGCGTCTGTCACCAAATTGGCCACGCGAGTCCGTGTGTCTGCGTCATTGTGCACGCTGGCTACCTATAACCACTGGTTATCTTCCGTTCGCCTGCCACGGCAAGAGGAGGCTATCATCTCCCCCTTAGTTACAGTGCTGAACTCTACAGGCCGACGACGACGCAGCCGCCTGTCGTGCCATTAGCGGTGGGGAATCACGCCCTTGAGCGCATCACTCACTCACTTGCTCTTTAAGCGTGACCTGATTCCAGCAAGCTAAGTGGGCGGAGTACACACACACACACACACACACACACACACACACGGGTACTCGAGGAACATCACACCTGTCAACTCCTATGACGATGATCATCTTTTTATCAGTTTATCTTTCCTTCCTCTGAACTAACTATCGTGTTGCCCTCAGCCCTAGACTACTATGAACAAAGAAATCTTCAAGATGGTCGCTACTTGGCGTGAAGAATACTTGCTTACTACTCTGGAAAATGATGTCGACAACGCATGTCCACTCCTAGGGGATAAATTTCCTCCGTGAGAGCATAATAATACAATTAAGCTGAACATCATGACACAGGAACGTCATGTGAACCACAGTTCATTCAGATCTTTAGAAAAAAGGATTAGGTCATCTCATCTGCCCCAAAGACGAACGAGAGCCTTGCGATCATGCTATTTACCAGCATCTCTCGTCTCTCGAGTAGTATTTTGGTCAATTTTTAAAAAAACAATGGAAAAAATACCAGCGTTTATTTCAAAACTACGAATGGCTCTCCATTTCAACATACGAATGGACCACTGGGAACAGCATGATGATAATAATATCGCCAGCAAGAGAACAGCAAGAACTAGAACACTAGAGATAACACAAGCTGCAGTGGTTCAAGAAGAACTACCTAAGGCAATAGTACTAACATCAGGAACAGTGGTGGTAGCGTCATCAGCATTGGTGGTAATAGAGGAATTAGACGGAATGCTGGTAGCAGCACTACCTACGAATAGCGGTGGCACAAGAACTAACTGAACACTGGTAGAGGCACCAGCAGTACTTGTGTTACGAGAACTTACTGGGACACTGGTAGAGGCACCAGCAGTACTTGTGGTACGAGAACTAACTGGAACACTGGTAGAGACATCAGCAGTACTGGTGGCACAAGAACTACCTGGAACACTGGTAGAGGCACCAGCAGTACTGGTGGTACAAGAACTAACCTGAAGCCCCAACAGCCGTGCTGGCAGAAGCATCTGGAACGCTGGGAGGAGAACTACCAACGAGAAGTGGATTATAAAAGCCGTGGCAGAGCCAACGGCACCAGCAGCTAAGGGGTGAGGCGGCGGCGGGACAAAAGGAGGCGAGAGTGTTTGCCTGGAGGATGATGCCCCACGAGTTGTCGTGACCTTGGGAGGGCACACTGGGAATTTCAAAGGAGGAGGAGGAGGAGGAGGAAGGTAAGGGTAGTCAGATTATAATACCCAAGGTCAATACCAAGGCCCAGAACGTTACCTCTCTCTCTCTCTCTCTCTCTCTCTCTCTCTCTCTCTCTCTCTCTCTCTCTCTCTCTCATTGCCGAACTACAGTCCAACTTTGCGTACTCGCCCATTCATTATTGCGTTACTCTTTCTATCATTTTGGCATCGATTCGTTTTTCGTGTCTGTGTTCGTATGGTAATTGCTTGTTTTTTTTTAATTCATATCTTGGATGATTCTAATCGTCCTTTGCGGGATTTGCAGTCATGTTAAATTCCCTCTTTCTGGCGAGTCCCACTATCGAGGCGAGTCCTTCCTCCCCGCCCCCTTGTATGGGTTCTTCTCATCTTCTCAGGCCTCCACCATCAAAGCATCCAAAGCTCATTATCTAATGTCAATAGAGCCATCGAGAAATCATCCCCTTACACTAGTCGCGTTTCCAGGTCTTCTTAAAATGGTTCGTCTCCCTTGAAGGCAACACTTACTGTGCCTCGTTCAATAAATGTTTCACTGCTGTGATGGTCCACTGCTGAATCCATGCATTGCAAGGCTTCACAGAACACTGGCAGAGAGTTTTGAGGTTTCATGGGGAAGAGGATCTGAAAGATTCAGTTCTTACCCAGTAGCCAGAGCAATCCGTCCACCTCCTCCTCAACCAACGACAAAGGCAAACCAGGCCAGAAGCCATAGGTCTCACGAGCTCACAGCCAGCAGCTTCCTCTCAACCGTTCCTGGTGATGGAACATACGATCGATGATCCAACATTAACTTTCAAAAGAACAGATGATACCCGATCATCTTTCAAGCATTAAGAATGATCTTCTATCCTCTAAAAAACAACACAATCGAGAGTTCAAAACTAGCCTTTAGACACCTTCAGAGAACTGATGATCCTTGATCATCGTCTTCCACGAATAACGGATGACCTACAATCATCCATCAACCACGGTCGAGAATCCAAAATTATCCCTCAAAACAACCAATCACCCAAGATAATCCTTCATGAAATGATTCAGAGATCATCACCGGGACACAATGCCCCTACCTCCACAATCCACGTGGAGGTAGGGGCAGGTTGACGACACATAGAATGCAACAACTACCCCTGCAACACAGTCGCTCGTCCACAGGAAACACAGCAAGCTTGAGGAACACCGGCTGCCGATGGATTTCTCGAGTCTCGAGTTAACGCCGTTTCATCGGCTGCCAGTGGATTAAGGCAGTCTCTCCTTGGCCGAGGACGTCCGACGTATCCACTCTTTTAATACAGTCGGAAAGTAACGACAGCTAACTGGTCGAGCACGAGATGTCCCCAAGATTAACGAGCTACCACACGTTGTTGGAGTTACCCCTGCGACGCTACTGGCCATAACCGACATTCCTTTAACGAGGTAAGTCATAATGTTGTACAATAAAGCAGGTAGACGCTAGGCAAGCCGGCCAGGTCCTTAGCCCAGCACCCGACAAGCCTATACAATATAGACGGATCATCCACACTTTACTGCCAAGACTTATACATATTACCGTATAAGAGGAACGCGCGCAGGAAAGTTTCCGTGTTAATAAAGGTGAAAGAATACTACCAGATCGAATCTCCTGCCTGTCGCAAAAGGCGGCCAAGAGAAGCGGATCCGTGGGC
>NC_092229.1:11422893-11517893 GCF_036320965.1 Panulirus ornatus
TTTTCGACAAACATGATGTGATGCAGAGAAGCTGACTTGAGCTCCCCATCCTAGTATATATCCTCATAATACTGGATGGGACACACGACCTGTTGACCCCGTACCTAATTCGTAGTGAAGTAAAAGGGGGCGACATCCTCCAGCGTACCGCATATCGTCAAAGTGTCTCAGCGATCACGGGTCGCTATATGCATGTTGTAAAGTGAAAGTCCCTTTAACGCAATGCATCACACTCACGGAGAACAAGGGTCTATTCCCCTCCTGGTCTTAACTACAAAGGTGAGGGTGACGCTGCCTCCACAGAAGACGGGCAAGCCGAATCCGATACACTGCTGCCAAACACACAACTCCTACCGTTACCATCTTCTGTACGACCAATACTCCGTCACGGACAGAAGTCCTCTGCGTAGCCAGGCACCGTACACTGAGAACGTGGGGGTAGAAACGGAATGATAAAAGAGCAATTTGAAAAGTTCATTAAGAATACAGTACTGATACCTGCATTCTACCTTCGCGTACATACTGAGGAATGGCTAGGATTATGGTCATGATGAAGGTGGCGATGACGATGATACAGAATGGGAGCAATTCATGGGAGTCTTCTCCACACACACACACACACACACACACACACAAACACACACATCCCACTAGGGAGTCGTCATGCCAAGGCGAGGATAGATGAGCCAACGTAGACAGAGTGTACATGGGGCAAAGAAGAATCAGGATGGAGTTAGGTAGGCCTAGGTGGGGTGAGGTGGAGACAAGATGGAGCCTAGGCAAGCCAAGGGAAGCCCAGCTCGAAGGGAGGAGCGTGGGCCGGGTCGAGCGAATGCACGGTGAACGCAGCCTTGCAGACCACCTTCATAGTAATCGTGTGACGTTCCGCCGAGCTCATCTCATCAAGAGAAGGAAGGTGGTGAGGACAGGAGACTGGAATTGGAGAAGGGGCTCAGGGACTGAGTCAAAGGATCAGGGGAGGAGAATGGTGAGTGGAGGAGAAACGAGGAAAAGAGGGAGAAAACAGGTCGAGGATAACTGGGGTAGGGGACGTAGAAAAGAGAAAGGAGAATGGCAGTCAAGTAGGGGGAGAAAGATAGGGAATAATAAAAACAAATGGTCACGCTAAGGGTGGGAGGGAAAAAGAGGGTATTTACGAGTGCGTGCGATGAAATGTGGTCAAGATGCAGGTGTAGCATGTAGCCTCACCGCGGGGAAAATGTATCGTTACGAAGAACGAGTGTGCGAGTCACGTACTGTCAAGTTCTACATGTTTAAAACAAGTCACTTTATGTTTGTGATCTGAAAGCCAACAGCCATGTGTGTGTGTGTGTGTGTGTGTGTGTGTGTGACACAGAAGAACAGGCATCTCCCTGCACCAGAGGCGTGGCAAGGCTATGGTGTACTAGTGTGGTCGGTGATGGTCGGTGAAACTAACTAGTGTCGTCGACGGTGTTATTTCAGGGGTCTATTTGTTCTAACGACTGTCATCATAATTCCGTAACTATCACGAATAATGATTATTTGTAAAGGAAAGTGACCCATCTTGTTATACTGCAGCAGTCTCAAAACTGGAAGAAAGAGTAATGAAATTTTCTAATCTTAAAATTTCAACGTTCTTTAATTCTGCTCCCACAAGAAATACGTATTTAAGTGTTTCCAGGAACCGGAATGATAAGAACCTGGATGTTGAAATCTAATTTTCGTGGGATTCCGGGAATAATTGCGGGTAAATCCACTAAAAACTGGTCATTAGCAAACGAGATTGTGAACAAAGGCAACATGAATATCCGAATGAAAATTTGACCTTACGTTTCTTTGTGGACCATGGGATGGACAAGAGCATACATCATAAGGGTAGCTACACATGGAGGCTCAATTCGTGATATTCAGTTCGAGATGGTGACTTTATACCTGTATGCCATTCAGAGTACTGAGCCATACCTACAGCCACTCTGGAAGCTGAAGGATCCCGGGATGGCCGCCAATGCTTGCTGGCACTCAGAAAGGGAAGGTTCTCTGGGGGTGGGCTAGACTACGTGCAGCCACTCAGGAGCGAGGGGCTACAGGGTGGGCTGGCACTGCTTTGCAGCCACTCAGGATGGGATGGTACTCGGGAGGGGCCAGCACTGCTTGCAGCCATTCAGGAGCGGAAGGCTAACTAATGACGAGCATTGCAAAGGCGTGGGAGACGAATGTTCTTCAGGCGCAGTGCTGTGCACGAGTGTTGCTCTTCACGTGCAGTGTAGTGCAAAACAACTGTTGTTAAGGTGTAGTGCACCACAACTGTTCTTCAATCAGCACTCTGCTGACGATGAAAAGTTGTAGACAATGATGCTCATGATCTTGTTAATACCGGCTGCCACCCGCATCTGTGGTTGTCAGAGAGAGAGAGAGAGAGAGAGAGAGAGAGAGAGAGAGAGAGAGAGAGAGAGAGAGAGACGGGGTTAACACTACACTCGTAACCATTCACACATTATATTTTCTGCCAGATGCCTAGGAAAGCGGCCAATAATCAATCAATTCACCACGTTTCTCTTCCAAAAATCATATTCTTTCCCTTCTACTCACGTCCCATCCGTTCTTTTCTGTCAGTTCGTTAGTTTTAAACTAACTTTTTCCTCATCTCATTTGCTACTTCTGCATTCCTCCACCGTCCTTTGCTTGGGCAACTGCCGCCTCTCAGATACCTTCGTCCCTCACAATCTTCGCCACTGAAAAGGGATTGCATAAGAGTCTCTGATGACATTTTTCCCGCCACGATATTCCTCTGTTCACCTTCCACGAAATACTCCCCCCCCAGCACAACCTGGCTCCCCGTCACCATCTCCCTTACAATATTCTCCCCACCACAGCTTGCCACTCTTTTTACCTTCTCCCCTAAACACCGTCGACGTAAAAGACTGAGCGTCACACACACACGCATTTTTCTCCAGCAATAACCATTTAGATGAGACACCTCAGCTATCCACCATCCATTCTCGTTTCAGGTTGTCATTACAGCCCATAAACCTCTAACATACTGCAGATTTGCGCTGCATATCTTAAGCTGTCCTGGTATCTCACTTCCAAACTTTAAACTTGGCAATATTCCTAAAATATGACCTTCCAAAGCGCACAGCTCAGGGACCTTCTGCCTGACCCACAGGCTTCCCAGCATTATCACAACCATTATATTAGGAGTTTTTTTCAGCTTTTTTTCTCTCAGACGCCGTCAACATATCCTCGAGGTAGTTGACCTGTCAACGAAAGCATGACGGACAAGAGGTTTTCGACGGGGTTGAGTCGCCGGCGAAGCTGCCTTGCAGTGGGGACGATGCGCAGCCAACACAACAACGAGGTGTGGCGAGGACGAAGACCACGTCACACCCTGGTAGTCGGTCGAACGATCTACCCAACCTTCGAGCTGTTCCCAGGCCGCCAAAGCTTCACGGGACCTAAAGACGATTTCACACATTCACTCTTTTTTTCTACCACTAGGTGGGTGGACATCTCCGCTACTGAAGGCCGGTGACATTAATCTCAAACCCTGAATCACCCGGCCAACATCTATCCGATGTGCTGAAATCTCCAACATCGAGCAAGAATACTCTTATCAGATGTAACACTTGCCACCAACGGATGAATTCCAACTGGTCTCTTTCCTCCTCTCCATTAAAAGAAGAATACACAACACTCCATAGCCCCCAACCACCTCAAGATACCAATGAAAGAAATGTCACTCCACATACACACAGCCGAGGGACGTGTGTGTGAGACGCAGAGATGGAAAAATAAAGACGAGGCCGACATGTCTTCAGGGTCGTGTGGTTTATTCCACTCGGGGTTTGCCTGGATTTCGTTGAGAGGTGACATTACTGTTCTCTTGCCTCTCGAGACCATTCCTTGTCTTCATGCTTGCCTGCAACAGCCCTTTTGCTGCTGGTGCGTCGCCAAGAGGAGAGTAAAACCTGAGGTCATGACTGAGTCGTCTTCCCACGTTTCTCTCCCGAGCCCCCCCCCCCCCCCCAAAAAAAAAACAAGCTAAGTTTACGAAACGTATCTCACCAACGCCGCCGCTGGACTGACTAAGTCTTCGACGTTACAATGGTCTTTCATTGTCGTCTTCGGCAAATCAAAAGACGAACTTGTAAGACCTATGCCTGAGAGTGGTTCTCTTCACGAGTGCCTCTCGCTGAAGTCGCCTATCACTCGTCAACAAAGGCTCTTCATCTTCATCAGCTTATATGGGGAATTTAATCACATCGATACTCTAGGCACCGCGAACAAAAGCTTTCAAAACCAATTTCGTTTGTATATAACAGTGCAGAATCGCATATAACATACAGAATCAAAATCCACGATTTTTTTCTAAAATTCCATCGAGTAAATGTGACTCCCACATTCACTGAACTTTGCCGACGGGGTCATGATAAAAAAATGGAATGATTTACCATCAAAAAATTTTGAAACGACATCCGTTATTTACCGTTTCACCCCTTCACCCACACCGACCCACGACTGACTCACTCGCTGTGTTGCCTTAATCATATCCCAAGCCTTGACCTCCCACACCCACACACACTCAGCCCACCACATCACACAAGCCCCGCCAAACGAATCTTACAAAAGCCTTGCTTCCCCACACCACACAAACCTCTCCCTACGCTCTGGCCACCACCGCAGCCAGAGAGGTTAATTACCCACGTTATTGACGATTTTCTCTAGAGGCTGTTAACGTAAGAGCATTGTTTAAGATAAGACCGTTTTCTCCTCACAAACAAGGTTCGTCTCCCCGTCCACCTCAACGAGCTATAACCACACCCACGGGAGAAAAAGAACGTGAACTATCATTTCATCATCTCGTTCACACGAAAGCCACGCCTGCGTTACAACAACGGCCATGCTGGGACTACGCCTATGCTATACCAACCACGCCTGCTCACGAGAGACTGACGTCCCGACCACGCCTGCTCACAAGAGACTGGACGTGCCGACCACGCCTGCTCACAAAAGAGACTGGACGTACCGACCACGCCTGCTCACAAAAGAGACTGGACGTACCGACCACGCCTGCTCACAAAGAGACTAGACGTACCGACCACGCCTGCTCACAAAAGAGACTGGACGTACCGACCACGCCTGCTCACAAAGAGACTGGACGTACCGACCACGCCTGAGTCTCATAAATGCTCACACGATGACCACATTCAAACCACGCTCATACTACAGTCCCACCCCTCTCACTACCACACAAACACACGCTACGCTCCCGCCGTTACCACGCCCATGTGAATGCAACACACGGGGCAACGGTGTCACGAAGTGTACGGTAGGGTCATCTAGCGTACATACATAATGGAAATATCCCCTTCTGGACGAAGTTAAGTAAAAGAACAAGACCAATCAGCCACGAGGGGGGAAAAGAAAGATAGTAAGAAAAAAATTGAATAAAAACGAACATTTTCGTTCAATAAAACTTACATTTTCCATGTGTTCCGAGGAAACAAGTCAGACACCCCATCCTGCCAAAGAGAACCAGCGCGGAGAGACGTGTGTGTATTCGTGCCTGTCACTCGGGCCTATTGTCTCGTCCACTGCTCGCATTACAGGCACTTTAAGTAACAAGGGCGGGATACAATAACCCCCTGTTGTATCTACCTACAACACCCTCAGCCCGGCTACAAACACACAACGTTAGATGAAGTTGCTATACACAAGATTCTCCCCATTCCCCCTACTTTCTGATTCTCCGCTCACTCCGCTCCACTTTTTTTCTTCTTTTTTTTTCCAGGACGTAAAATTCGTGAATTATTATCGCTCTCAATCTATGGGGGCCTAACCCTATAGTGGTGAACTGTGTATCTGGGCCAGCCAGGAGCTTGGATGATGAGGTACTAGGTTTCACCTCATCTCCATGGGGTTGGGGGAAGTTTATCCTCATCATGAGGCTTCTACCTTAAACCCACCTTCCTCTCTGTCCTCTCTCATGTGAATTTGAGACAGCGAGTCTCGTCGCCTTGAGTTGACCCTCCCCTTCATCCTCCATGTGACTGTGAAGAAGATAGTCTCTATAACGCGCTGCAGTTAGTAGAGCGAGCTAAGGGACGAGGCTAGAGAAAATGATGGTGACATGAGGAAAAAGGAAAACGAGAAGCCAAGCGAACCGAGGGAGTCATAATAGTTCCCAGCGTAGCGAGACAGCCAGGAAGAGACGAAGAAATGGCTTCATCTGCTCGCGTCCATTGAAATGTAGCTGTCATTTACGATGCGCCGAAACCATGTGTCCCTATCCAAACCCAAGCTCAAGAGACCTTTCTGTGGTTTTCCCCCAGACAACTTCACATGCCCTAGTGAACAGTACGGAGACCCTGTATACTACATCACTCCAGTATACAACATTCCGTCCATGTTTAGGTCCCGACTCTATGAAACCATCTTTCATTCCATCCTTACATTGCCAATTCGGTCTCCCCCTTCTTGTCTCTTCTTCTTCGGACAGGTACACCGTCTTAGCCTCTCTTCACTCATCCTCTCCATAGATGCAAACAGTTTTATATACATCAACTCCCAGATTTCTCTTTCAACACTTTCTCTTAAAACTCAAGCCACCAGCTTTCGCAGTTCCTCACTCGAGTCTGCCATCAGAAGAGAGTCATCATCAAACAGCGACTGGATCATCTCCCATATGGTTAATGAAAAGCGGCTCTTGGAATCAAACCCGCCTTTAAGGCCCACAATCATAACTTAAAACCTTTTCAGAGTCAGAGGTATGAATCATGCAAAATCTGGCGCCTCTCGGTACAAAGGCTTGACCGGAAAGAGTAACAAACAAACGCTTAAGCATACATATCATACACATATATGATCCAGATGTGAAAGATTTGTGACACTACACTGTCCAGTGAAGGAAGCAGGTGCGAGCAGTGATAAGACTACCCAAAAGATTAGTGTGTGTGTGTGTGTGTGTGTGTGTGTGTGTGTGTGTGTGTGTGTGTGTGTGTCTCAAGTCACCACAACTTCGAGCTGTTCAGAACTGAAGATCCTGATGGTGTTTAATGAGTCAGCTTAGCGGAGTCACCCGACGTCAATAGTCAAGGCTCTGACGGTAGGTTCTGTCGCTCACGGTGTCAGCTGTGGCTGTCAGTACAGAGATAATGCTTCCATCCACACTGGTTCAGAGAGCAAGGATGGACACTAGGGGTTGTCGCTGCATGCGAAACATAACCGTCTTTACGGGAGACTTTGGAAACCACTGAGGTAAATAAAACAGGAATCGACTCTGAAAGCGTATTAGGAAAGAAAATTGATGACTATGCAAATATATATATATATATATATATATATATATATATATATATATATATATATATACACACAAAACAGCATCGCTTAAATAACTCTTTGGGGAATTTAGATGAAAGAGGAAAAGATAAAAGGAATTGAATTCGTAAATGTGTGGACGATATGGTTAGCAAAGAGACTTTGGATGGAACATATTACTGAAGAGGATGCTAAGCTTTGGCCAGCTCTGACGAAAGACATTAGTGATAAAAACGCTAAGCTTTGGAAAGCTCTGATGAAAGACATTAGTGATAAAAACGCTAAGCTTTAGGCAGCTCTTGATTAAAGACATTAGTGATAAAAACGCTAAGCTTTGGGCAGCTCTGATTAAAGACAGTGATAAAAACGCTAAGCTTTGGGCAGCTCTGACGAAAGACATTAGTGATAAAAACACTAAGCTTTGGAAAGCTCTGATGAAAGACATTAGTGATAAAAACGCTAAGCTCTGGGCAGCTCTGATTAAAGACAGAGATAAAAACGCTAAGCTCTGGGCAGCTCTGATTAAAGACAGTGATAAAAACGCCAAGCTTTGGCAAGCTCTGATGGAAGACATTAGTGATAAAAACGCTAAGCTTTGGCCAGCTCTGATAAAAGACAGTGATAAAAACGCTAAGCTTTGGCCAGCTCCGATGAAAGACATCAGTGATAAAAACCCTAAGCTTTGGGCAGCTCTGATTAAAGACATTATTGATAAAAAACGAGCCTTGATACAAGTTTGCAGAAGTGTATTGGAGACGAGGAATTCATGGGCATTCAAGCCATGTAAACAAAAATCATAAACGCAACGTGACCTTGGAGGGGAAACGCTTCCAAACAATAATGCAAATAAGACTTGAGAATGAAATACGTGCGATTTACTGACGGTCAGAGAAAACAGGTTGCATGTCGTGCTTGCGAAGTCGACTTCGGCTACTACGTCAACGCGACCACCACCACTAGATGGCAGTAATCGACAAGGCAATCTTTGGGCACAGTTTCGTAGAAACATTTATACAAAAATGATGATCGAAATTATGTCGAGCCTAAATACAGCAAGTGTATGCCACGACAACGTAGTGTGCATAGTTCGCCATTGTATAATGGAATGTGCCGTGCACATGCAACCCATTGTACTAAATACATGATTATATCTAATTGGTAAAAACATAACTATCACCGTATTCAAAATAATTACGGCAATATCCTTTTATCAAACAACCAGTTTTCTTTAATAATGTTCTTTTTCTGTTTAGCCGAGAGGGCACGGGCAGTAGAGGCCATATCATGGCCATTCCATTAACTATATATATATATATATATATATATATATATATATATATATATATATATATATATATATATACTAGCCTGAGGCAGGTACCCTTTTTCTCGACCAACCCACAGGGGTAGACGAACAGGCTGGGCTGACTGTGGACCGACTGCCACAACCAGGAATCGAACGTAGGCGCTCGATCCTGGGAGGCCCGTGAATGTGTCACGGTCAACAACGCAAACTGCTACACCTTAGCTTCATCATCCCTACTTGTGTTTGCATACTTTTAAGCACTATTATGTCTATATCGTCATGCATTTATCAGTGGCTGTTATACTTTGTTTCGATCTTTCAATACAATTACATTATACATATCACAAATGGAAAAAGAGGAAAACAAGATAACGATGAAGCGGACGCTTTGGATTTGCCTTCCCTCGCTCACCATCCAATAGGCTTCCCCGGCTGACCAACCACCCAATCACCAGGCAGCTTGTGTAGAGAAAACCTCAAACTGCACCCCACAACTCTCAAGTGATGACACATCGCAAACAAATGGCATGCCTCCATGGTGTACGTTACTATCATGTTAGAAGTTAGATATAAGAAGAAAAATAGAGTGATCATGATGATGGATATAACCTGGAAGGACTGATAAATTCTGGCCTTATAAATCAGCGATTTTATTTCTTATAATAGAAACAGTTCAAAATTTTGCCACTGCCCAGGTTTTGGCGTGTTTTTTTGCATTATACACATGGAGTGTCTTAACCGTCCCTCTACATCCCGAGGCTAAGGATTCAATGATATTGTTGAAAGTGTCACATTCTAAAGGAGAGGGTTAGAAAACGGTAAGACAATTTCAGTGATGCGAGTGGCTTAAGAACTACATTCATACACTCACCGTTTGGTCAAAGTCTATATCATTTTCGTATATTTTTTTTTTTCGGGCACACAATTGTCCTTTTTTCAAAGCCATTTCAGCAAAACGGTTAACACGTATACATACGTACATACGCACAGCAAGAGAATTATCACTTGTAAAGAGATTATTTCACAATCACAGTATTTAGCCTTGATATTGGAAAAGGGGATAAATTTCACAAAACATAAATACTTTTTCTTTTTGGAATATTTTTTTCGGACCCTAAAGCTGAAATTTCAAATATTGCCAGTATAGGGCTTTTTTTTTTTTTCTTCGTACATTTCAGAACAAGATTTTCAACATATAAAACAAGTGATAAGACAAACAGAGCTTTGCAAATTTCCTTTATGTCAATGTTAATTTCATCGTAATAGTTCTATTTGGTTCGTCATTCTATTCTTTTTTTTCTTTTAAATACTAACAAGTCTAACATGAAACCTGCCCTATTCTGTCCCACTTAACCAGTACAAATGGTTCATTCTTCTATTGAAATGCGAGAACTGTTTCCTTTTTCCTATTTGAATTAATCAATACTCATCTATGAAGATATGGCTGCTGGGCCAACTGTGTAGAGGGGCGATTTCCCTACGGAGACAGATGTTCTGGGGGGAAAATGTCGGCGGGCAATTGTCTAAGGAAGAAGTTGTCAAGGAAGAAGTGGTCCGGCTGACCTGACTTGTGGTTGCTGTATATATAACAACACATCCACAACTCTGTGGGGACTGCCACAGGAGGCACTCACTCCCAGGATTCTACGTGCACTTGTTATTGATCCCTTGAGAACTGACTGTCCGGCCTCCTCTGGTTGCGAAGGAGTGACCTCTGCTGACCTGACCCTAATGGTAGAAAGTCAAGAGGTCACGCCACTTGTACCCAAGGGTCGTCAGAGGTCAAGCCACTTGTACCCAAAGGTCGTACAGTCATGCTCCAGGGGGAAGAACTGTGGGAAAAATATGATATTCTGTTTATCATTTGTTTCATCACACGCTGCTAGGGGGAAAAACATGACAGCGTTGAACCCAAGTCTCGCCCTATATGTCATAAAGGGGATACTGAACGGATGAGGACACGCCTGAAAGCCCACTGTTCACCAGGACGGAAGCCCACTCACCTGGATGGAGTGGCCCTGGGAAAGGCGGGGCTGGGAAGAGAATACATTTCGCGTAATGGGAGGGGCAGAGATGTGACGGGGTCCAGTCGTAGATGGGGCAGGGATATGAGAGGGAGGGACCCATGTCATGGGATGGGCTTGGCAGTGGGTGGGGGAGACCAAGTCCCCCCACGTCGTAGATGGGAGGGGGAAGGAAGGGGCCCCGTGTGTATGTGTGTCGTGGGAAGTGGTGAGGCCAGGTGGGGGACAGATCCCACGCACCTGGTAATGTTAAGCAACAAATCAATAGTTGACACACGTTGCTTGGATTACATCACCGGCACTGGTGCGTGCACGCACTCACCGCTGCTCTTCTGTTCTCTCTTATTGCTGCTGCTAATGATGCTGCTGCTGCTTTCTTGCCTACTGTTACTAGGGCTTCCTGCACTCTGCTACTTCCTCTGTTGCTCAAACAAGTGTTCTCTTCGTGGCTGTTACTGGTACTTCATTTTGCTCATGCACTTGGTACCTCCTTCCTGATGTTATCCATGATTCCTTTGCTGCTCTGACATTTGTTCTCTATCATTCGTTCTTTCTCTGCTGCTCTTGCAGATGTTCTCTTTGCTGCCGTTACTTGTTCTTCCTTTACTCCTGTTACTGGTGGTTTCTTGCTACTGTTACGGATGCGTCCTTGCTATTGTTACATGTGCTTCCTTGCTGCTGTTACCACCGCTTCCTTTGCTGCTGTTACAGATGGTTTCTCTACTGCTGTTACAGGCATTTCCTCACCTGAAGTTTCAGCTAGTGATGCTTTCTTTTTCTGTTACTGATGCCCGCTCTGATGCTGCAGTTTCAGTTAACTCCAATATCATTTTTCAGGCTATGCGCCTCTCATAGCCGTATCTTTCTCTCATATTACCAGAGCTTTATTTACTCCCAAGTTTTGCTGCTGCTCCTTTTGTTGTTTTGCTATTCTGGCTTCTGGTTTTATATATTTTTATCATTCATTTCAGCCCTTGTATATTTTCTCTAAGCATCCTACTTCTCAAGGTTTACTTGTAGCGTCTTGTGCTGCGAGCATTCTTTCCTCTACTCTCTCTTCGGCTACCATTCATTGCCCTCCGCTACTGCCTTTCTTTTATTCTTTGACTTCAGCTTTTATCGTTCTTTCATTTCTTTTCTTTGGCTTCAGCTGCTATCATTCTTTCATTTTTTCTTTGGTTTCAGCAACTATTGTTTTCATTTCTTTGCCTTAAGCTACTATTGTTCTTTCATTTCTTCTTTGGCTTCAGCTGCTATCGTTCTTTCATTTCCTCTTTGGCTTCAGCTTTTATCCTTCTTTCATTTCTTCTTAGGCTTCAGCTTTTATCCTTCTTTCATTTCTTCTTTGGCTTCAGCTGCTATCATTCATTCATTTCTTCTTTGGCTTCAGCAACTATTGTTCTTTTATTCATTTGGTTTCTGGCGCTGGTTATCTGTTGTTTTAAGTCAGAGGCTAGTGTTATTTTCTCATACTTTTTATCCTCGCAGCGTCAGGGGATTTTCATCGAAAAACGAAAGAAAAAAAAAAAAACTCTTACTCCATTTTTACAAATATTTTACAGTTGGTGCCGCTTTTTTTTCTTTGTTCTTTTTACGTTTTCTTTAGCTCCCCGATATTTCAGACTTATGGTGCCTCGGGTATTGCATTTTACATTGTCTGTTGCTTTAATCTCACTCTCTCTCTCTCTCTCTCTCTCTCTCTCTCTCTCTCTCTCTCTCTCTCTCTCTCTCTCTCTCTCTCTCTCGTGTTCCTGATTCCACTTTATCTTTCGCTGCGCGGAATTCTTCTGACCTCGCTAACTTTCCTTTGGCTTAAACGCTGCCTTTTTATTCTACGCTTGCCTGATCATCTTTTTCTTATGTCATTCTCGACTTCCACAGGGCTCCTGAGGGTGGCTTGGCTTTTAACGCGACACCTGATATAACTCGGCTTCCACAGAGTAAATACCTGAGGGAGGCCAGCCCGCCTTTCATATATAGCTTCTGGAAGTAGCTGTTTCCTCAACGCGTGACACTCCTGGAACGGGTGAACTCACGCATAGTTCGGAGTGAGAAATCCACTTTGTGCAGAGGAGTAACTTGGCCTTCACATTCGATTCCAGATATGGTATTATTGCTGCTGGAATCCAGTAGTGGTCGGGTTAAATTATCCCCTTTACCGCCAGGGATTGTCTCGGCTTTCGTGTGATTCCAGTGGAGAGCTGGTTTCCCTGGGAGTACGTGGACGGCTTGGCTTTCACGTATTTCTCTGGATGAACTCGCTGCCATCAGTGCCTTATGGCTTGAAAGAGATGGTTCACAGCCACATGACTTCCTGGATGGCTTGGCTTCCCTGAGGAGGCCAGGCAAGTCTGGATTCTTAAAGAAATTCCTCCCACCTCTCTCTCCTATGCCCTATTTTGTCTGCTAACAGAAACACTTCAGCTCATATTCGCCACAACCCGGTATGTCATCCACGATAAAACAAGACACAGTCTTTTGACTCTTAGAGTCATCTTGAAGTGTGTGTGTGTGTACGGGAGTGGCACTCTGTCTTGGCTTCTCCGGGAGGGTATTGAATCAGCAATGGAGTATTCCAGTTCGGGTAAACATAATTACATGTATATCGGGAAAACTGCTGGACCGAGCGAGTCATGGAGTGTATTCTGTGCACCAGGGATGATACGCATGGCATGATCCACTGATGAATGATGATACTTATGTACAGGGGAGTATGTTGCATTACAGTGGACGCTGAATGTACCAGAGTTATGTTCGGAATATGAAGAATGCTCCGTTCTAATGATACCTTCCATCCATCCATGGAATATGCGGTTGTATCAGTAGTTGATGCAAGTTCATATGTGCCTAATGGTATGAAATAGGATATTATATATATATATATATATATATATATATATATATATATATATATATATATATATATATATCCCACTCCTGGCGTATGGAGAGGATAACATGATATTTGGAATGGGGAAATGGTGCGAGCGCTAAAGATACGAGTGTGAGGCATCGTTCTTCGGTGTAATGGAAAATGAGATTATACAAACAACCAAGTTCCCAGAGTATAACACCTACTGACTATTGTGAAATATGCAGATCAGCACAGAACCCGGAGGAGGTATAATGATAATGGTGTTTGCTGCAGTGTGTTATGAACCATTATGCGTGGGTTCTGCAGTACGGCCAGTATAATGAGGCAAGCTTACACCCCTTTGCACCCACGTCAGCCAGACACTGATGGCAAGCTGAAGTGAAAATGAGACGTCGAGCAGGGAGGGGGATAGTTGCCATAGGGGGTGAGGGTGGAAGAGGATGAGGAGGTGGAAAAGGAGAGAAGAGGAAGAGGAAAAGGAGAGAAGGGGAAAAAGAGGAGGAAAAGGGGAAGATGAGGAAGAAAAGGAGGAGGGAAAAAGAGGAAGAAAAGGAGGAGGGAAGAAGATGAAAGCTGGAGGAGGAGGAGGAGGATAAAGAAGAGGGAAAGGAAGAGAAGGGGGACAGATAACCTAACAGTCTATGACATCATAGGTGGAAAAGGGATAAGAATGTGAGGGGAAGAAAAGCAGATGGGATGGAAGGAGAGGCAAGAAAGCTCACAGGGAAAGACGGCGATCCTAATTTCCTGAAAATCTTGTTGTCATTTTCAGAAATCATTTTTGTATTCCCCGAGTTGGGATATTCATGCCCAAGCAAGCCGATGGACAACGTCAATGGTTCTTGGCCCTCTTAATTGGCCACCGACACTGTGAACAATTTGTCTTCCCGTCACCTTCCAAGATGAAAAAGAAAATAGAATTCAAAAAGAAACATTTCTTTTATTTACCTTATAGCGGAAAAACTTCATATATTTCCAGGAGCATTAGCAATACCAAGATAGTTCTTGATTTATTCTATATATATGTGTGTCAAAACCTCGGAAATGAGCCATATTGAATATATGGCACAAAAGGTCTATATATTCCTACAGTCACTATTCAAATATACAGAACAGAATAGGACTACGCTATCAATCCGCTTTCAAAAGACGAAAACAATTTTCAAAAGCAGAATCTTAGGATGTACCAAGATAAAGCCAGACGTGCTAAGAAAGAGGCAGGCGTGTAAAGGCAGAGCCAGACGTGCTAAAATAAAGCCAGACATACTAAGACGGAGCCAGACGTGCTAAAATAGAACCAGACGTGCTACGATAGAGCCAGACGTGCTAAGACAGAGCCAGATGTGCTGTGGTAGAGCCAGACCTGCTTAGACAGAGATAGACATGCTAAGACAGAGCTAGACGTGCTAAGACAGAGCCAGACGTGCTATGGTAGAGTCAGACATGCTGAGACAGAGCCAGACGTGCTAAGACAGAGACAAACGTGCTAAGACAGAGCTAGACGTGCTAAGACAAGAGCCAGACTTGCTATGGTACAGCCAGTGTGTTGGAAACACGGAGACTCAAATTCCCGATTCTTTTTCCTGGTGGTGCTTTCGCCTCTGCCTGAACCAGGTCTGGGGTTTCCTGGTGCTTCCTCAACCTCGTTCTGGACAAGTATTGGCTTTCGACTCAATATGCTAACGGTGGAGGTAAAATGCACGCGTTTCTCATCCGCGACCTTAATGTTCGGGGAAATTGGGGAGGAAAAGAAGGGAGGTGTTGTGGACAGCCTTCCCTCCCCTCGCCCCTGCGCCTGTGTATCTGAAGATCTCTGGCCACCCACACCTGCACGTTGTGTTTGTGTGTGTGTGTGTGTATATGTGTGTGTGTGTGTGTGTGTGTGTGTGTGTGTGTGTGTGTGTGTGTGTGTGTCTCAAAATGTCATCATGGTATCAGTAATCCTCGTACACATTGTGTAGACCAAGACCTAACAGACAGCCAACTTCCCTGCATACAACATCACCACCTCATCCTGTGTTCCAACCTTCCACCAGCCAACAGTCACCAGAAAATGAGAACTAGGCTCATAAACAACCTCATAACTGTCTCCCTCAAGAGAGAAACACATACATCCTACACTACTCTCTATCATGGGAACTGTACATAGAATCTCACCGGTGAATATCCCTACAGGTCTCAACACCTGTCCTCTCATATCTCTCTCTCTCTCTCTCTCTCTCTCTCTCTCTCTCTCTCTCTCTCTCTCTCTCTCTCTCTCTGCAGCATACGTCAGGAACCATACGAGATCTCCATATTCCACCGACGAATCAGCTAACTCCACACACACCCTCCACAGCGTTACATATACTGGCACCTAACCGGCCCTGCCCGTAAGTTAAGACAACGTCCACCCAACTCCTAATTGTATGTAAGCTACACGTATGGCCACTCCACGCATCATCTCTGAGCTATATAGGCACAAGGCTGCAGGCCAGACATGAGGGAGCAGCTTCTGCCATCAAGTAAACACAGCAACACACAACTCACAGCATCCTACCACCATCTGTTGACTGTATGTCACCAACTCCAGAGAGTATCTCTCCTCACTTCCTAGCTGCTGGCAGAATGTACGTCAGGAGAACTCCCTCGTCGAGCCTCCGTAATGAATATTGGATGTCTGTCAATCCGTAACTTTACCAGAATACAATGTAAACTGTACGTCAAGCAAGTCATAGAATTTCCTAGGCATTATATACGTCTGTAGGATACATCAGTGACATTATAGGTGTGTGTGTGTATATATATAATACATCAATAAATGAATATATATATATATGTATATATATGTATGTATATATATATATATATATATATATATATATATATATATATATATATATATATATATATATATATGAATGCTAGTTCTCTCGTGTATAGGGAACACTTCTCCTCGTCCGCTCTCTGTCTCTCTCTTTCAACTACGCTGACCTTTCTTCTCTCCCTCCTGTTCCTCCTTCCTCACCCCGTTCATCAGGGTCAAGCACCACCTGGGACAACACACACACACACGAGAGAGAGAGACAGCTCGAGGCAACTGAGGAGGAGGAGGAAGGAGGGAGGAGGATTATTAAGCCAGTGAGGCGTGGGATAGACAGGGAGGGAGAACCCCACTCCCACCCGCCTCCAACACTTCACCTAAATTTGGAGAAGCCGCTGGCACCAGCCGCGCGCTCCGCATACACCCAAGTTATGGCCCACCTCAGGCGAGGCGCTCCTACCGTGCACATTATCATTTGGAGACTATTCTATTACCTCGATTGTATATTCTCTCTCTCTCTCTCTCTCTCTCTCTCTCTCTCTCTCTCTCCCCTGAAGGCCTCCAGTAACTTTATCGGGTGAAATGCGAGGACGATGATGAATTTCAGCAAAGGGGTTATTGTTATTATCATCATTATCTTCAGCAAAGGGTATTGTTATCATTATCATTATCAACACCCCAAAACCATGGTAGGATGAGGTTACAGTACACCTGACCACAACTGGATGGCCGTAATTCATAAAGCTTATTGATAAGAAGAACGTCCTTCTGAAAGAGGATGTTAAGAAGACAATCCCAGAATATTTGTCATCATTATTAACTATTTCACTTTTCTCAGCAACCTGATCTTAGTATGACATGTCACGACCACTACTACACTGGGAATATATAAGTAAGATGGACATCTTTTTTGCGTTTTTGACCGAAGTTCTTTAGTTTCTATTCAGGTGTCCAACATTTGCCTTAGAAAAACTGAATTTTGCCCTATGTCGGTAGGAATAACTGATGCGACATCTTATGAGAACTAGATTATTTCAGGATATATTTCCTTCAAGAAAATATATACGAAAGCGTAACGGGGAAATGTTGAATGGGGGAAAAAGAATCACAGAGACAAATCAAAGTGGCTTTTACAGTGGTATACGTTGTGAGTTTATGAGACATGAGTGGTAGTGTGGTATTAAGGAAACTTACAAGAGTGAAGCAGGTGTGTACTTCAATCTCTCACGTGTCGACCACTGTCTCGTCTTCTCTTACGTTTCGACCAGAGTGCCTTCTGTTACGTTTCGACCAGAGTGTCTTCTCTTACATGTCAACCAGAGTGCCTTCTGCACTTACGTTTCGACCAGAGAGTCTTCTTCTCTTACGTGTCGACCAGAGTGCCGCCTCCTTCTCTTACGTTTCGACCAGAGTGCCTTTTTCTCTTACGGTTCGACCAGAGTGCCTCCTTCTCTTATGGTTCGACCAGAGTGCCTTCTTCTACGTTTCGACCAGAATGCCTTCTCTTACGTGTCAACCAGAGTGCCTTCTTTTCTTACGGTTCGACCAGAGTGCCTTCTTCTACGTTTCGACCAGAGTGCCTTCTTCTACGTTTCGACCAGAGTGCCTTCTTCTACGTTTCGACCAGAGTGCCTTCTCTGGGGAGCAGGAAGGGGTATCATCACCCGAGGGGCTCTACTGGCAGCGAGCTTCGCCCTTCTACGGGCAGGAGAAATTATGGAGCCACTTGGTAGACTGACAATGATGCACCGCTTTTCTGCCTTACTGCTCGTTTAATCAATCATGGTTTGCCCCGAGCCGTTGTTCACACTCGTTCCTGTGGTGGAAAACTTTCTTATAACTTGCGAAAGACAAAAAAAAAAAAGATGTAATCAACTAATCAAATCCGTCCTTGGAGAGTTTATTAATAATCACAAAAAAAAAAGTTCAGCAGCTTCCCCGATAATTCATGACAAGCGAGTGAAAACTGACAAGAGGAAAGAGAATAATTAAGCGGAGGCGGAGCGTTAATTTCTTCGTCTTATCCCGGTTTTAAAAGGCTTGGGAGTCTCTTAATCAGGTGGATGGCGTCTTCAGTAACATCATGACAAAACGCTTCATTTTGATGCACGGCCTGCCGTCTGGAGGCTCACCAGTGTGTGCTAGTGTGTCTTAAGCGATATTACGACGACTACTTCATCTTGAAGTTACGACTACTACTTCATCTTGAAGCATGGCCTTTAGCCATTCGTCTCGCAACAGTGGTCTGGTGTGTCTCGGGAAATATCATCACTATGCGTTCCGTCATCGCCTTCAGGCACGGCCATCAGCCGACAGTGTCGCCAGTGTGTGTTGGCGTCTCTCACGTAATATCAACACTACACGCTCCATCGTGATACACCTGAAAGCCAGGGGTCTCACCACGAACTGGCTGATGGTCGGCCTATAAGTCTCTCTCTCTCGCACGAAGGTCACATCATCCCTATGCCATAAGGGAAACGAATCATACGTGCCTACTTTCCCTGAAGCTCTAACATCAGCGTTTGTCCAAACTGTCCACCACGATTCCTGGTGGTGGTATAAGAGTCACTGCCGTCCATGTAAGGCTGCTACTCCTCAGAGGCCAAGTGACTCGTAGCACAAACGTGCCTCCTACGGGATGCGACGACCACAAACAGATGACGAGGGATTTTACCAGGTGACAAAGACGTGCCCATCCCACAAGTAGGTGTGGTTGGGGCGAGGAAGGCGAGTAAATGGGATGGACAAGGATAAGAGGGAAGGGAAAGAGGTTGAGGGAGGGCACAGGGCTGTGGGACAGCCATAGAAAGGGAGGAGGAGTTGGATGATAAGATGATGAGAGATGGTGACCGGGTAGGGTTTAAGCGGGTAGGAATAGCAGAAGGACGAAGACACAGAGGAGTGTACTTAGACATAGACGGATGGAAGGATACGTGACGGGAGAGTGGATGACGATGATGATGATGATGGAAGAGAAGACCAGAAAGTGGGAGAGGACAGACCAAAACAAAATCGCTCAGCGTACTGTGGCGTGCCGCCCGCTGCTGCGGGGGCAGAACTTCGGGTGTGAGGCGTCCACTTGAGCATGCTGACGGCCTACCGCAAACAAACATGATGGGAAAGCCGACCGCTGGGGAGACTCCTGCTGCCAGAGGCGCTACGTCGACAGGCCGAAGGAGGAGGAAGAAGAGGGGAAGGAGGTGGAGGGGAGAGTGGAAACGACCCGTACAGGGAAAGAGAAGGAGAGGCAAAGGAAAATAATAATCGAAAAACGACATAACCTTGCAAACCTGATGAAAGGGAAAATGAATCAACATACAAGAAGCAGACAGACAGAAAAACAAGTAAATAACGCTCACAGGGGAAAACAAAAGTGTCTATATCCACATTAAGTATCGAGATATAACGAAACGAAAAGAATTCTTCACATCCCAAGAGTTTACGTCAAAGGTCCTCCCCCCAGCTTAGGTCCCAATTAAATATCGAAAACTTAATTAAACTGTAAACTTGGAAATACTATTCGAATATATGAAGAATAAATTCACCCCCCATCCCTCTCTGCTGAAAAGATCATATCTCATTCACTGCTCACCAAGAATTCAAAGATCCGTCAAAAACAAAAAGTTTATTTTCTTGGCTCACAATACGTTTTGTTCATGAGAGACACACAGAGAGAGAGATACTTTTTAAAAGCTGGAGGTAAATCATTATCCTCGTCTCTCTCTCTCTCTCTCTCTCTCTCTCTCTCTCTCTCTCTCTCTCTCTCTCTCTCTCTCTCTCTCTCTCGGTGTAGCGAAAAGTTGTCCACTGGTCTCGGAAGAAGAAGATGGCACGGAGGAGGAAAGGAATAGGATCAGGATATAACAGAAGAGGGAAGACGAAGATGAGTGGAGAGGAAAGCCGTCAGGTAGGTGTAGGTGCGGAGGAGATAAGTAAGAACGCTGGTGAGTGGCAGGAATCGACTTACATAAGAGATGGGGGAGCGACGACAGAGGAAGAGAGAAGATTTTAAAGAAAGCCATATTTAATGCCACATTAGAGCAACTATATCTATTTCACAAGTCTAGACATATATCTACAAATACCCGTGGTAAAAACCCATGTGGTAATCATTCACTTTACTTGCGCTAAACTGTCTTGAAGCAAAAAATGACAGGACAGTGCACTCTACGTTATAAACCAGGGATCTGTTACAGGAAATTTGGTTTCATATTACTCTTCATTCCATCTTGTAATTCTGTCAATCGACAAAAGAGAACATGGCTCTAATTAGAGTTCAAGGGGATAACATGGTGACTATAACCAATGTATCTACCAGGGGGACGAGGTGCGGTGCTGGACGGGTCTGGAAGGGGCCAGAGGGACGGATGTGGTGCTGGACGGGTCTGGAAGGGGCCAGAGGGACGGGTGTGGTGCTGGACGGGTCTGGAAGGGGCCAGAGGGACGGGTGTGGTGCTGGACGGGTCTGGAAGGGGCCAGAGGGACGGGTGTAGTGCTGGACGGATGTGGAAGGGGCCAGAGGGACGGGTGTAGTGCTGGACGGGCCTGGAAGGGTCTAAAGGGACGGATGTGGTCAACGAAATCTAAACTAGGAGGTAGAGTTGTAAACAAGCGGGACTGAGAAATAATTCAAAGAGATCTTAACTTACTAGCAGAGTGGTCAGACAGATGGTAAATGAAGTTTAATGTACACATGTGTAAAGTTATGCACTTTAGAGACAAGAATATACGTTACGACTACAAACTATTCGGAAACTGACTAAAGCAAATGAAGAAAAGGACCTTAGAGTTGTCATTAACAACAACCTGAAGTACACTAAACACTGTCAAGCAGCAAGTAAAAAAAAAAAAAAAAGTCAACCAAATGTTAGGATTCATAAACATGGTCATAGAAGACACCAAAAACAATGCTCACTTTTGAATTCTCTAATAAGACCACACCTTGAATATGTAGTTCCGTTTTAGTCGCAAAACTATAAAAAAAAAAAGCGAGAAAAAATTAAATGAAGGACAAAGACGCGCGACAAAATTGATCCCATCCACTAGAAATCTAGCAAACGAAGAGACTAAAACGATTGGATCTCTTCTCTCTTAAAAGACGTAGACTTCGCGGCGACTTAATCCACGAGTTCAAAATTCTAAAAACAAGTTCTATACAGTAAATCACGAACATCTTTTCGAAATATATGAAAATATTGTTACCAGGACAATGAAATAAACCTCAAGGCAAAATATTTAGTACGGACGAGGGAAAAAGTTTCTTTTCCTATAGTGTGTTGAGCACTGGAATAAGTTACCGTCAGACGGAGTAAATGCTACGACTATAAATACCTTCAAAAGGAGTATAGACAACTATCTTACAAATTCAAGTATACTCAGAAAAACGATAAACTGTATAATCGACAGCAGTAACGGGGACAGTGGAAGGCTAACGTGCAGCAGCAGGGAGTCGGTGATAGCGTAACAAAACTGCCGAGCAGGATTGCATTTTCTTGTCAAGTTAAAAGCCTTTTTTTTTTTTTTTTTTTTTTTTTACCAGACAACCCAGTCGCAAGGCTCATCAGGCCTCCTGTTGTCATTTTTTTCCTCACGTAAACTCGTGTCATTTTACTTCCCTACCCTGACCCAACTTACGAATCAACGGCATCGATCGTCAAATGCCTTAATGTTAGAAAAAAATAAAAAAGACGGTCGCCCCATTTCTAAAACGAAAAAAAAAAAGGCCCGAAAAATGAGCCATAGCATTTAAAGTGGCGAAAGAAAACCTCGCCCCTTTCTTATACCTTCAACGACTCATTTGGGCAAAAGAAAAAAGGTATCATACCGAAACAAAACAGTTATTAAACCTAATAACGTGAAAGAGAATTTCCACAAAAATGTACATAAAACTTTTGAATATCTGTGAGGGGAAATGCAGTTCGGACTCACATTAACGGTCTGGAAAACGTCGGGGGGACAAATAAAAAAAAAAAATGAACAAAAACCCAGTGTATAAAAGTTTCCCCTCCTCATGTGAACCCCCCGCTGCTGGAATTCGAATTACATTTCTGATGAAAAGTCCTTCCCTCTTCGTTTTCTCAGATTCCCCGTCACAACCAGGGAAGGTTATCAACAATTAACGACAACTTTTCTCTTCTGCAGGAGATTGTGTCAACAGGTCCGATCACTTTACAGCGAATTGCCTCCGAAAGAAACGGTATAATTACCCCCTTTTGATTAACCTTGCCATGGGGGTCGAGATTACTGCGAAACGATGAAAATGGACGAAATATACGCAGTGACCTCTGCGTTATGGAGGCGGTAGTACGACGGTATGGTGACGCCGTTACACATCAAGACAAAGAAGGGTTACCAGTCCGAGAAATTACCAGGAGGGTTCGAAGTCATAACAGTCGTTCTTCAGTGTTGCCACAACCGAAGCAACGTTGCGTTCAGCTTTCTTCAAATTTCTTGTTCGTCAAAGCCTGCTTCATTTTGAGACCATACATCATAACACTCGATAACATCGAATTCACATGACTTTTTGATACATAAGCAACACACTGTCTTTATATATCTAGGAAAATAATAAAAAGAAAGGAGCAACAACATACATTATTTGTCTCTGACAGAGGGGGATGTACTTGAGTAAGGCAAGCAATCGACATTATTTCTTATGAAATTTCCTTTTTTCTTTTTTTTTTTTGTTCTCATTTGTTCCAAACGTTCTAACAAACAAGGTGCCGAAAACTCAGACGAATTGTATATAGTTTTATCTATGAATTTCGCAACGTACATATATTTGTTTACATAAGAAATTTTATTTAGACAGATGCGTCATCTTCGATATTCGCCTGAGATCCTAGAAAAGACAGACCTTTTATTTTATTTTTTTTTTTTGACTTACAAATAAACAAGCAGAAACGTTTATTATTGAAACAAAAAATCCTTTTATTCCACAGAGACCAGACGGCACCACTATACTTTTCGCTTTAATAATAATAACAATAATAATTACAATAATAACGTTGATTTAAAGGGACTGGTCATTAATACGAGCGTTAATCTCAGCGGTGAGGATATCATTAATGATGACACCAACTGATGACCAACGTGTCTCAAATGACTCGTTACCAATCATGTGTCAATTAGCGATCTAATCTATTTCACACTATTTTTCATGTTACCTATTCACGAAATTCACAATTTCAGAACGGTCATTTTTTTTTTTCCTTTTTTTTTCCACAGGTAAATTCATCGTGCTTTTTTTCAAGAATGAAAAGATGTACGAGTGGGAAAAAAAAAGTCATTATAAGACTTGAACTCTGTTAACAAGTCTCAAAATAAGGCAAAAATAACGTCACACCGACAAACCTCCAGCGTTATTAGTATTTCTGGGTAAGGATCAAAAGTTACTTTAATTAATACATCGAAGAAAATGTATGTTAAGTCCGTACGACGCTGAAAGGTCTAGGGATAAGAAACATTAAAGAATAATTGTTACAGTGTTAAAAAGCATTAAAGAATAAATGTTATAGTAACTGTTAAAAAGCTTTAAAGAATAAATGTTATAGTAACTGTTAAAAAGCATTAAAGAATAAATGTTATAGTAACTGTTAAAAAGCATTAAAGAATAAATGTTATAGTAACTGTTAAAAAGCATTAAAGAATAAATGTTACAGTAACTTAAAAACCAATAAAGAATAAATGTTACAGTAAATGTTAAAAAAAAAGGTCTTGAAATGAGAATTCAACAAACACTCTACACTGTTCTCTTGATAAATGACACCAAAACACTGGGGGGAAAAAAAGCATTTCAAGATACGCAATTAATTCAGCTGTACGAACGATATGAAGCCAAAAAAGTATCTTACAGGAAGGGTACGACCCGAGTTGTCTAGGTAAGGCTTAGTAAGTGTAAACGCGAGACAATTTTTCCCTGATTAATTTCAACTTTCTCTTCTCTCTTCAACTTTAATCGATCATCCGCGATAGCCTTGATTGGGGCATATATATTATCAGCGCGTGCCATGTCGATCGCTATTAAAAAAATAATAGAATCTACTATCACTAGTAATGATAAATATGGTGGCCCCACTTTTTCGTTATCTCCACCGAGATAGAAAATCAATATACCATTACTTACAGCAAATGACAGGTTGTGTCACTAGCAATCGATACATTACTATATCATGAAAGCTGGGGTATAAATTGAGGCCAGATTAATAATGGACATTTCTCTTCGTCCATGTTGTCACATTGTTTCACACAAAAAGGTCACGATATTTTTTTTTCTTTTTAGCGTCCATACACAGTCTGGCTGCTCAAAACACCCAATTATATCAATATGTCGCAACAGACCGATGAAACTACTGGAAAACCTAGCATAAGGTTGCAAACTGTAGCGTTTCTAACAAAGATGCAACGGGAATTGTAAAATTAGATTCATGGGGAAAAATAACACCTCGTCCAAAACTTCTTTCTAGCTCTGAGCACGACGGTAATGGTATCTGTGAACTACCAGAGCAACAGTGCAGATATATATATATATATATATATATATATATATATATATATATATATATATATTTCTCGCTCACTTGGTGAAATAATATCAGCTCATTAAGAAGACAGAATCAGTGGTGGGGCTCGTTGCTCTCATGATCTGCCAACCTTACGTCCAACGAGAATTCCTATACAGCACAGAACAGCGATTTTCTACGCATCGAACAGGAAGAACGCATGAGAAGATTCAACTAAAGAGTTCTTAAAACATTAAATCAATATCTATAGTAGGAAATTTATTGAGAACTGCAACATATCAGGTTCAAGCAAATGACAATATAAGGGAGAATAGAAGAATACAGTTAAAATATATATACAAGACACAAAATCTATTCAATATGCTAGGATACTGGTTAGGTTAGATGGTTCTGAAGAACATGGACACAAGAATAAATACTGAAATAACAGATAAGACGTAATGACATTATTTTCCACTGCAGGCACTTCGCATCGAGGACAAACGTGGATCTTTGAATACAGTCAATCATCGTGTATGAACAATGTCGACCAGTCTTTTTATCAACAGTAACAGAAACATGGAAAGTTACCAACTGGCCTGTAGTGGTGTGGAAACATTCCCCAACGCGCACGTGCACACACACACACACACACACACACACACACACACACACACACACACACACAAGCACCCCAAATCATATATAGAACAGCATCAACGCTAAAAATATCAAATCCGTCGTTCGATTTAGCTTTCGGCAAGTAGGACGCATACAAGACGACGAAATAAGAGCATGAATGAAAACAAGAAATAAGTTATAAACAAATAAATAAAAAAATTATCAGTGAAAACAAGAAATAAGTTATGAATAAATAAAAAAAAAAATCACTAGCTCTCAAAGACAGAGAAGACAAATAACAGTAGGATGGCTCGCAGCGAGATCTTGTCAGCCCTGAAGTCAGAGCCTCAGAAATGTAGTGGGATCCTAAAAGGACTCCAAATGTCTGCCCTCCCCTGGGTAGTGTACAACGGAGACCCGTACACCCTACAACCCTTTATACCTTCCGTGGCCAGCCAGGTCCAGAAAATAGTCAGAAACAAGACACGTTCCTCCTGTATCATGCCCTGTGAGCAAGCTCGACTGGATCAAATCACCTGGCACCATACGACCCCGTCCCTCGCCTCACTGGACTATGCACGTCTCAACTACCTTGACTTCTCCTCTCACTACCTCCCTCTCCCTCTCTACAGACCGCCACGTCCTCGTGCAATGTGACGTGACCATTATACCATGGTCTCTTAATGGCGAAATAAGATGGTTGCCCTACTCCCTCGGCCGTCCCACACACTATATCTGTTGACTCGCACTGCATGTGATACCATCAGACAGACATCTCAGCCTCTGAACTACGTCGTTAGATAAGCGATCCTCTAAACAAAGCGATGAGCCATCCTCCAAACCATCAGATACGTCATTCCTCCAAATTATCAGATAAACCATCCTCAAATACTATCAGAAACATCCACCTCTGAGCTAACACACACACACACACACACACCGGGTCTCCAAACGATCAGCTTCGTCAGCCTCCAACTCCTGCGTGTACTTACTAAACTTCCAAGACGTCAGGAAAAACACAAAACCTTACATCTCTCCACATTCAGCCATATTATAAAATCCAGCTTACCTTCCTTACACACAAACACTGTGTGTGTCACACTGCTCTCTATCTCTCTCTCTCTCTCTCTCTCTCTAACTCAGCAGCCGTCTGGCTTACTCTCCAGTAGGCCTACGTTAAAAAGGAATCCATAACTTGATCTGAATCCCTTGACCGTCAATGAGCATTTGTCTCTGGCTTCAGAGAACAACTTGTCACACTCTGATCTCGAGGTCTTAAGGGCAAGCAGTGAAGATGGAGAATCGAGAGATATTTAAGCCATATGTTTCAGTGATTTCTACAATTTCAAGAGCGAGAGTCTAACAAACCCAGCTTGCACACTAACGAAGGAGGTCCGGGGAGTATACATATTTGTACGAAAGTACGAGTCACTGTACGACATTCGTTATAACATATATAACAATATGAAAAATCACCGAAATACGTGAAAACACACACACACACACACACACACACACACACCAGGTGGTGTTTTTCACTGCAACAATATTGCCAACACTGGCCACATTCAAGAGCGTGGCCGACCTCAAAAAGTCAGGGTGTCTGACTATGCAGCCTCCACGGCAATACAGTCTCGTGCTCTCACCTTCATCTGCTCTTTAATAAAACATAAACTCAAGTCAGGGAGCAGCCAAACCCTCCTCCCTTCCTCCCTCACCCAGATCAACAGATACAGTCTCCGAATACCGGCAAGGCACACCGTCCTCCACACAGGTCAAGGCAACTGAGCACGGATCAGCGGTGATGGTCAAGGACCAAAGGCCGTTTAAGGTGACCTAGCAAAAGGCCGGGGGCTCAAGGACACCGAGAGCTGAGGTCCGTCGGCAAGGTCACCCAGCAAGAGTTCAAGAATCAGTGCTCAAGGTCACCGAACCAAAGTCAACGTTCAAGGTCACCGAACACAGGTTTTCAGGGGGTCGAGGGCGTAACAAAAGCATCGAGTTGCACAGCTTACCCGGGCAAGGTTGCGTCCGTGTCCCCCACCACCTGCTGCAGCAGCTTTGCATATTTAACACCCACGTAGATTCAAGGTCACGGTGGGAAGGTCAAAAGGACACAGAAACACGCGCGGAGCAGTCAAGTCGCAGATGAGGAAGCCTGGCAACCTCTTTAGCTTCATTATGCAGAGCGTTTCCAAGTTTAACGAATTGAGAATATATGTCAAGAACATACAATTGCATCACATTAGACGATTACGTTTCTGGGGGAGTTGAAATTATATATATATATAACATATATTTATTCATCGCCACTTCCCGCGTTAGCGAAAGAGCACCAGGAACATTCGCTCACATCCATTCCATAGCTGTACTATACATTTCACCGAAACCACACCACCCTATCTACAACAGACTTTTCCATGGTTTATTCGGGCCGCTTCACATGCCCTGGCTCAGTCCATTGACAGCACGTCGACCACTGTATACCTTATCGTTCCAATTCACTCTATACCTAGTATGCTTCTGACCCTCCTGCATGTTTAAGTCCCGATCGCTCAAAAGACTTTTTCACTCCAATCTTCCATCTCCAATTTGCTTTTCTCGTTCTCCTTGTTCCCTCTACTTCTGATGCATATATCCTTTACGTCAATCTTTAGTCACTCATTCTCTCCGTATGTCCAAACTATTTCAACACACCCTCGACTCTCTCAACAACAGTCTTTTTAATACCATACCTCTCAACCATTTGTTACTCGATCAGTCCAACCTTACACCACATACGATCCCCAAACATTTCATTTTCAACATATCCACCCTCTTCCGTACAGCTCTATCTACAGCCCATGCCTCATATCCGTATACTATTGTTGGTACCATCATACCTCCAAAAATACCCATTTTTGCTCTCCTAGGTCTTTCTATACATCCTTTAGTGCTCTTATATCCTTCGCCCCCTCAACCACCCTATGACACTTCCCCTTCCATGGTTCTATTCGCTGCCATGATCTCTACTACCTCCAATCTTTCTCCGCTTAAAATCACAGCCCAACTAACCTGTCCCTGAAACCTGCTAGACCTAATAACCTTGCATTCATTCACATTCAATCCTATGTCTTTCACTGATAAGTTTCTGAAGCCTGCAAAGAAATTATTTTACAGATGTAACCCCAAACCTCCCTTTGATACCAAGAATCTTTAAGTTCTGCCATTTAGTGATAATCTAATCTTAATTCCAAACTTTCTTAGAGTTGAATCCTTTAATGTGAATAATGCAATAATAATACTATAAGAAATATCTTAATAAAAAGAAAATTCTGCGGGTTGTGTTTACAGAATACCTTGTATAAGCTGTAATATGTTTTATATTGGGCAGACTGGAAAGGATCCCTCTGTGAGACTTAAGAAACAATCAGAGGATAAAAAGAGGACAAAATTCAAACGCTTTGTTTAATCATGTTAATAATTATGACCAGTGTATTGACTGAAATAGTGCCAATTCTGTTATAACCTGTAACTTCTAAACCAAGAGAAGTATCAATGAATCTCCCCTTATCAAATACAAGAAGCACTGTAACATGAATATTATCGAAGGTCTTTACAAAAAGGACAGCTTCGTCGTTGGCATAAATTGTCCACATAATATCTTTATGACAGGTACGGTGCCAGGCCCCTAAATCACGAACCAGAAACATTTGTGTAACAACGGCGTCTTAGCTCCACCTCTCCAGTATATATTCAATGACTGTTCTACGTATTCTATCTCACTCTCAAATTTCCCCTGACGATGTGATTATACACGAAAGTGCGCTTGGCTCATCGTGTTTCATTATTCCTCGAGGATGTCGGCAATATATATATATATATATATATATATATATATATATATATATATATATATATATTTTTTTTTTTTTTTTTTTTTTTTTTTTTTTTTTTTTTTATACTTTGTCGCTGTCTCCCGCGTTTGCGAGGTAGCGCAAGGAAACAGACGAAAGAAATGCCCCCCCCCCCATACACATGTACATACACACGTCCACACACGCAAATATACATACCTACACAGCTTTCCATGGTTTACTTCAGACGCTTCACATGCCTTGCTTCAATCCACTGACAGCACGTCAACCCCTGTATACCACATGACTCCAATTCACTCTATTTCTTGCCCTCCTTTCACCCTCCTGCATGTTCAGGCCCCGATCACACAAAATCTTTTTCACTCCATCTTTCCACCTCCAATTTGGTCTCCCTCTTCTCCTCGTTCCCTCCACCTCCGACACATATATCCTCTTGGTCAATCTCTCCTCACTCATTCTCTCCATGTGCCCAAACCATTTCAAAACACCCTCTTCTGCTCTCTCAACCACGCTCTTTTTATTTCCACACATCTCTCTTACCCTTACGTTACTTACTCGATCAAACCACCTCACACCACACATTGTCCTCAAACATCTCATTTCCAGCACATCCATCCTCCTGCGCACATCTCTATCCATAGCCCACGCCTCGCAACCATACAACATTGTTGGAACCACTATTCCCTCAAACATACCCATTTTTGCTTTCCGAGATAGTGTTCTCGACTTCCACACATTTTTCAAGGCTCCCAAAATTTTCGCCCCCTCCCCCACCCTATGATCCACTTCCGCTTCCATGGTTCCATCCGCTGACAGATCCACTCCCAGATATCTAAAACACTTCACTTCCTCCAGTTTTTCTCCATTCAAACTCACCTCCCAATTGACTTGACCCTCACCCCTACTGTACCTAATAACCTTGCTCTTATTCACATTTACTCTCAACTTTCTTCTTCCACACACTTTACCAAACTCAGTCACCAGCTTCTGCAGTTTCTCACATGAATCAGCCACCAGCGCTGTATCATCAGCGAACAACAACTGACTCACTTCCCAAGCTCTCTCATCCCCAACAGACTTCATACTTGCCCCTCTTTCCAGGACTCTTGCATTTACCTCCCTTACAACCCCATCCATAAACAAATTAAACAACCATGGAGACATCACACACCCCTGCCGCAAACCTACATTCACTGAGAACCAATCACTTTCCTCTCTTCCTACACGTACACATGCCTTACATCCTCGATAAAAACTTTTCACTGCTTCTAACAACTTGCCTCCCACACCATATATTCTTAATACCTTCCACAGAGCATCTCTATCAACTCTATCATATGCCTTCTCCAGATCCATAAATGCTACATACAAATCCATTTGCTTTTCTAAGTATTTCTCACATACATTCTTCAAAGCAAACACCTGATCCACACATCCTCTACCACTTCTGAAACCGCACTGCTCTTCCCCAATCTGATGCTCTGTACATGCCTTCACCCTCTCAATCAATACCCTCCCATATAATTTACCAGGAATACTCAACAAACTTATACCTCTGTAATTTGAGCACTCACTCTTATCCCCTTTGCCTTTGTACAATGGCACTATGCACGCATTCCGCCAATCCTCAGGCACCTCACCATGAGTCATACATACATTAAATAACCTTACCAACCAGTCAACAATACAGTCACCCCCTTTCTTAATAAATTCCACTGCAATACCATCCAAACCTGCTGCCTTGCCGGCTTTCATCTTCCGCAAAGCTTTTACTACCTCTTCTCTGTTTACCAAATCATTTTCCCTAACCCTCTCACTTTGCACACCACCTCGACCAAAACACCCTATATCTGCCACTCTGTCATCAGACACATTCAACAAACCTTCAAAATACTCATTCCATCTCCTTCTCACATCACCGCTACTTGTTATCACCTCCCCATTTACGCCCTTCACTGAAGTTCCCATTTGCTCCCTTGTCTTACGCACCCTATTTACCTCCTTCCAGAACATCTTTTTATTTTCCCTAAAATTTACTGATAGTCTCTCACCCCAACTCTCATTTGCCCTTTTTTTCACCTCTTGCACCTTTCTCTTGACCTCCTGTCTCTTTCTTTTATACTTCTCCCACTCAATTGCATTTTTTCCCTGCAAAAATCGTCCATTTTCCCCGTGGACTCATAGGAATATCTTGATCACGCGCAAAATTGTGATCCTTTCCAATATATATATATATATATATATATATATATATATATATATATATATATATATATATATACGTTACTGGACTCCGTCTACGTCTACCTGTGTTTATGTGGTTGATGAAATGAAGTAAAGTCTCGTTGAGAACTTATCGATCTAACGAGGTCCAAAATTTCCCAGCAACTGAAAGTAGCGCAGCCATGAAGCTGCTGGATAATAATAATAATAATAATAATAATAAAGTAATAACCTACTGGTGCTCTAAGGGAAAGGAGTTTTACACTAGTGAAGCCCCATCTCTTTAAAACAATTTCTGCCACTTATACAACTTCTTAAATTTACGCAGCTGTCTGCATAAACTTTGACCTCAGTCATTGAGTGTGTGTGTGTGTGTGTGTGTGTAACGCATTTTCACCAACTACTGAATAACAAATATGGAAAAATAACATCTTGTGAAAGTGATTAGCATTTGTATTTTCAACTTACCACAGATGATAATTTTACCAATAATCATACAATCAATTTATCTATGTAAAATCCGCAGTCGAATTCGTAAATACTGATGTCATCTTCACTGCTGACATCTAATAATCTTATCACGTCCGGCTTTACCACAGAATCGAACCCACGCAACGTACACTTGTGATGATCTGGAAACACAGGAGCCAATGAAGAACACTGCTCTGAGAATTTCCTCACGCAGAGAAAAAGAGTTAATTCCATTGGCAAAGTTCATAAAATGAACCTTCTCTCCTCCTGCAATATAGTCAGGCTCCAAGAGACAGACAGTTATAAAAAAAAAGAAAGACGAAAATGGAAAATATTTTGAGAGCGAAAGATATGTGCGCACACAGATGATGCAGACTTACAGATGAGATAAAAATGATTTCGTTCCCTTCGCGACAGAAAGATAACGAAGTTAATTCGAACAAAGGAAGAGAACCTTCACAAAAAAAAAGAAAATGTTTAGTAAAGATTATTCAAATTTTTTTTTTAGAGACACGTGAAAGAAAAAAAAAATGATATTATCACTACCTCTTTGATATCTGTGAAGAAGTGTCCTTCGCATCGAAGCGAAATCATTTAAGTGGCAGCAGACCTTCGAAGGAGAAACATCAAACGATGGAAGGATTCACACAACCAGAGACATCGCTCAGCCCAATGATACGAGATCATTCAATGCTCCTATTTCATACACAAGAGTTGTTAAGCCTCTTGTACACATTCAGTGCTCCTATTTCATACACAAGAGTTGTCAAGCCTCTTGTACACATGTCTCTACGACCACTTGGACGTGACCCTTGAACCCGGGTCATCATATCCGTGGGTCTTCATATCCTTGTGCTCTGAGGGATGAATGTCATTTGGTCTGCATTTCGAACCTGTGCGAAGGAGGTGGTCAATACAATCTGCAACCGAAAATGACCGATGGAGTTTAATGGTATTCTCGACTTCGCCACGGGAGCAGCTCCCTCTTCGGTCGTCTTATCTCACAAGTACAGCCAATGTGGTGAAGGGCTGCCTCCCACCTTATCTACAAGCTACCACCCGTCTATGGTCCCTCCACAACCCCGGGCCATCCCGGCCAAGCTTACGACGCTCTTAAAGCTGTTGTGGGCTTGCGACACAGCACACGAACCCTGAGACTCCAAACAGACAGGTTTTCCACACCGTCCTCCTGTGTCGTACAGTACGCGTACAGGTCTGGTATAGGTTTCTGAGTCTGGCTATTTCTTTATGTAGGGTCAGTCGTTAGATGTACTCCCTTGTCATAGAGCCTAAAACTGGATCTTGTTCTATACAAGAGAGCTCTGAAGGGCAGAGTCTAATAATTATTCCCGAAGATCTCAAATCAATCGTTTTATTTTTCATTCTTGACTATTTTTCTTATCAAACTCTCATCATTAAAACTTATTTTTGTTATCAGATATCGCTTCAACTGTGGAAATGTTTTTGCCCTTGCCACGTGGGCTGAAAAAAAAATAAGATAAAAATCTCGTGAAACAAAACGATAAATCACGAACTAAAAAAAAAAAAAATCACTCACTGGTAGCGATTTTTATTGAAGTGGACGCCTCTGGTAAGGTGATCTCTTCAAGGGAACTGTGTAGTACGATCATTACGAGGGGCATTTCGTTATACGTAGTTCTCTCAACATCCCGACCGGCAATCACAGATTCAAGACCGAACAATCAAAATAACTACACGATGACACGAGGGACTGTTCACTACAGCCGACGTGAACCTGCTATCGGAACCGCATTGACCCTTTTCCGAGGCGGATGCAGTAGAAATCCTGTACCATTGCTTCTGGCGGACCCGCTAATGGATCGTGACGCTTGGGTAACGAGTGGTCCCTGACACCATTAGACACACCACTCCGTGGTTCCTGACACCGCTGGACCAACCACTCAGTGGTTTCCTGACACGGCTGGACCAACCACTCAGTGGTTCCTGACACCGCTGGACCAACCACTCAGTGGTTTCCTGACACCGCTGGACCAACCACTCAGTGGTTTCCTGACACCGCTGGACCAACCACTCAGTGGTTCGACACCTGAACACCAACCAGTGGCTCCTGACATAAGCGAACCCACGGGCTCCTGACACCGGTGGAAAAAAAATAAAATGGATTTGGAACCATAAGAGAAACCTGGTGGTGACGTCTCAGCCACACACGGCCACTCCTCCTCCTGCTGCTGCTGGTTCTTCTTGGAGGAGGAAGAGGTTAGGGAGGGAGTAAGGTGGAGAAGGATATAAAGGGAGTGAGGGAAGGAGGTCAGGGAAGAAGTAAAGTGGTGGGGAGGAGGATAATAAAGGAGTACGAGGAAGAGGACGAGGAAGCTGAACAAGGAAGAGGGAAAGAGAGAGGACATGATGAGGACCGCGATGAAGGAGGGAATGATGATGATGATGATGATGATGATGATAGAGGAACAGACGAAGAAGAGAAAAAGAGTGAAAAACAAAGGAGGGGAAAGATAAACAAAAAAAAAGTATGAATAATGACAGAAAATGAACAAGGAAAAACAATGATGCAGTAAACAGTAAAGTCTTCAACTACAAATGAATATGGAGGAAGAGGGAAAGCCAAAAAGACGGAGGACTTGAGAGTGACACGTGATGAAGGTCGTGGCTGGAAGCAAAATGAAGGAAGCGAGAACGAACGAGGAATACAAAGGAAAATACAAAAAAATAATGGCTGAAGTTGGAAAAAAAAATAGAAATCGAGAGACGAGAAGGAGAGGAAAGGCTTAACAAAATGAAAAATTAAACGAGAGAGAGAGAGAGAGAGAGAGAGAGAGAGAGAGAGAGAGAGAGAGAGAGAGAGAGAGAGAGAGAGAGAGAGAGAGAGAGAAGGTCGGAGTGAAGTATGGAGAACGACAGGATAAGATTATGGAGACAAAAAAAAAAAAAATAAATGGGCCTGAAGTTTTGTGAACGACTCAACTTGGGGCAAATTAGTTGAGCTACGAGTGTTAAGTTAGCTCAATTAGTAACAACTTTTATTTTCAGTATTTCATCCATAAAGTTCGTTCAGTTCGTAAGTCAACTTCTCTATCCTTTGTTTCTCAGTCATCTGCAGCTATGGAAGCTTTTGGATTCAGTAGGCACACGTACATACCTTGTTTAACTACAGTCGCTATTTCCCGCGTTAGCGTGTCAGCGCCACGAACAAACGAAGAAAGTCGACATTCGCTCCCATTCATTCTCAAGCTGTCATGTGCAATGCACCAAAACCACAGTTCCATATCCACATCCAGGCCCCATACACCTTTCCATGGTTTCCCTAAGGGGGACTCACTTTCCCTGGTTCAGTCCATTGACAGCACGTCGACCTAAATCGTTCCAATTCCCTATATTCCTTGCACGTCTTTCAACAGATTGCATGATCAGGCGCAGATAGCCCCCAAAATCTTTTTCACTCTATCCTTCCATCTCCAATTTGGCCTCCCACCTCTACTTGTCCCCACCACTTCTGACACATATATCATCTTTGTCAACAGCTAAATCATTCTCTCCATATGTCCGAACCATTTCAGCACACTTTCTTCATGTCTCTCAATCATACTCTTTTTATCACCACACCTCTCTCGATCGAACCATCTCAAACAACATTATGTCTTCCAACATTTCATTCCCAGCACAACCTCTCTTCTACACATATCCTCAAGGTCCATACTCGCATCCATACATTACTAGAACTACCATACCTTCAAACGTTCCCATTTTCGCCCTACCAGATAGCGACCTTTCAACACATTCCTTAGTGCTCCCAGAACCTTCGCCCCCTCACCCACCCCATGAATCATTTTCGTTTCCATGGTTCCATTCGCTGTCATATCCACTCCCAGGTATCTGATAAACTTTTATTCCGCTAACTCCTCTTCGTCCAAACTCGCACCCAAGCTAACCTGTCCCTTAACTCTACTAAACCTAAAAACCTTGCTTTTATTCACACTTACCCTCGACTTTTTCCTTTAACACATTCTTCCAAACTCAGTCAACAACTTCCGCAGTTTAACTCAAAACTCCCACCAATCCTGTGTCATTAGCAAACAACAACTGACTCACTTCCCAGGCCCTCTCATCCCCTACAGACCGCGTACTCGTCACCCTCCCTATGATTCTTGCACATACCTCCCTCGCTACCCTATCCATGAACAAATCAAACCGCCACGGTGACATCACACAACCCAGCCACAGACCCACCTCACTCTCCTCCCTCCCGACTCGTACACATGCCACACACCCGAGATAAAACTTCTCTGCTTCTAGGACCCTTCCTTCCACCCTATATCATATGCTTTCTCCAGATCCATAAATGCCACACATATATCCTTCTGTTTCTCTTAGTATTTCTCAATTTTTAAAGCAAATACGTGATCCATATATATATATATATATATATATATATATATATATATATATATATATATTTTGTCTCCCCTTTTAGAAATTGAAATACAAGGAGGGGGGGTTCCACCCCCCGCTTCCGCCCCCTACAGTCGCCCCCTACGAAACGCGGGGAATACGTGGGAAGTTTTCTTTCTCCCCTATCCCCAGGGATGTATATGTATGTGTATGTATATATGCGTGTGTGGGCGTTTATGTATATACACGTGTATGTGGGTGGGCTGGGCCGTTCATCGTCTGTTTCTTTACGCTACCTCGCTAACGCTGGAGACGGCGCTTAAGTATATATATATATATATATATATATATATATATATATATATATATATATATATATATATATATATACATTCATCTTTGGTGAAGAATTATGCCTTTAATACCCCTGTGCCCAATCCTTATCCAAGCAGCGTAACTTTCTTCCTGAAGTTGAACTTTCCTTTGGCAGTTATTACAGAACTCAAGTCTTCGGAGGTAATATGGGTTAACTGTGGGCTGACACTTACCTCGTAGACGGAGCTTCTACTTCATGCGTACACAGTCAATGGATCTTACCTGTAAAGACAGAAATATGTTGAGTGTCCGTACGTTGCCAATATCTGCGCTCGTATCAGCTATTTCAAAAGTTAATCAAACTGATAGGGAAAAAAAAAAGGTAATACTGGATTTTCAGTCACATTCACATGACACAATAAAAACATCGTATTTACCGGTACAATTTTTTTTTTGTCCTAGTCTGCTCTGACGGCAGGTGCAAATGAATGTCTTAATCTTATTAGGACATTCTTATTAATCTTATTAACGCTATGTCTAATCCATTTAAAACTTCCCCAGGCCTAATTTCTACGAGAGAGTCCTGGTGTTACCAAGGACCTCCTTTTTAAAGGCCCCTTCCTACGGCCCATTGGTATATGCTACTGTCAGTAGCCGGGAAATGTAGACTCCTTTGGAGGGGGATAAGTTCTTTGACGAGACTGTTCTCCCAGTGATACAGCATTGGCTTAGGTGGCTTTTAACTCTCGATGTAACCTCTTAAAGGCTGAGCCCGGTAACACCATGTAACGATACACACACACACACACACACACAATTATACATATATTTTTTCAATACCACTCGCCATCTCCCGCGTTAGCAAGGTAGCGTTAAGAACAGAGGACTGTGCCTCTAAGGGAAATCCTCACTTGGCCCCATTCTCTGTTCCTTCTTTTGGAAAATTAAAAACGAGAGGGGAGGATTTCCAGCCCCCCGCTCCCTCCCCTTTTTAGTCGCCTTCTACGACACGCAGGGAATACGTGGGAAGTACTCTTTCTCCCCTATCCCCAGGGATAATATATCCTAACCTAGCGCCAGGTACCCATTTTATCGACCAGCCCCCAGGGGAAGATGATCAGTTGGTTTAAATGCAGAAAAGGTTTCGAACCCAAGTGCACTCAACCCGGGTAGGCCCATGAATGCGTCAAGGTCAAATACCAGCGCATAGACAAAAACAGACTAACGCAAACAATAAAACATGTTTGCAAAACACTCAAGTTCTTTGCATAATGACTTGTACTCCATTCCCCTGTAAAGCGTCCCTTTGTACCTACGAACTCAGCCATATACAAAGACAAGACACTTTCTATGTGGCAGGTGTGATATATAATCATGATCCACACCGATTCAAAGAGTCTTCAGATATGGCGTACACAATGACCACGTAGTGACCTTTCAGAGCACAAAGCTTTGTCTGTCTTCTTTCTTGGCTTTCGACCTCCGGATCTCGAAATTTTAATCGCACACCCACGCGATACACTTCACGAGTCGGTTATCCAGCCACTCGCACTCTACATCACGACTTCAGTCCCTCCACCACTCACATTATGCACACGCTCCACCACCCCTGTGATCTAGCGCCCATGTCACTCAGATTACCTCACACTCCAGTCCCCTCTGGCCACTCACATTCCACCTCATGGTTCAGCTCCCATGGCCACTCAACACTTCCTCACACTCTTCCTCATGATTCAGTCCCACCCAGCCACTCACCACTTACGCTCCACCTCATGATTGAGTCCCACTGCCACTCAACACTTCCTCATACACCTCCTCATGATCCAGTCCCACCGAGCCACTCACACTTCCTCACACCACCTCATGATTCAGTCCTTCGGCCACTCGGAAACACTTCCTCGCACACACCACCTCATGATCCAGTCCCACCACCCAGCCTCTCAACACTTCCTCACGCCATGGACCTCATGATCTAGTCCCTATGGCCACTCGGAAACACGTCCCTCGTTAAGATTTTCCGGCGCCGTTACTCACAAACTCCTACGTCAGCCAAGACGGCTGCTGCGTTAGACACTTAATTTCTAAGTGTATAAACATTTCAACTACAATATTGCCATCACTTCCTTAATTAAGACTTTTTTATGCAAATATGGCGTGAAGTATACGAACAAAAAAAAAGTAATTTCTTCCGTATGAAATTAAGTATGCGATGACTAATTAAACGCTTCATTTAAATGTACATGTGCAATTATGAAAAATAAGCACATGATAGGGGGGGGGGTTTTACGTCAAATTATCGAATTTTCATCTGGAGTAATTCTAAATAATTTCGTTACATATCAGATAATTGCTCAATTAGTAATCTCAATAAAACATTGGCTACTCGTTAAAATGCTATGAACACGCAAATATATACCTTGAAAAAAAATATGTAATTAAAATGATTGATATATGTATAAGTCATGTAATTATAGACATATGTCATCCTTAAAATCAAAAAAACATTTTCGTTGATCCCAAATACCCGTCGTTCATATCAAACGGACACAACCATTGATATATGGAGCTCCCGTAGGTCCGGGGAGAGGAACGATACAATCAGAAGCAGGGGAAAAAAAACAGATGAACTCCAACTGCAGCACGAAGCTCCTCGCTGAGACTCGATTCCTTTCGTTAACTAACGATGGTGTTATCTTATCAAAAGCGACCTCTCGTTAACAGTGTAACCACAAGCAGACAGTCCGCTAGCACCAATATATATATATATATATATATATATATATATATATATATATATATATATATATAAACAATGGCATGTTTACCAAATGGCGTCCTAGCTTCGTCTCTTCGATGTATATCAACTGACTTATATTTCTCTCTCGTGTCTACCCTGATGATGTGATTATCACACGAAAGTGCACTTGGGAACTTATCGTGTTCCATTTTTCACGTGTTTCATTTCTCACTGAGGAACACAAGCGCACGTATCCTCCTCACCAGACCCTGCCATAAATGCTGCAGCTGCACAAACCGCGGAGGGCCGCAACGGCAATGAGTGGCGCCACAGGGGGAAACATGACGAAGACGTCCGCGTCGGAAGGTGCAAGAACGAGAGAGGAGGGAAGAGGGAGTCAGTCAAGCAACTGCTGTGAAATATGAGACAAATATCGCGCGGGGGAAATGTCAAGGAGACGCTCAAAAACAAGGGAAAACACACCGAGATGAATGAATGGGAGTCTGGGGGACGACGTGCGATGATGATCAGAAACCAATTTCACGAATATCTGGCGAGAAAGATGTCACTGGAGCGAATATCTGGATGGATGAGTGTGTATCAGGGATGGACGGTGTCACTGGAGCGAATATCTGGGATGGATGAGTGTGTATCAGGGATGGATGGTGTCACTGGAGCGAATATCTGGGATGGACGAGTGTGTATCAGGGATGGAAGGTGTCACTAGGGCGTATATCTGGGAAGGAAAAGAGTCACTGAAATAGGTAACGTAAGGTAAATTGATCACAAAGTCCAGAGCTTTGGAATTTCCTTGTGATTATAATAATAATAATAATAATAACACACACACACACACACATATATATATATATATATATATATATATAAACGGTAAATCGCACTTTAGTAGAAGTTCAGATAAATGTTTCTTGAAGCTTTACAATACACAAGCATGTTTCATGGAGGAAATCCGGCTCATCATCACAAAGTCTCAAATCCCAACACAAGCACACAAGCTTGCTGACCTTGTTACCGCCATGTCACAGTAGAGACTGTTTCTATTCTGGCACGGCCATAACAGCGTGGACAACAAGCCTAGGTGCTTGTGTTGGGGGTTTGAAACATTGCGAATGGTTCACAACAGTCGAGTCGGATTTCCCTCCGGTGAAACATGTGTTTTGTGAAAGTTTAATAAACAAAATTACATGAACTCCTGCTGAAGTGCGATTACACCCTCATCCTTATCATCACGGAATAGTGTGATCGATAAAGTACAATGACGTGTACTTTCACAAGACGTGCAGCAATTTCTCCAACAACAGGTTTCGAACCTCTTCTACTTCTGTTGAAGCCGCAGGCCTACTGATAAAGACTTTCCAGTCATCATGTGATGGAGCAGCTTGCCGAGTATATTGCATGATGTAGCTAATAGTAGGGGGCACACAGGCAGCCAGCTCTCGGGGGCAAAAACAAAGTAATGGCTATAGAAGAGGGAAAGTGAACCAACATCGAGTCGTATGACATGAGATCAAGATTTGAAGTTAGCCTGGCAGAGTTGATAGGTCGGACCGCCTTTGACTCACCTCTGTCAAGTAAGGATGTAGAGGTAGAACCACCCTAGATGTGAGAAAAGTACACCAAGACGGATCAATCATTGGTATAAACGGAGGTAGACAGTCATGTGCCTTCATGTGGTGTTTCAAAAACAGCGTGGATGTTACAGCAGTGCCGTTCACAGAGTCGAGAGATGGAATCACAGATTCGTCAAAGGAGAGAGGAACGTTGGGAGGAACTGTCGATTGAAATAGGGGAAGAAACTGGGTCTTTGGAGGCATTAAAGCAGATTTCGTCAACCCCAACGATATATCCTGTCCAAGTCTTAAGTTTAATAAGGAAGCTTGTGTCGAGATGAAATGCAGATCGAGTGAGAGAAGGAGCAGATTTGAAGGATGTGGAGAAATGCAGCGTTGCGTCGTCAGCATATGAGTGCATTTGATCATACGAAGAAAGGAAATCGTTCATAAAAAGGAAAAAAAAAAAATGTAGGAGACAAGACAGAACCTAGAGGGATACCGCTGTTGATAGCGAAAGGGAGAGAAGTTGATCCATCAACAGTTTCATCAACTGACAGCCAAATTTCTAGTTAATCGAGCTAAAACAAAAAAAGAAAAAAAATACGAGGCATAGCGCTGCGTTGTTAATTGTTGGGAAAAATTACGAATGACGAGAAGAATCAAACACAATTATACTCATGTCAGCCTGAGATTAAACAGAAAAGTTATACATTTGACCTTATGTCGCTCCATACCATCCTCTGAGAGACGTAAACCAATAGATAAGCAAGTGATCTGTCTAACTGAACTAAGGTATATGCCTAAGAAGCTTTACCTCAAGCAGCCCGAAAGAAAAAGATTACATATAAATAGCAAGAGCAGCTTGTCTCCTGCCACTGGCTCCGTTAATGCTAATAATGGTATTCCGAGAAAAGAAAATGGTTATTTTAACCCCTAACTCCATAAAACCTTCCAAAATGCTTATATGAAAGACATTAAAGAAGAAGGGGTTAGGAGGTACTGGGTCGAGGTATATGCCTACCAATCTTCAAGTCAATTGGCCTATAAATGAAGGAACGGCGTTGGAATGAAAAAATATATATACAAGAGAAACAATGAAAAAAAAAAAAAACGTCTTCCTTCAATGCAAAGAGACATAATGGAGTTACCTAATAACTGAATCACCATAAATTTTCTTTAAATCAAAAATTTGTTTTTTCAACCGATTTCCAGTACCGGTGATTATTCACATTCAACGGGAACCAGAGACATGTCATATAATCCCCTTGACAGAGGCAGTGAAAAGTCAAAAAATGAAAGCGAAGAAAGTTCTACGGCAGATACTGATCTCTCCACGGTAAATAATCACATGCAAACTCCAGGGAAACACCATCCATTATCGAAGGAACTTTTGCCTTAAACTGCGAGATGAAAAACACCGAGAGTGTTATTCCCAAGTCGTGTTATTAACATAATTCATTCATGATTATGGAGAATGGCCGGTCGCCGTTTCGAGCCTGTCCTGTTATCCGGGATGGATAATTCCTGATAAGAGTGCCCCCCCCCCCCTCTCTCTCTCTCTCTCTCTCTCTCTCTCTCTCTCTCTCTCTCTCTAATTCCTGATCCGCTCCTTTCCACGCGCATTGAACGGGACACAAGACAGCATTACGTACACACCTACGTAAGCATCTTTGTAACAGCAAAACTATTTATCTCAACCATCTACTTAAAAGACATTCTTTTCATCCATACAGGCGAAGGTTTATGTAATTCCATCTATCCATATCTCTGCTATCCTTGTACCTACCTATCCTCTCTTCACCGATCTCCACATATCCCTCTATGTATTCATATACTGACAAGTCTATCCAAGTCTATACTGACAAGTCTATGCAAACTGCTTCCCACCCACTCTCAGTAAGCCACGAACACTCTCCTTCACGTCATTCATTTTCGCCTGCCTTCCTCTTCCTCCTTCACCATCACCACCAGCAAAAACCCCTCGCTCTTGTCTTCTCCTTCACTCCCTCACCAACCGCGGCCCTCATCCACTCCTCCAGCACAATCTTAAGATTGTAGTCCTTTATCATGTCCTCCATCACACCCACCAACCAAATGCCTCATTCTGTCTTCCTTCATTCGCTCACCAACCAACCGTCACCCACTCCTACATCATCAGGCTCTCGCCCAGTTTATCGATCGTTCTTGCAACACACTACCAACCTTCTCCTACCCACAGCAACCTTCATGATCAGAAGGACTTGTTACCTGCAGCCTTCAGGATGAATGTGTCGTGCTACCTTCGGGATTATGGCTTGTCATCTCCTAGCTTCAATGTCATCAGCGACTTTCACTATTAATGCCTTTTTCATCAGCTTATCTCGTAATCAGTGCCTCGTCATTAGCTCCCACTCTCTTCTCATCAACCACTGCTTCCACAATTCACATCCTTCCGGTGAAACCCATTATCTTCCACAATTAGTCCATGTCCTTTCACCTGCCACCATCATATATTCACTAAACTTTTTGGTCTCTCCAATCCTCTTATGCAGACTCTTCTAAATCTATAACCTTCTTTCCTAAACCTCCTCTTCATTCACTTCGTGCTGACAACTTCATTCCTCCCATTCCCTCTACATTCCTCTCACTCAGTATCTCTAACCCTCTACTTCATCTAATACGCTTCCCTTTCATTCGTCTAATGTTACCATTTCTAACCCTACACGTTCTATTCCTTAAACGCCTCTCACCTAATCTCCACTACTGGCCAAACTACTCAACCACATTTGTTATTCACGAGGTGTTCAGACAACCCTTCCCCATCCTTGTCGAGCGCGTGTCAGTAGTTCTTGTGAAAGTACAGCTTTCTTTGGACTTGAGGAATGTGTGTGTGCGTCTCGTCACAGCCTCCAAAACTGATGCCACATCTCTTCTAACTTATGCAGAACATCCTGTGTCAAAATTTCAAAAGACGGTCTAACTTCCCTCCTGGGCAATCCTGAAAGTTTTACCTCAACTACAATCACCTCCCTTGACCCTGGCCACCCCCTCCCCCCCCTCCTCTTTCTATTATCACTCAACCGAAATCAAAGTTTTCGAGAAAGGCAGTATACACAAGGTCTCCAAGGGAAGAAGCCAGTCGCTTGAAGAAGAGATCTTTGGCCTCAAACACCGTTACACCCTGAGAGACATCTGGCAGCAAAGCTGTCCTTGGTGCAAAATATTCAAAAATCAAAAGCGACTGTTTGGAGTATAATAACCAGATCATGGATTTGTTTTCCAGTGTACTGTACCGTGATGTGGTCTCGCGTTCACCCTAAATCTGCTTTACTTTTCGTAAAACTTTATTCCATGAATACTATTTCATAGTCTTCCCTCCTGAATTCCCTTTCGATAATGGAGATCAGAGTATGTCATTCCTCCCTTTAGTGTACAGTTTTACGTACCACTTCCAGTGACAGAATACGCTTGTCTCGCTGTTGACTGGAAGACGTCGCCTGCTCAACGTGTAAACGACTTCATTAAGCTAAAGCTTAAAATGTTATGCTAGACCAAAAGAGTTTGTCTCTACGAAAAAATTGCTGGCGGCTCCCGTACCACACGCTAAGCAAGCCATTGGCCTCCACACCTGCCGAAGCGAAACGACCTGCATGACCAGAGTCTTCGTAACTTATAAGCCAAGACAAAGGACTTCGAGGGAACCGGATAGGTTTATGCGGCGGTACTTCAACCCCAGGCGACCACCCTCCCGGCCTTATCGATTTTCCCGGTAGAATATTGAGGCCATTATTCTTCCACAGGTCAGTGATGTAGTAAGAGTTGTAAAACGGTGAGAAAAATACTAATGGGTCCAACTTCTCTCAATCTATCAGCGATACAGTCAAGATGAAAGATACGTACGGCTGATTAACTGTTCCAACACCTGGCAACCACGAGCCATAACGCGTCTTTCCGTTTCGTCCAAGGAGGCTGTCCCACCCTGGACCTGGCAAGTGTATACCCTGGCGAGGTGACAGGTAAAATGCCACTGAGGTACAGTCGCCCAAAAAAGTATCTGGCCCCTCCCCTCCCAGGCGTGAAGCTTATCATCATCTACAACTGGCTGACCGAGATCAACACTCGACTCTGCTGCTACCTTGATGGAGCTGTAAACAGGATCAGGTTGGCAGCGAAGCCGAGTTGTACTCTCGGTCGTCCAGTCGTAGAATATTAGAAACTTCGGCCCCAGGGGGACTGATACTTTTTTGGGGAGACTGTACCACACTCCCTTCTTTCGCAATCTTCACCAATAAGGACAGCTGAAAGAATGATTCCCGAGGTTTAGAATGCAAGGCATCAGATGCCCGACATGCGCAATGATTTTATTTTTTTTTCATCCTTCACGTGACTGCAGTATCCATATCCAGGATTACATAGACTATGGAGAGCGTTCGCACAAGCCCTCAAGATTTTTCGCTGTCGATGGCTCTGGTCTCGAAAAATATGAAGATAAAACTCTTCTCATTCAGTTGCTATTTGCTTTAACGATGTACACAATAAATCATGTTGAATACATTGCACGACTATGTGGGTTTCCAAACTCTACCCGTGCCATAAGAGATTTAAATTTTCGCTGTACATGGCGTTTAAAAATCGATCGCACAATAACTGCAAGTATCAAGAGGAAAATGAACGAATGACCATCTATTCTTAACTCCCTGTGCCTCCAAAAGTTCTCCTGTTGACGTCTTCGAAGAACTTAACCCTTAAATAAGAGGAGGAGGTGTTTGAACGTATTCATACTGAACGAAGGAACGTATGGCCTAAATAATGATCGAGACGGAAGGATGTGCACACCTTATCACGTCAGAATGAATTACGTTATAACAAACAACGCATACGCTATCACGTCAGGATGAATAATGTTATAACGTAGAAATTCGCATACACTGGAAAGCTATGATGAATAACAGAAAGCCATGATGAATCACAGTATATCAGAGAAAAACGCATACATTATTACGTCAAGATGAATAACGTTATAACAACCCTGCAAATTAGCACGCCAGGCTGAATAACGTTGGAGGGAAGCTGACAAGCTAGTACGTCAGAACGAGTAACGTTATAAAAGACGCACCCATTCACTCCGCCAGGATATAGCAAGACAGTATCGCCACACCCACTCATCAATACCGTTCTCAGCTGCCACAAAAACCAATCCAACTTTGGCACTGAGGCACCAACTCTCGCAGCCTCGTACACGATTCATGGCTACGGAGAACGGCAATAACTCTCCGGCACATAGATTTCCCCACCCACACACGAACCCACACACACACACACACACACACACACACACACACACACACACACACTCAGCCCCCTGAGCAAATTCCCATTCTGTCGTTAATTTACAGAGGCTGACGGGGAGAAAGGGGTTGTTTTACGAACGGTGGAGCAAATATACCCACATCTGCCCGATATTTCCAGCGTATATGTTAATTCCAGTGGCAAAATGAACCTCCAGGTGTGAGAGAAGGGTAAAGAAGGTATATAAAAAAAAAACCGGGGTAATCTATGCCGAATGAATTAAATGGAATAAAACTCAAGATAAAAAAAAGATTTCATTATGGTAATTGGTCAAACGTTTGACTAATTAAGTTATTTCATTATCATTTTGAACATTTCTCAAGGTAATTATATCAGCTTCCCCTCTCCTCCTTAATACCTATAATTCATTTCATCTTTCTATAACTAACAGAGACAGATGAGGCAAAATATCGGCAGGGGTAAATAGAAAACAACGACTTTAATATATGAGGCAGCCAACACTGCTGACACACACATCTGGACTAATCTATAAGGATTTGGATTAATACAGAGTAATTCAAGATTATATGGAAGTGTGTGTGTGTGTGTGTGTGTGTGTGCGTGTGCACTTTGCACTGTTAACACGCTCAATGCACGCTCCACAACACCTCAATGCACCCTGCTCAACGTACCTCATGAACGCCCCGCGCCTCATTCCACACACCTCACACAAACTCCTCATGCCCCCGCCGCAGGCAATACTCCCAGGCCACGCGAGGTCTAAAGTTACCCTCCACACGCCACGTGCACTTCCCACGTGCACGCCCCACCTCACTTAATACGCCTTAAGCAGGTCTTAAATAGTTCTTACTTGCCTTGTATTGACACCACGCGTCTTGCGGGCGTGGCAGGCAACACACACGCCTCACAGACACTGCAGGCACTACATGACTCACAGGCACTGTAAACACCGCTCGACTTACAGGAACTGTAGGTATCATATGTCTCGCAGGCACTACAGGCACCATATGACTCACAGACACTGCAGGCACCACATGACTGTCCAAGACAATCGCATGTTTACCAAATGGCGTCCTAGCTACGTCTCTTCGTTGTCTATCAACTGACTGTTATATTTCTCTCTTGTGTCTCCCCTGATGATGTGATTATTACACGAAAGTGCACTTGGAAACTTATCGTGTTTCATTTTTCCCGTGGACTCTTAGGTATATATATATATATATATATGTATATATATATATATATATATATATATATATATATATATATATATATAGAATACCACTTGTCACTGCATATCATTAGAAGAGTCTGTAATAGTGTATATAATAAGACAAATCCTTTTGACACTGTAAATCATGTAAAGAGTACCTGACATTGTTTACTATATGGATAGACCATTTGACTCAACTATACAAAATTGCCATATTGCCATCTGACTCTGAGGCTGTCAAATGAAGACACTATCTAACACTGGTGCTTATCATTACGAGCAATGGGGCCATTTGACACTAGATATCATATGACAATGCAGTGGGTGCAAGAATTCGTGGATATCAGACATCAGATGCACTTTATTTACGTGAATTTCGAAGTACAAGAACAAAGGTGAATATTAAGATAGAGTACTGCCTCTGACTAGCGACAGCGAGACGTGGCTTGCTCGTCCATGAAGGCAGACCAACAGATCACTGCTGGTAGAGGCAGTGTCGTCACTGTCACTCGTCCGTCAGAGAAGTCTGAACCAACAGATCACTGCTGGTTGTGGCAGTGTCCTCACTGTTACTCGTCGGTCAATGAAGGCAGACCAAGAGTTCACTGCTGGTTGTGGCAGTGCCCACACCGTTACTCGTCCGTCAGTGTAGGTAGACCAACAACGGATCACTGTGGGTGCCGGCAGGCAGTGTCCACCCTCCCTGGCCTTTGGCCAACAAGGCACCGGGGTCCATCAGGATTCGCCTGCCTGTAGTACTGCCTGTAGTTTCTCTTGAGTTATCCCTTTTTCCCTACTGTCCTACTCTTTCCCTCCTGTCCTATCCCCGCGAGCAACCCCTTCCCGCTGAGCAACACCGTCCTCTTTCCGCCGCCCCTTCCCTCCTAAGCCAACACACTACCCTTCAGCCAACCCTTCCCCATCGAGACAGATCTCCTCTCATGGGGACACCCTCACCCCCGCTGAACAATAACCATTCAAGATATTCCACAAAAAAAGTAGGCCGAAAACAATACCTTTATCATCTGCTTCTCTTTGTTCATCCAAACAAAATTTCAAATGTCATAAACTCGAATGGGGGGGGGGGGGAAAAAAAGAAGTTGGGATGACACCCACCAAAGCTGCCGGGCGAAGAGACTAGTGTCTCCAATGTCTCTTAAGTTATATCAGTAGACGTCTCTTTCCCCGTGTCTCTTAAAGGGAAAACGGAACATAAAAAAAAAAAAAACGTAGCTGGATAGAATTTAGATGTCCTCGGTCACTTCAAAAACAGGGCGCAAGAGAAGGGCTCCGACGATGCCTGTCAATATTGTGACGAAGAATAACACTGGAGGTTGATCAATCGCTTGGAATGAGTGGCCATTACAGTGTTCCTCCCCCCTCCACTGAAACGGTATCATCTGGTTGCCCCTAAATGGTCATTTTGTCCTCACGTGCATCTCTTGTGTGTGTCTATCACATCACTATGGCGTCTTTCCCCCACCCCGCCTCTCTCTCTCTCTCTCTCTTTGTCTCCTTCCATCTAGCTCAAGTGATCAGCGCATCGACCATGGGCTTTTCAGATAGTCTCTCTCTCTCTCTCTCTCTCTCTCTCTCTCTCTCTCTCTCTCTCTCTTTCTCTCTCTCTCTCTCTCTCCTGGTTGGCTTCCTGGGTCTCGTTGGCTGGTGCCTTATGGTGATACAATAGTTCCTCTCGACTCGTCTGTACTATGACGTACACACAAACTGGCCCACTTTCGGATGGAAGTAAAATTTACCCCCTCGGTTTTCGCCATTCTCATTCCTATCAACTCTCTCTCTCTCTCTCTCTCTCTCTCTCTCTCTCTCTCTCTCTCTCTCTCTCTCTCTCTCTCTCTCTCTCTCACCTCCCTCAACCTCCTTTTTCATCATCATCATCTTCAGGGTAACTCACCCTCAAGGCCGGGGAGACCAAAGAGGGGGAGAGGGGCGTCATCAACAAATCCCTCCCCTCATTCTCCTTCAACATCCTGCTCCGTAACCCTCCACCATAAACCCCTGCTAAAAAGAGTGGGATTCCAACCGGTGGTTCCCCATAAAGTCAACTTTCCTCCTAAGTAGGAATTAAGAGCTTTTTTCCCCCTAACCCATCCTCTCTAGAAAGTGGGTCAGCCACCGCCTCGTGGTTATACAGTGGAGCACAAACAGAGAGGTGTGCGCATTTCTCTGCACCCTCTCCCTAAACAACTGTACCAAATATGCATACTGAGGAGAAACAAGATGTATGTAGATTTTTCCGAGAGATAGAGAAACTAGATGTCTACTGATTTTTTTCTAAGAGAGATAGGGAGAAAAACCAGATATCTATTGATTTGTCTTAGATATAGATAGATAGATAGAAAGAGAGAGAGAGAGAAACTAGATGTCTACTGATTTTTTTCTATGAGAGATAGAGGGAAAATCCAGATATCTATTGATTTGTCTTAGAGATAGATAGATAGATAGATAGATAGATAGATAGATAGATAGATAGAGAGAGAGAGAGAGAGAGAGAGAGAGAGAGAGAGAGAGAGAGAGAGAGAGAGAGAGAGAGACTTGTCCTTTTCCTCTTTAAGACTCTAACCTGATTCACGACTGTGATCCACGCCCCAGACATCTTACCTCGCATGTTGTACCCAACACACGTACAGCCTCTACCATAACTCTCAGACTTACCAGTTATGTTTCCACGGTACGAAAATCACTCTCTCTCTCTCTCTCTCTCTCTCTCTCTCTCTCTCTCTCTCTCTCTCTCTCTCTCTCTCTCTCTCTCGGCCACCTCCATCAGCATTCGCCAGGCCTTGTTAATAGCGTTCGTGGCCGCACTAAACCTTTTATGACACTTATTTTCCCCGAGTAATTTATCATTTCGACATTCCCATAAATATCTCATAAGTTCCACCAATAGTTTCCATTTTTTGATGTTTTCATGCGATTTCGTTTTCTTTTTTTTAACGGGGTCCCCGCCTCCTGTTTATCATCACGACGTCTTTGATCGTTCTAAAACCTAAAAGAACGCTTTAGGGATTCTACTGTTTCGTTTGTTCGTTCTTTTAGAGTATCGAAGTTTTCGTGGTCTCGGCTTCTGTCTTTTCTCCTCCACCACCACCATAGCTCCGACATACGATCCTCATTTATCATTCTCTCCACTGCTTCCACATACGCTCCTCCTCCACCATCACCATCACCACTGCTTCGACACACGCTCCTCCTCCACCATCACCATCGCCCCGACATACGATCCTCCTCCACCATCATCACCACCACCACTGATTCGACATACGCTCCTCCTCCACCATCACCATAGCCCCGACATACGATCCTCCTCCACCATCATCACCACCATAGCCCCGACATACGATCCTCCTCCACCATCATCACCACCTATCCCCGACATACGATTCTCCTCCACCATCATAACCACCACTGATTCGACATACGATCCTCCTCAACCATCATCACCACCACTGATTCGACATACGATCCTCCTCGACCATCATCACCACCACCATAGTTCCAACATACGATCATCCTCCACCATCATCACCACCATAGTTCCAACATACGATCATCCTCCACCATCATCACCACCATAGTTCCGACATACGATCATCCTCCACCATCATCACCACCATACGATCCTCCTCCACCATCATCACCACCATAGCTCCGACATACGATCCTCCTCCACCATCACCATTACCATAGCCCCGACATACGATCCTCCTCCACCATCACCAACACCATAGCCCCGACATACGATCCTCCTCCACCATCACCAACACCATAGCCCCGACATACGATCCTCCTCCACCATCACCATCACCACAGCCCCGACATACGATCCTCCTCCACCATCACCAACACCATAGCCCCGACATACGATCCTCCTCCACCATCATCACCACCACTGATTCGACATACGATCCTCCTCCACCATCATCACCACCACAGTTCCGACATACGATCCTCCTCCACCATCATCACCACCATAGTTCCGACATACGATCTTCCTCCACCATCATCACCACCACTGATTCGACATACGATCCTCCTCCACCATCACCACCAGCCACTGATTCGACATACGATCCTCCTCAACCATCATCACCACCATAGCTCCAACATACGATCCTCCTCCACCATCATCACCACCACAGTTCCGACATACGATCCTCCTCCACCATCATCACCACCACTGATTCGACATACGATCCTCCTCCACCATCATCACCACCACAGCTCCGACATACGACCGTTTTCCATCGTCACCACCACCGCCACCACCACAGCTTCCGACATACGATGCCCCTACACAACCACCGCCATTGCTCCGACGCACGACCCTGGTTTATGGAGGTCGTGAGCATTTTCCACCATTCGGCCGACGTTCTCCCAACACCACCATAATATCGCCGATGCCACTGACATTCTCGCGTTATCGAGGGTCAACTAGTACCCCCTCTTTTTTTATGGCCCTGTTGGAGCTTCCTTCATTGTACAACATCCACACGTCCACACGACGTAGTCTCTAGCCCAGAGCCTACCGTAAACATTCCACACACCCAGACTAGCGAGGTGCAGTAGATAGATGCCGTAAAATCTTGGGTGGCAATCGGGGGTTAATCCTTAAACATCTGAGAATGATCGTTTGTCTCTTAGCTTACGGCTTACACAACAATGAAGTTGACGGCCATTGTAACGACCCGGGCAGTCCACAGGACAATAATAGCCCCAAGATAACCAAAACAACAAACAAGAGAGAGAGAGAGAGCGAGACAAGTTACGCTCAAATGTTTTACAAATTTAAACAATAAATCTCGACCCGAAGCTGTTTTATACCGGGAATGAAAACAGTTCAATGTTCCATTCTCTCTTTTTTATGGGAGGTCGCCCGCCCGCCTGTACGCGTATTTTTTCTCTCTTTTTTTTTCGTTCTTTTTTTTTCGTTCTTTCTTTTTCAGGGGGAGGGGGAGGAGGAGGAGGATGGGGGTGCGGTGTGGAGAAGAAAAGAGAAATATATTTTTGGTTGCGAGTTTTTTTTTTTTTTCTATTCGTTCGTTAGTTTTACCCCTGAAAATTTCCCTCTATCCTTTTTTATACGACTCGCTTGGAACACATGCAGGAAGGATTTCGAGTTATCGAAAGACTTGTATACTTGACACGAGCAGTATGCAGGGTATCTCTGCTCATTTGGTGTTATTTACTTTATGTTAGTCGAGACGTGACCTTAGGGAATGAGTGGCACATCAACACAAGCGTCGGGGCGAGTTGGGCAGCGTGACAACTACAACTGAAGAAGTTATACCTTGGGTGGTGTCTCGGCTACAACTTATCCTTGCTCAACAGGTTCCATAGCTCTAACACAAGTGTGTCTACATCAGTCCCCCCAAAAAAACAACCCATGGCTATCCACATCAGCTCCACAAAAAAAAGCCCAAGATGATCCACCTCAGCTCCATAAAAAAAGTCCAAGATGATCCACCTCAGCTCCATAAATCCACCTCAAGTTCAACAAACAATAACCCGTGAATATTCACCTTAGTTCTAGAGCCAACAAGCCAACTATCCACCTATCTCAGACTATATATATTCAATGTTATATTCACACACACACACACACACACACACAGCTCCACCACAGCAACAAGTGACGTCATTTGCTACACGAGCCGGAAACTGAATCTGCCTCATCCCGAGCCTCCCAGCGCTTCCCCAGGAGCAGTTAGTTCCCTCAACTGGATGAGCCAAGACTTGGTTCAGGGCCAACTTGGGATCGTAACAGTTCCCCCAAGGGCGGGCACAGTTCCCGGAGCTAGAGAGAGTCGAGACCTTATTCAGGGCCTCCCTAAGCCTCCCAACATTTCCTAAGGTCCGGTTCCCGGAAGGACACGAAGACCCTGTAGTTCCTCCATCCCAATGAGGAGTCACGACCCTCCCTCGACACATGACGCTGTGGCAAGCGTCAGTATATACCGGTGGTGGCTTGTGTGTCTACATACACGATATGTCTGCCGCCCTAACACGGTTGCAGAGCAGCAACAGTAAGGAAGGGGGGCGTGCTACCCGTCCTTCCAACGTAGACCTCACATGTGCACCTGCATATACGTCCGAAGGCAATGAAGCGGAGAAACAGACTGTACGCCAAGAAGACAAGAGGTGTATGGCCCGAACACCTGTGTACACGTACAGTTGAGGTTGCAAGAAAATGACGGTGTGTGTGTGTGTGTGTGTGTGTGTGTGTGTGTGTGTGTGTCGCCACAGGACAACTGTTCATGGAGGGAGGTTTCTACCGCAGAGGGTAATAAAAGGTGGGCGAGGGGATTATGTCCATCTGAGGGGCAAAATAAAAGGGGTTGATCCCTTCAGTATCTAAATGCAACCAGGACTGCGGGACGTCAACCATACCACATCCCATGCCACATACGCCGGAGTGTTATGATGACAGAGTACGATGGTAGCAGGGTGAGGGTTTAAGGGTTGAGGGAGGTGGCCCCCTCTGATGAATGTCCCGTGAGGGTAAAGAGTGAACGAACGCAGTTCCTCCCTGATTGGCTGTAGTTGTGAGGGAGAGAAATGATGCATATATCAGTACTGTGAAGTCTGCTGTTTGCTGTTTCACTGGGAGAGCAGCGGACAGTCATTCATATCTCACTGTTTTGCATTACCCACAGTGGGTTATGCTGGTTGCGTAATACCACAAGCAATCAATCCCTTAATGATCAGTAAATGACAAGAATGATGAGCGGAAATGACGGTTATGATAGTTAATGATGATGCAATTGCCTGGCCGGCGAAAACACACTGGCGTGGCAGATGGTGGCGCTCGTGGACGTGGGGGATAACAGGTAAAACACCTCCAACGTTGACACTCCCCGACCACATGCACTTGGTAGTCAAGAGCCGTGCGGACACTACTTACCTCCTAAGCTAGGCTTGAAAACGCCGAGGAATTCACAGCCGTCGCGCACCCGCAGGGAGAACACATCCCCGATGATACATCCACAGTGGATAGACAAAACTCGATAATGCACCGGAGGAGTTTGAAAAAAATCCTGCTACACATGGTAAACATTACGAGGCTTGAGGGTGGAACAAAACACGAGACGACCCGCACGGGGTAAGCCAGCCCTGACCAGTGTGTACGGAGAGGTATACTATGATCCATCCTATACTGACCTAAACCCTCAATACCCACTCACCTCCTCTTCACTCCGCACCCTCCGAAACTACAGATGGATCAGTCTTTTTACGATTCGTCGCAAATGAAACATCCTTACATGGAAAATAATGAATAAACAAACACTAAAGACAGTAAATCAACTGATCCATGCTTAAAGGACAACAACAACACAGACACAGACACACACACAGACACAGAGCAGTAACGAGAAGACAACAGAGACGCAAGTGAAAGATATATACAGACCAAGTCCACGAACTAGACAGCAGCACTAACATGGCAAACACGGGTCTCCTAAGGATTAACCTCAAAGCCTTGAGAGAAGGCCCCGTCACTACTCACCATGAACCATTTCCAGCTTAAGTCTAGTTTCCTTTCCTCAACCAGCCAATACTTCTACTGCAGTCCTACACACCCAGTCTGCTGGAGGTACGTACGAGGTTTTTAGCCAGCCAATACCACTCTTGTTAACATTCATGTAAACATTCGCTCTCTCTATTTAGACGCAGCCGTGTAATGTTTATCATTAAACCGTTGTGTCTGTCCGTCGGTTTGTCTGTCTGTACGTGAAGAGGGCTTAAAAATATACGTATCCAGCATACCACACACACACACACACACACACACACCTCAGTAAAGCCTATATCATACATCCCTACCACTCCATAACGTTCACTGTTATCTCGACCTTATCACCTACCCCATGTCCAATCTTTCCTATCATCCCACCGACCACCCAATTAAACCCGTCCAGTAAATTCGTAGGAGACAAAAAAAAGTGCCAGATAAGGTCGGATAGAAAGCCGAGTGAGAGATAATGAGGAAATGATGATGATGATGATGATGATGATGATGAGAACATGAGGAAAGGAGGGCCAGTTGTCTGGCTACGACGTGTCGTGACAAATAGGAAAATGACTTACCTCTGAGGGATGACGGTGATGATGCGAGCGTTCGGAACTTACTGCTGCTGGTGGTGGTGGGGATAAAAGGATGCTGAATGGTTCTGGCCAATGATGATGATGATAATGATGATGTTGATGATGATGATTCTGACGGAGGTGAAGATAAAGATGATGATGATCCAAAGGCCACAACCGAACAGATCAAATGCATAACCCATTCTACAACTACCAGCTAACAACCACTTAGCACTTCGAATCAATCGAAAAAATCATATACGATAAAGAAAACTCAAAAGCCGAATGGTCTCTCTCTCTCTCTCTCTCTCTCTCTCTCTCTCTCTCTCTCTCTCTCTCTCTCTCTCTCTCTCTCTCTCTCTCTCAACACCAGACTTGGCATTAAAAAATAGTAGGCTTACAGAGACTTCCTATTGCCTGCCGTTTCCATTGTGGTCGTCCACCTCGAGGTATACGTGTGTGTGTGTGTGTGTGTGTGTGTGTGTGTGTGTGTGTGTGTTACTCTTTGGCGTCCTGCCTGTCGCCAGGTTGTCGCGTGGTTGTAACTTTGCCAATCTAACGCACACGCAGCTCGGAATAATGCGGAAAATTTCATTAAAACTTCTAAGGCATGAGGATCTCGACATCCCAAATCCCCCCCTGAAAGTTGTTATTTTGTTGCTCACAACCACAGTATGCTTTAGTATCATAATTTAAGGTTTACAACATTCACACACAAAGGCTGTCTCACTAGTAGTTATATACATCATAATCCATATGTTACTCTCTGCATAATTTTCCAATTTAGTTTGATGAATGGTTGCGTTCTTCGTCCTCCGAGACAAACCAATATTAATAACTGCTGTGGTGCTTGTGTTATATGTGTGAATCGCTGTTCTCTCTAGTGTCCCTAATCTTAAAGACATCATGGCCAGTGTTGGTTCATACCTCCTCGTCTGCCCCCTCACATACTTGTCTCGGATCAGTTCACGTTCTCTGGCCTACAAGAGCAGCAACTGGCGGCTGAATTTCTTCCACTAATCATGTCCCAGACCAACTCTGTAGTCTAGGTTCTCCTTGTAACTTGATGCAATCCAAGCTGTTCTCTTCACTCATGACCTCTGCATCATCTACAAACATATTCAGGTTGGAGTCCATTTTCAGTTCAACTTCCAAAGAGGAGCCGAGGACCTTTGAAATGTGAGGCTAAGACAAGAACATCTTCCTTATTATCACCAGGATTTAGTCTACCATGCCACTAACATCCCAGATGAAGAGGAGTTAGTCCACCATGGTATCCCAGCTGGGGAGGTGCGAGTCGACCATGATATCCCAGCTGGAGAGGTGTTAGTCGACCATGATATCCCAGCTGGAGAGGTGTTAGTCGACCATGATATCCCAGCTGGGGAGGTGCGAGTCGACCATGATATCCCAGCTGGGGAGGTGCGAGTCGACCATGTTATCCCAGCTGGGGAGGTGCGAGTCGATCATGGTATCCGCAGCCACTTCCCTCATCTTCCGTCACAGGGGAGACAAGAGACTGATGACAGACCTCTCTGCGACGCCTCCCTGGGCCACACTCCCTCCGCCTTAACGAGACGCCCGGTCGGTCTTCGTTAGTTAATGCCGTCATCTATTCCACCAGTCTCCACTGCCACTCTCGGTAAGCTCATCACAACAGACGCTCGACTCCACGAATACCATCTCTGGAGCCCGAGGAAAGCCAGCGAATATCTTTAAAGTTGGATATTAAGAACTTTCTTCTTCTTCTTCTTCTTCCCCAACAACAACACATAAACTTCAGACGACTTCGTCATAAAAACGTTTAATGAAAAAGACATCCAAGTCATGAGAAGAGAAAACCCAAAACGTGTACGAGGAAAACTTTTAATCGATACCCACACAGGCGGAGAGAGAGAGAGAGGGAGAGAGAGAGAGAGAGAGAGAGAGAGAGAGAGAGAGAGAGAGAGAGAGAGAGAGAGAGAGGGGGGGGGGGGGGGAAGGTAATCCAACGTGAGACACTACCGAAGTTTGGCGTTCGCCTTCTCCTTCCAGAGCTCTCGAACTAGGCCAATAAACATCACCGGCAGACTCCCTCCACCCCGCTCACTCTGTGGTGCAGATAAATCATGACTGGGAGTTGTGTGGATGGTATAATACTGGAGCGAGCGACGAGTGAATGCTGAACACGAAGGGGACTGTAATAGAAAAAAAAAAACCGACGACGATCAAAGGGTTAAAGAAGATGGATGACGGACGAAGGAGCTACGGAAGGAATACATGATGGGAACACGAAACAAGGTAGAACAGGACATACGAAGAACTGGAAGGAACGAGAGAATGGAATGAAACAGCAGTAGGTGACATGAAGAATTAGTAAATGGAACAGAAATAGTGTACCATAGAAAAGAATGAATTATACAGAGCGAAGAAAAGACTGAATGCTCAGAACAAAACAGGGAATACGATGTAAGAAAAAGAAAAAAGACAAGATACGCACAGGGAACTGAAATAATCCACCAAAACTAAGGATGAAACACCACTCAAATTCACCACTCAATAAAATCTTATTGTATTCACACAAACCTTATTCACTGAAATCATCTTCCTTCCTCTGAAGCTTATTCAGCAATATCAAGCCTTAATCAATCCTCAAAGTATAAAGTTAATAACAAAATGCAGATATTGAAGCGTAAAGAGCCAAAACTTTGTACTAAATATTTAGACTAAGCTTTTTAAGCAACTTTGTTTTATGTCAATTTATAAAACATCAAAATAATTCCAGATGACTTCTAAAAAGTTAGTCGTCCAATGAATCATTCTGTAAAGATAATCCTAAAGTGAGGGGCAAAGCAAACATGTATTTATAACTGTATTAATGACCACGGCGAATTCCCTCCTGGGCTTTACCTGAAGCTCAGTGCTGCAAAACCCTTCCCCTAACCTGGACGTGATATTTCGACTAAACGACCAACAGGAAACGCTTCCCTTCTCTCGTCCCCTCACTGTCCCAAGATGTGTGGGATGGATGGATGGAGACATCATAAAACCGTCTTGGGGAAAGCTCCAACCCTCGAAAAAATAGTTAAGGTGGTCTGAGTGACGTACAGGAGGAAAACTGATGAGAAATTTTAGAATGTGTTTACAATTTCGAGTCTGTACTGAAAATCCTCTTCTTTGTGTGACAGAGATGTTTTCTTTTGCCGAAAGAGCAGCAGCCCTTTTAAGGTTCCCATTTGTCTCCTGTTGGGAGAACGCTACTTTTAGTCTGACGTCTGGACCTTTTTCATTTCCTTCTCATTGATCTGTGTTTGGAAAATGATTGTAGCGCTTCTACAAACATGCCTTTCTCGTCTGTCTTCTCGAGTTCTGGCACTCTGGAGAGGTTCCTACTGTGACGAAAATAGATGATATTCTTCCACTATATAGGTTTACTGCCGACAAGAAATTTCAAATTCACTCCCTGGTGCCAGATGATGTACTGTCTTGCCTTAGCATCATTAAATTGTTTGTGGGTCCGTTGAGATGCGATCTTGAGATGCTGGCACTGTACACTGTTTACATCATTTCTTGAAGTCAGATTGAACGCTCCCCTTTTGGATGCTCTGTTAGATGATTTAAGAGAGAACTTGGCAAGTGGTCTAAAGATCTGATCCTGTATTTTTTTTTTCTAACTGTACAGCAATTCGTCTGTGGTACTTTAACTTCAGGAGGTTGTTCGACACTATTTCTTATCCACCTACATTTTAGGTGTGGCGAGTTGAAACCTCTTCAAAGGATTTACATTCAGGACTAGGTTTACACAATCATAAAGGCATGATTCTGTTTTTCTTAGTGGCTCTATCAATTCCTATGGCTTTGCATCCCATGGTTTAAAGCAGATCACAAAAAAAAAAAAACATGTTCGAGTTTTCATTCTCGTTTAGTAAAGTTCTACATCTTACGACTCAAAACAAATCTTCTGTCTCAGAACCTTCAAGAATCTCTAATTACAAAGACCTTATAACCAGAAGAAACTAGAATGAAACTAAACACAATGGAAGCTGTATGAAGGAAAATACGTGTCAGGTGTTAATATCTGCAAGACAGCGGACAGATCCTGAGCACTGGGAAAAGCGAGAGCTTTATTAACTTCGAACATCTGGGGGGAAAATTTCAAGACATAAAGACTGACTGATGAAAAAAAAAAATCCTTTACTGAAGGAGAAAAATATCTTAGAAAGTATGAAGACACTTCAATAACAGAAAATGGTGGAAATTTGCATCAAAAACTGACGGTAATCTACAAGCAGAGATACGTGAGAGGGATGACGATTACATAGAAGGTAACAAGGATAGAGAGAGAGAGAGAGAGAGAGAGAGAGAGAGAGAGAGAGAGAGAGAGAGAGAGAGAGAGAGAGAGAGACAGAGAGAGAGAGACAGACAGACAGACAGACAGACAGACAGACAGACAGACAGAGAGAGAGAGAGAGAGAGAGAGAGAGAGAGAGAGAGAGAGAGATGAGATCATACGAGGAATTCTTAAGGTGGAGCCAATCTCAGATCGTACACACACACAAGGCAACTACGGTGCCACAGGCACTAGAAGCGAATGGACGAACTAAAATTTCCTTAGGAGTTCTACGAATGCTGTTCAAATAGAAGCAAGACCTGTGGTTAGACCTACGATAAGATGGAAAGCAAATACTTGAAGAGCAATATGCAACAGGAGGGAGGGTCACAATGAAGTGGGTGGAGGAAGATGAACCCCTGAACAGAGGTGGAGTGAAGGTCTGTAAAACTCAGTAACTGATAGGCCAATGGCCAAACATGAAGAGGGCTAGAGGACAGTGAGAAGTTGCTATAAGCAGATACCTTCCATACAGACGAGATCCCCTACAGAGCCTTTCTACTTTCACTCTTTCGAAAAAATAAAAAGATGAAAGAAACTTAGCTTCAGGTTCTATACATCCCTCTCTATAAAGTTTGTGATGTGATCCGTGAAAAGCTGCACGAACTGTGTTTCCTCACTCAGCATGCAACTGTAATATCACTGTACGATTTAAGTCCCTGGATGCTGGCAAATACGTACCAAGGGATGTAGTAAGAGTTTTATATTATCATTCCGCTCTGTTTAACTTGCTGGATTAGTCCCTTAAGAGCATCCAAAACAAAGACTCAAGTTTGGTATCTGTCACTGTACAGCAGAGGTAATATTTTCTATTCTCTTCACCTACTCTTGCACCCATTGCTAAGGTGTATCTGAAAAAAGTTATCCTTTCGGAAATAAGTTACTGTGGTTCATGCCCTCATTCACCAGGCCCTCCTCTGTGCCACACTGTTCCTAACATACTGTGTAGCACAAGAATGAAACCACTTTCCCCTGAAGTTTACCAATATTACTTACTATTTCTCTTGGCATACCAAACTACCGTACCATCACCACCGCCATAACGAGAGCAACATTACCACCACCAATATAAATGCAATATTCGGCAAACCTTCATCGCCGGCTCTCCCATCACCAGATCTTTCTCACCATCACCTCCTACCACCATCACCTCCTACCACCAGCTCCAACGCCTCTGGAAACCCCTAGGTCAAAACCATAAGCCTCCACCAGTAACCAGTACTTTACGAATCCTCGGCCAACGCCTCCATCCTTCACCACCATTATCCCCAACACTCCCATCACCGTCGCTCACATATCCAGCCACCGCAGTACCACACATCACTTGATATTAGACCATCACCATCGCTTTACCGTGGTCATCAACTACGCCATCATCACGACCACCAGCCACCACGAACCTCCTCCGTCGTCACCACCACATCTGCATTGTCCTATTGCTCTCGCCATCTCCAACACATCGACAGCTACAGCCTCCACCGATCAACCAGCACTCCTTGCCACATCCCCACCATCACCACCACCCTCTACAATCACCACCATCATCTGACACGGCAAACACCGTCGACAATAGGTGTTTAATGACTTGACAAAACGGTTGTCCTTAACTGGAACCGTGGTGGAGATCACACTCCACTCTGGTCTTCATTGATCCCAATCATCTATACAAGGCACCTTGACCAGGGAGGTAATCACTTGTATGATCAGCATCAAACACACGTTTGCTAACCATGAGGGATAAAGTCGCAGCAGCCTTTCCATTGCAGGGGAGCGCAAAAGTTGTAGAATCGAAGAATTACGAAAGGGTTGGGGCATCAGAGGTCCCCTGGAAAGGAGTGAAATTCCAGGAAATACCCCCACATGGATCCATAACAGTAGAAAAATTATCCTCTCACCCTTTTCCCCCAAATCTCAAACGCAAATAATTAGATTGAAGCTCAATATTGAGGATTTCTCTCACCTCAACGAACGGAAACTCTGATTGTTACGAAGTTGTGGACAAGAAAACAGACCTTGTGTGACGGTTATGGCTGCAGGGGTAACAAACGCGGACTCACAACACCTTGAAACACTTTTCCTTTAAAGTCTCTGGATCACTGGTTGTTGAAGCTTCCTATCACGGTCGTGTTATGCTACAAGCCACTGCCTCGGGAAGCTTCGAACTACTCGAATCATAATGATTCAGTCACGTTCTGACTACCGTAGGCTTAAAACTCACTGGGTCAAGGCTTCGAGTCCTAATATTCGTTCGCGTCAGTCACACGGAGTATACGAACGACAGCATCCAAGGTCAGTGGGAAGAGGCAATGCCTGCTTACTTGAAAGGGCTCCCCGTACTTCAGGAAGAAGAAATTTGACACGAACGCAGCAAGGAACAGTGTGTGTGTGTGTGTGTGTGTGTGTGTGTGTGTAGGTGGTATAGAGAAAGCCTGGTGACCAAAGGGGGTTGTGGGAGGAGACTGGTGACAAAGGAGGGGATGTCGGTTGTCGAAGGGGAAGGCAGGCGCCTGAGGAATGTCTCATCAGGGGGGGGGGGAAGAACGATGAGGCCAACAGCGTGGACCTCAGGTATGTCATGCGGGTGAGCACTGACCATGTGTATACACATGCCACTGTGTGTGTGTGTGTGTGTGTGTGTGTGTGTGTTTCTGGTGCCGTTGTGCGCAGATCATGTGTACACACGTGCCACTGTGTGTGTGTGTGTGTGTGTGTGTGTGTGTGTGTGTGTGTGTGTGTGTGTGTGTGTGTTGCTGGTGTTGCTATGCGCTGACCACGTGTACACACGTGCCACTGTGTGTGTGGTACTGTGCCATGAACATATGTACACACGTGCCACTATGTGAGTACATGTTACTGGTGGTAGTGTGCGATGACCATGTGTACACATGTGCCACTGTGTGTGTGTGTGTGTGTGTGTGTGTGTGTGTTGCTGGTGTTCGCAGACCATATGCACATGTGTGGCAGTGTGTGTCAACATGCACCTACCAGTGTCACTTTTGGGCGAGTTAGCTTCGAGTACATCTGCATCTTTAGACTGCACAGTGTCAATACACATAAGTACCATCTTTTTTTTTCTTTAGGGGGCAAAGGCTCCCATCACAGGTGGTGAAGTCCTCACTAAGGCCAGGCCTTGCCTTGAAAAAATACAAAATGAGAAGCAGTTCGAGAGAAGCAGTGCGAGAACAACCAGTAAAGGCAGAGGGTCCAGTTCACTTACTCAGTTCTTGTTGAGACAATAAAAGGACCAGCAATCCAAACACGGAGGGTGTAATATGCCCCCAGTTTACGGGGCTGCAGTACAGAAATGTAAAAATGTTTGCAAGCATTTGCATGTACGTATATCTGCTACGAGCATACCCATGCCTACACTGAGTACGTTCATGTAGGTAGTGTGTTATGGTTCGTTCAACAATACACTGGCACTGTCCTCCTGACTTCCCCCTGAGGTGTGGACCATCCAGTGCTTCGCCTGAACTGTGGATCACCCAGTACATACATACCCTGGGCTGTGGATCATCCAATACCTTTGCCGTGTGGACCATCCTGTACATACCCTGCGGTGTGGACCATCCTGTACACACCCTGGGATGTGGACCATCCAGTACCACTGAGCTATGGACCATCCTGTACCTCCCCCCGAGTTCTGGACCATCCTGTGCATACCCTGGGATGTGGACCATCCAGTACCACTGAGCTATGGACCATCCTGTACCTCCCCCCGAGTTCTGGACCATCCTGTGCATACCCTGGGATGTGGACCATCTAGTACCACTGAGCTATGGACCATCCTGTACCTCCCCCGAGCTCTGGACCATCCTGTGCATACCCTGGGATGTGGACCATCCAGTACCACTGAGCTATGGACCATCCTGTACCTCCCCCCGAGCTCTGGACCATCCTGTACATACCCTGGGCTATGGACCATCGAGTAACTCTTAACTGTGGACCATCCACAACTTCCCCTGGACCATCCTATACATACCCTGGACCGTGGACCATCCTCCTTTCCCCGGGCATTAGCTCATCAACAAACACACGAGGCCCCGAGTTATCTCCTGGGCAAACATCACCCTATCTTTAATATTGTGAACCTCATACATCTTTTTTTAACCCAGGTGGACGCTAAGGTTCCGCACGAGACGAAGCCTGGGTATCTAGATGCAGGCTTACACTATCACATGCACTTAAGAAAAAAAGAAAAAAAAAAAATTGAACCACAAATATCATACAATTTGGCAGCAGAGTGTTCATGAATCCACTGTTAAATCACACACACACACACACACACACACACACACACGTATATCATGCTGGTACCCACACACAAAATGAAACGCGAAGATCCAAGCGCTTTCGTTGGGGGGGCATTCACTTCATCAAGGTTACAGACAGAGAGAGAGAATGCCCTTGGTATGTTCTATAGACGCATGGGACCGATAAGGCGCATGACTTATCATGTGAGGGTCAGGCGAAGGTCAAATTAAGACACTTCCTGGGCCTTTGTGTCTGTAAAACCGCCCTATTCATTCCCTCTGTATCCCTGCTGAAGTCAACATTTACGAAAACGCTTAGATCCACACATTTCATTTTCCATACGGCTACCACTACATTCTTAAAACGGAATATATAATGTCCACGTGTTAAATACCTAATGTTTTGCCACTGCGAGCCCGTGAGTCGAACCCTGGCCAAAGATAATGGCAGGACAGCGTATCACCTGGCTACCGACCAGGCAAAACCCATCCCTACTAAACTGCTGCCATTATAAAGCTCTAAGATCCTCACCCGCATACTGTGGGTCATTTAAGGGGGGGAACACAGGCCGCCCACACACTGGTCCCCAAGACACTGCAAATCGATCTGCAGGCATTTCGTTAATATCTGTACACTAGATTATGCAATGCTCACATGTAAATCGATCTAAACAATTTTGTCACTGCGGGCGCCCGAGAGTCGAACTCGGGCCATCGAAAACTGTGGGCCGACAACGTACCATCACTGGACCACCGATGGGAGAAAAAAAATGGCCTCTCCTAAGCTGCAACGTCTACAGCTTTAGGATCTGCGAGCCAGTTGGCTTGAGACGGTTTACAAAAATCAAACCACTAATCAGCCCTCAAACCCAATCTGATATGTACGCAATCCAGACACACCCACCAATGACGAATGAATGAGGGGCATGCGGGGATGAGAAAGAAAATGGCACAGGATAATGATAGGATGAGAGAGAGAGAGAGAGAGAGAGAGAGAGAGAGAGAGAGAGAGAGAGAGAGAGAGAGAGAGAGAGAGGTGCACTGTGATACAAAGTGTCTGGGCACATGATAAAGCGAAAGGGAAGGAAAATGAGAAAAACCAAGCACAGAGAAACAAGGAAGTGGAAAATATAGAATGATTATAGAGTGAAAGGGTCACTGAGGATATGAATTCTAAGGCGATATAGGATGATGAGAAAGTGAAGACACACAGAAAGTGAGGGTACATCATGACAATGAGAAAATGAGAACGTAGGGTGTTGCAAAAATTTAGGTACAAGACGAAAAAAACAAATGAGGACAAAGGACGAAAGAAAATAACGTCACAGGACTATAAAGAAAATGAAGACAGAATGAACAGAAAATAAGGGCAGAGGATGATTAGAAAATGAAGGTACCACAGGATGATGAGAATGTTACGAGAGCATGATGATAAAGTGAACAGAGAGAATCAGATAATGAAAGCGAACATTACAAAGTAAAAAGGTAAATGCAAGACAAGGGCAACATTCAGAGGAAATTCCAATTGAAAAATAAAAGTGTGTAAAAGATTCGCCATACCTGATAACCATCAGCACATAAAACAAGGACAGAGAGAGAGAGAGAGAGAGAGAGAGAGAGAGAGAGAGAGAGAGAGAGAGAGAGAGAGAGAGAGAGAGAGAGAGAGAGAGAGAGAGAACAAAGAGAAACAAAGTCTGGAATTGGGATAAGACTTTTCAACCGCCTGAGGCGCTGCATGAGTAAAAAGGGCAATTTAAAATCAGCTGATGGACGAGAAACTCGCATGCCAAAGCTGAGGGGGGGGAGGGGGGAGGAAGGGAGGGGCATGATGACGAAGACGACGATGATAATGATGAAGGATGGGAGGGAGAGGCGGCGGAAGAGAGGACGGAAGGGGGAGAGTCAAAGGCGGCTCGGGAGTTGTGAGGGAGGAAGAGCGAGTGAAGGTGGCATGGGAAGGGGTAGGAAGGATAAAAATGGAAGGACAAAGGGAGGAATAGAGAAGAGGAGGAGGAGGGAAGATAGGTGTAGGAGGAGAGGGAAAAATGGGTAAGGTGAGGACAGAGGGGGAAAGGGAAAGAGGGGGATATGACACACGAAGAGAAAGTGAAAAAAAGGGGCAGGGAAGGAGGGAGAAGGAAAGGCAATATGTGCGACGCCAAAAGGCATTAATGGTGAAGGAGGGGTGAGGGCGTAGGAGGGAACAAACACAGATAGGAAGATAAGGTAATAATGAAGGACCATGAGGAGAGGGAATGGAACCAGAAATGAGGAGGTAAGGAAGGAGGGAAGGAGACACAAAAGAGAGGACAGAAACATCTGCCCTACGCCAAAAGTTATTGTCATGGAGAAAATAAACTATGAATGGGGAAATATAATTGAGCAAAAGGGACCGAGGCAAATGGAAAAAATAATATAATCTGAAAATCTTAAGAGACTTAGAACTTGTAGTTTCAACAGAGTCACATAACAAGAGGCACATAACAGCTCACCAGAGAGTAACGATACGAGTAGAAACTCCCACAGCCTACCTAGCCATGCACACACACACCTATATCACATCTCTCCAACTGCCACAGTATGTGTTATGGCACTGGCTCGTCTAGTGTAGCCTATCCAGTTGATGGTGGAGGAGGTTATGGTGGAGGAAGGACAAGCACAGCCAGTTACTGGGAGAAGGAACGGAAGGAATATCAAGAGAAGTGTGAAAGACATAACAATGGGGTGTAGGAAATTTGGGTCGTTCCACTGTCGGGCCTGGGGTGTGGCGAGGTGGTGGTATATATCGGATTGCTTTCGACTGTGCTCCATCGAGCAACTTCGTACGTAGAGTAAGAGGGTCCCCGGTATGGTATGAATCAAAACCCTTTGTATCATCGGGGAATAACTGAACTGTACAGACGAGAACAACCTTCAGCGTCTAAAACAAAGCTTGATTAGTTTTCTAGAAGCGTACTTGGCTATTTGTCTTATATCGACGGTAGACGAGGCGTTACTTTTATGTCGAGTGTTGGAAGCGTGGGATACGGGTGGGGAAACCACGGGTGGGTGGGTGAGGGGGCAAAGCCAGAGAGCCACAGACCCTACAAGACCCAGGGTACACCAGCGGTACAGCCAATCATTTCACATCTCGCTGGGGGCAGGCCAGGCGGCTCCTAGGCGCCTGTGGACGGGCCGTGACTCGAATCGTGCGGGGTAACATCCAGACACACTCTCTAGTAACTTTATTTAACTGGTATTTCTTCTCAATCAGGAGCACCACATCTATCTATACTGGCTTGTATAAACAGAAAAAAAAAAGGAAATTCTTAAAAAATGAAAATTTAAGTTTCTCGAAGAAGGCTATATAAATTCACATGGAAAAATCCTTCCCTTTTATTGGTGTACATCCGAAGGTATCCACACTTTACGACTTCAAAAATGTCAAATCGTTACAGAGATTCTCGGGTATGAAGATTTTACTCTTTGTGTATTTCGCCTGCGCAATTCTCTATTGCCCAAGCTGAGGTCGGACTTTGGTAAAAACTTTAAAAAAGAGTCTATACGACTCCTGTCACACAAGACGTACAGCTGCGAAGTGTCGGATCAAGAAAATCTGGATCCATCAGCTTCCCCTAAAGGAGTCGTTTTAAAAGACAATTTTCCGCCCATTACCACGCAAGGAGAAATTCTGATCGACAGCGACACAGCGTCCCTACCCTCACCAAAAACAGTAACAGCAGCAGCATCAATAACAGCAACAGCTTAACAGTGGTAGCAAAATGATCATCCCCTTCCTGCAAATAGCAAAACTCTAACGGTATCAGTAACGGGAGCAAAACATTAAGTCAACAGAAGCAGGAGTAACATCCGAACACCAACAGAAGCACAACAGAAACCCTCCTCCGATGGTAATGGATCATCTATCATCCTAACTCCCTCCGATGGTAATGGATCATCTATCATCCTAACTCCCTCCGATGGTAATGGATCATTTATCATCCTAACAGGAGTGTTGAAGTGATACCCAGAGCCATCTTGCACCCTCCGTGTTTAGTAGGTTGTAGACACCAGCCGCCCCTGGGCAGTACTACCCTCCTGACGAAGGAGTGTTGAAGTGATGCAAGGAACCATCTCACCATCCTCCGTGTTTATTAGGTTGCCGACAGAAATCGTCCAGGGAAATGAGACCCCTCCAGACTTACGAAGGGTTAAAATGATGCCTGGAACTTCCATCACACACACACACACACACACACACACACACACACACACACACACACACACGATGCCTGGAACTTCCATCACACACACACACACACACACACACACACACACACACACACACACACACCATATCACGAACGCCGGGGTAGTTCGTCTATTAAAAAAAAAGACAAACCTACAGAGTTTTCCATACACCACACTCCCATCCCCAGTATTTCACCAGCACTTCACACTTTTCACTTCCACCTCTACCCTTTCCATATGAAAAAGGTTCACTTTTCCACTTTCCCTCGAAGGCTCTTGTATTTTTCTTTCTGTTGTTCCCTTTTCCCTCTCCCCCCTTTCCTCTGGCCTCGCCAAGGATTGTTGCCGCCGTCCGTTACTGGAGCCTTTGAGAACACGTAAACACCGGTGGCGACGGCAATATCCACACCCGCGAGCAATATCCCCACGCCAATAATGATACTCTGCCACCTATAAAAAAACACCCACACCCCACCAACCCCCCATGTCAAGTGGGATAAGATTACCACCATCAGTACCCTTAAGGGATCAGCACCAGCACCACCATCATCGCCGCCACCACCATCAAAGACCCTCCCATCATCACCATCAAACACCCACCCATCACCACCATCAAACGCCCCCGCATCATCACCATCATCAAACATCCTCCCATCGCCACCATCAAACACCCTCCCATCACCACCACCATCAAACGCCCTCCCATCACCACCACCATCAAACGCCCACGCATCACCACCATCATCAAACATCCTCCCATCGCCACCATCAAACACCCTCCCATCACCACCATCAAACGCCCTCCCATCACCACCACCATCAAACACCCTCCCATCGCCACCATCAACACACTCATGACAAGGGCAACGCAATCAACACCACCCCCAGCAAAACCACCACAATCATACCGATCACCGTAAACACCCCTACAACAACGGCAACATTACCACCAACACCCCTACAACAACAGTACCACCAACACCCCTACAACAACAGTACCACCAACACCCCTACAACAACAGTACCACCAACACCCCTACAACAACAGTACCACCAACACCCCTACAACAACAGTACCACCAACACCCCTACAACAACATTACCACCAACACCCCTACAACAACAGTACCACCAACACCCCTACAACAACAGTACCACCAACACCCCTACAACAACAGTACCACCAACACCCCTACAACAACATTACCACCAACACCCCTACAACAACAGTACCACCAACACCCCTACAACAACAGTACCACCAACACCCCTACAACAACAGTACCACCAACACCCCTACAACAACAGTATACCACCAACACCCCTACAACAACAGTACCACCAACACCCCTACAACAACAGTACCACCAACACCCCTACAACAACAGTACCACCAACACCCCTACAACAACATTACCACCAACACCCCTACAACAACAGTACCACCAACACCCCTACAACAACAGTACCACCAACACCCCTACAACAACAGTATACCACCAACACCCCTACAACAACAGTATACCACCAACACCCCTACAACAACAGTATACCACCAACACCCCTACAACAACAGTATACCACCAACACCCCTACAACAACAGTATACCACCAACACCCCTACAACAACAGTACCACCAACACCCCTACAACAACAGTACCACCAACACCCCTACAACAACATTACCACCAACACCCCTACAACAACAGTACCACCAACACCCCTACAACAACAGTACCACCAACACCCCTACAACAACAGTACCACCAACACCCCTACAACAACAGTACCACCAACACCCCTACAACAACAGTACCACCAACACCCCTACAACAACAGTACCACCAACACCCCTACAACAACAGTACCACCAACACCCCTACAACAACAGTACCACCAACACCCCTACAACAACAGTACCACCAACACCCCTACAACAACAGTACCACCAACACCCCTACAACAACAGTACCACCAACACCCCTACAACAACAGTACCACCAACATCCCTACAACAACAGTACCACCAACACCCCTACAACATCAGTATACCACCAACACCCCTACAACAACAGTACCACCAACACCCCTACAACAACAGTATACCATCAACACCCCTACAACAACAGTACCACCAACACCCCTACAACATCAGTATACCACCAACACCCCTACAACAACAGTACCACCAACACCCCTACAACAACAGTATACCATCAACACCCCTACAACAACAGTACCACCAACACCCCTATAACAGCAGTATACCACCAACACCCCTACAACAACAGTACCACCAACACCCCTATAACAACAGTACCATCAACACCCCTACAACAACAGTACCACCAACACCCCTACAACAACAGTACCATCAACACCCCTACAACAACAGTACCATCAACACCCCAACAACAACAGTACCACCAACACCCCTACAACATCAGTATACCACCAACACCCCAACAACAACAGTACCACCAACACCCCTACAACAACAGTACCACCAACACCCCTATAACAACAGTACCACCAACACCCCTACAACAACAGTACCACCAACACCCCTACAACAACAGTACCACCAACACCCCTACAACAACAGTACCACCAACACCCCTACAACAACAGTACCATCAACACCCCTACAACAACAGTACCACCAACACCCCTACAACAACAGTACCACCAACACCCCTACAACAACAGTACCATCAACACCCCTACAACAACAGTACCACCAACACCCCTACAACAACAGTACCACCAACACCCCTACAACAACAGTACCACCAACACCCCTACAACAACAGTACCACCAACACCCCTACAACAACAGTACCACCAACACCCCTACAACAACAGTACCAGATCCTCATCAACATAATAAGGATATCAAAAGTAGCATCAAAAGTAACCTCTGGAGACCTCAGGCCGAGGGAGCAATACGCAGAAGCGGTAAAAAAAAAAGGGAGGAGAACAAAATTTTACGACTCATGGGTAATTCGAGCCCATGAAAGTAACAATCTTAATGAAGAGAACAGCTACACGAGGAGTGACCTTTATGAGACTTCTTCCTCTCTTCTTATCATTAGACTGTTTCTCTTTTATATCTGAATCTACGAACACCTCAGGAGTGTAAATCAAAATTGTGTTCATTTTCTACATTCATATCGTCTTTCATCCGAGATGGCATAGAGACACGCTTTTGCCGAAACCGTGTTGGCTACAAGACAAAAACTAATAAAATCCTCACTCTTTTCAACTCACTGGCGATTCCCTCCCTTCAATTCTGTGTTTAGTTTTTGTCACCCTAGAGGGAAACGGCGGAGGAAAGAAGGCAAAGTGGCGAGCTCCCTTGAGTATGAGTAAAGGCATAATATAGTTAATGTCATCGAGACGACATTAACTTAAAAAAAGAGTAGGTTGACATCTGATTTATCACAGGCGTTCGAAATTATCTAAAGCTTCAAAAGCCTTTATTCTAGCAGCCTATTGATTAGGACTAGATCAATCTCATGTCACTCAAAGTTACTGCCATAAACTCGAGGGCAAGCGTTTTGCCTTAAGAGAAACACCATTTCTTCCAAAGGACACCAGTTAACATAAGGAATGCCTTACCAACCAGAGGGGCTGAAAGTAACACCATATACGTATAAGAAAAAAAAACATACGAATAAAAACGTAACACAAAAGAATACGAAAAAAATCAAATAAGATACGAACCACTGGGTCCTACCGAGGCTGTTTGTGACAATGAACAGAAACTCATTGATTGCAGTGGCAATAGTAAAGCACAGATGTTTCAGAGTGAGAAACTTGAGAGCTTTGAATGTAACTAGGACGCTAATAACGTCAATCGTGGATAGGAAGCAAAATATTCAAGTCTGTTTTTAATATTGAAAACAAAGCAACATATTCATCAAGTCTTCGTAACATCTATGGCAACAGTCGTTCCAATAACGTCTCCACAGTAGTAAACTTCCCAAGAACGCCCGTAACATCAGCAACATCAACAGCAGCACCACAACACTAGCTGACCTACAACATCTCCCTCCCTCCTTTCCAAGGTTACAACTCAATATGCGAGCATTTGGTCCCTCGCCCATACAACATGAGAATAACTTGGGTCAACTCAACAAGGAAAAATCACTCCTGTCGATGATGTTTCGAATCCTCCCGTCCAGACCCGACACCATTTCATGCCACAACTGCCCAAGCTTAGCCAATGTTTGCTCCAGCATTACGACGGTGGATCTAACAGCACATATCTAACACCCATCTCACGCCTGGGGACCTGTCGCTCTTAAAGACATGTTGACACTGCGTCGCTGCAGTTTTCCTTTCTGTATCAAATTCTAAAAGAATTATACCTGTCGTTAACGCAGATACGTCTTTTTTTTCTTTCTTTTAATTGATGTACATTCACGAAATTTCGGGGGATCGTGAGCGAGAGAGAGAGAGAGAGAGAGAGAGAGAGAGAGACGGCAGGGCTAGGATGGATCTTGGGAGGAAACAAATTTATTGATGAACAGGCATCTCTGGGGAGGCAAGTGTCGCCGATAGAGGACAGGAAGGGAAGAACATCTCCTCCACGGTGAGGAGGAGGAGGAGGAGGAAACGCGCTCCGTGATAAGTGGTGAGGAAATCTTTCCCCACAAATGCGGAGGAAACGTCTTCACTCAAGCTTGGGAGGAGGAAAGTTTTCCGTGATGTGTGGGAAGATAAAGTCATGAAGGAAGGATGATGCCATTTCATACAACCAGGGCGAGAGACACGGTGTTGTTGTTGTTTTCTTTTTAATGAAAACTTAGAAATTCGTCCGAGATGTAATCTTGTTAAAAGCTGGGAACGAGACGTTTTTCATGCTTCCGATTGCCTACGGTTGCCTCCTGACCGTGCTACGCTGTAGATCTTCAACGACACGTGAGCGCAGAGCAGCTGGTAATTATCATCATCATCTCCAATATATACATATACATAATTTCCTGGGAAAACAAGAGGAGATCTATGTCCTCCAACCCGAAATGATCTTTGCCACAAACAATTTCCCTGCTCGCGTGAATGAGGTTTACTCCGGTACATTGTTTCAATGGTAACTTACCCGAGTAAATCGAACTGGACGAGGCTTTAAAGCCGTCTAGGAGAGTTGGCCATCATCACCGGCAAAACCAACTCGGTGAACTAACAGAAGAGCATCAAGCATACACATTCAACGTCATCAACAGCAACATCAGTGAACGTCAGAGAAGAATGAGCAAACATCGGCCCACATCAACAGTGGGGGGTTGGCAAAGGCCGCCACTTCCGAAGTCACAAAGGGAGAGGAAACCCAAAGGCTTCCCATCGGGTCTGATCCATCTGGGCATGTGTCCACCTAATGACCAATTACCTAGTTACCACGGGACCCCCTAGGGCCATAACCATCCTAGGATGGTGGTTTAGTGCGAGTCTCCAACTTGGACTTTGGGAGGAAGGGACTGTGGTGGAGGGAAAGTCAAGAGGTGGGAGAGAGGTGAGGGGGAAAGAGAGATTAGAGGTAAGAAGATGTGGGGGAAAAATAATAGTGGATGATAAGGATGGCGAAGATGAAATGAAAATGGGAATTGAGGAAAACAGAAGACAGTGGATGGAGAAATTAGTCATATATATATATATATATATATATATCTTTCTTTTTTTCTTTCATACTATTCGCCATTTCCCGCGTTAGCGAGGTAGCGTTAAGAACAGAGGACTGGGCCTTTTAGGGAATATCCTCATCTGGCCCCCTTCTCTGTTCCTTCTTTGGAAAATTAAAAAAAAAAACGAGAGGGGAGGATTTCCAGCCCCCCGCTCCCTCCCCTTTTAGTCGCCTTCTACGACACGCAGGGAATACGTGGGAAGTATTCTTTCTCCCCTATCCCCAGGGATATATATATATATATATATATATATATATATATATATATATATATATATATATATATATATATATATATAAGGGAAAATGATTTGGTAAACAGAGAAGAGGTAGTAAAAGCTTTGCGGAAGATGAAAGCCGGCAAGGCAGCAGGTTTGGATGGTATTGCAGTGGAATTTATTAAGAAAGGGGGTGACTGTATTGTTGACTGGTTGGTAAGGTTATTTAATGTATGTATGACTCATGGTGAGGTGCCTGAGGATTGGCGGAATGCGTGCATAGTGCCATTGTACAAAGGCAAAGGGGATAAGAGTGAGTGCTCAAATTACAGAGGTATAAGTTTGTTGAGTATTCCTGGTAAATTATATGGGAGGGTATTGATTGAGAGGGTGAAGGCATGTACAGAGCATCAGATTGGGGAAGAGCAGTGCGGTTTCAGAAGTGGTAGAGGATGTGTGGATCAGGTGTTTGCTTTGAAGAATGTATGTGAGAAATACTTAGAAAAGCAAATGGATTTGTATGTAGCATTTATGGATCTGGAGAAGGCATATGATAGAGTTGATAGAGATGCTCTGTGGAAGGTATTAAGAATATATGGTGTGGGAGGCAAGTTGTTAGAAGCAGTGAAAAGTTTTTATCGAGGATGTAAGGCATGTGTACGTGTAGGAAGAGAGGAAAGTGATTGGTTCTCAGTGAATGTAGGTTTGCGGCAGGGGTGTGTGATGTCTCCATGGTTGTTTAATTTGTTTATGGATGGGGTTGTAAAGGAGGTAAATGCAAGAGTCCTGGAAAGAGGGGCAAGTATGAAGTCTGTTGGGGATGAGAGAGCTTGGGAAGTGAGTCAGTTGTTGTTCGCTGATGATACAGCGCTGGTGGCTGATTCATGTGAGAAACTGCAGAAGCTGGTGACTGAGTTTGGTAAAGTGTGTGGAAGAAGAAAGTTGAGAGTAAATGTGAATAAGAGCAAGGTTATTAGGTACAGTAGGGGTGAGGGTCAAGTCAATTGGGAGGTGAGTTTGAATGGAGAAAAACTGGAGGAAGTGAAGTGTTTTAGATATCTGGGAGTGGATCTGTCAGCGGATGGAACCATGGAAGCGGAAGTGGATCATAGGGTGGGGGAGGGGGCGAAAATTTTGGGAGCCTTGAAAAATGTGTGGAAGTCGAGAACATTATCTCGGAAAGCAAAAATGGGTATGTTTGAGGGAATAGTGGTTCCAACAATGCTGTATGGTTGCGAGGCGTGGGCTATGGATAGAGATGTGCGCAGGAGGATGGATGTGCTGGAAATGAGATGTTTGAGGACAATGTGTGGTGTGAGGTGGTTTGATCGAGTAAGTAACGTAAGGGTAAGAGAGATGTGTGGAAATAAAAAGAGCGTGGTTGAGAGAGCAGAAGAGGGTGTTTTGAAATGGTTTGGGCACATGGAGAGAATGAGTGAGGAGAGATTGACCAAGAGGATATATGTGTCAGAGGTGGAGGGAACGAGGAGAAGAGGGAGACCAAATTGGAGGTGGAAAGATGGAGTGAAAAAGATTTTGTGTGATCGGGGCCTGAACATGCAGGAGGGTGAAAGGAGGGCAAGAAATAGAGTGAATTGGAGTCATGTGGTATACAGGGGTTGACGTGCTGTCAGTGGATTGAAGCAAGGCATGTGAAGCGTCTGGGGTAAACCATGGAAAGCTGTGTAGGTATGTATATTTGCGTGTGTGGACGTGTGTATGTACATGTGTATGGGGGGGGGGGTTGGGCCATTTCTTTCGTCTGTTTCCTTGCGCTACCTCGCAAACGCGGGAGACAGCGACAAAGTATAAAAAAAAAAAAAAAAAAAAAAAAAAATAAGAGATCTCAAGAAGAACTGAAGGAGCAGGATGTTGTGTCAAAGCGAGCGAGGGAATAAACAACGCTCAGAGCTGGGAGGTGTAATTAAGAAGAGGAGGAAAATGTGGTCAAGCGTCAGATAATGGTAAATGCCATGAAACCGGGCGTTACGGATGAGCCGATTACGGGGATGAACAGGAAAATAACGAAGGACAAATGTCACAAGTGAATAACAAAAATATGAACTGAACGCTAACGGGACTAATATATATATATATATATATATATATATATATATATATATATATATATATATATATTATCCCTGGGGTTAGGGGAAAAAGAATACTTCCCACGTATTCCCTGCATGTCGTAGAAGGCGACTAAAAGGGGAGGGAGCGGGTGGCTGGAAATCCTCCCCTCTCGCTTTTTTTTTTAATTTTCCAAAAGAAGGAACAGAGAAGGGGGCCAGGTGAGGATATTCCCTCAAAGGCCCAGTCATCTGTTCTCAATGCTACCTCGCTAATGCGGGAAATGGCGAATAGTATGAAAAAAAAAAAAAAAAAAAAAAAATATATATATATATATATATAATTTAATGGTCCTAGATAATACAACCCATGCGGTTGTCAATTTCCTTTTCTGTTCTGGCGACTTCCTGCTTGCTGGCACACCCAGGGCCACGCTCGAGGCAATGTTAGGTACGTCTGGTCTTCTGTCTATCCACTGTCGACCTCTCGTAGCGCTAGTGCTACACCCCACCACCGTCCGATCTTGTCAAAATCTCGGTATGCGCTGACGAGAGACTGTTAGAAAGACAAAGAGCCCTGTTGATTTGTCGGGAGAGAGAGAGAGAGAGAGGGGGGGGGGAATATCCAAAGGTCAAAGGTCAAGGTCACTACTGCACTCTTAAAGATTTGGATCATGATTTCGTCCCCAAACGCAATTACCACGACCCTGCAATACTATACATGTAAATTTTTTTTTCTCTCTCTACGCCTGTCGTGTTTTCACAACTCAGTTGCCGCGGGATGATGCCGAAAACCCACGGTGTGATTATATCAACATTTGGTGCGAAGAAGAATACTTTGAAGACATATAAAGACGCTGTTACTTTCGCGGTCAAAAGGTCAAAGATCGAGGTCAAAGTCTTACGTAATGTTGACAAGAGACCGAGGTCAAAGTCTTACTTAATGGTGACACTACAGATTACCATATTTTTCCTCCACACAATACTTCAAGTTCAGTGCGGTGGCTTTCATTCAAAATATACAGCCATGGTGACTGGCTTAGGTCAACAAAGGTCATCTCTTAATTTCGAGGTCGGTCGGGGTCAAGGTCACACACACGTGCACGATTTAATTTCCCTACAGTAACTTCATTTCTGCCAGATGGATTTAATTAAAACTTCTCATACATGCGCGCGTTTCTCCCCCTTCGGGCAAGAAAATCTCAGTTTTAATCATGAGGTCTCAAAGTGTCAAAGGTCATGGAGATAGACGCACACTTAAATCAAATTTGTTCCTGTACGATCACTTCACTTATGATATACTTCATCATAACTGGGCTCTCGTGACGACCCTAAAGTAAGAACAAACGTTACTTGACTTTACTTAAAAAGGCCACAGGTCAAGGTGAGTATGGCATATACATATGATATATAGTCTCCGAGCGGTACTGGAATGTCAACAGGATGGATTTCATCTAGAAATTTAGGGTAGAAATGAGACATTTAAAAGAGTCGAATTCCCCGCCTACTCTCTCTCTCTCTCTCTCTCTCTCTCTCTCTCTCTCTCTCTCTCTCTCTCTCTCTCTCTCAGGAAATCGAGTTCTCGTCATGCATTAAGCTGGGCTTGTGTAAGCGAAGGCTGCCAATCACTGGAAACTCTTTTAAGTCTTTATCTCCTCCCTTGTTCCTTCATTTCATTCATCGATTTATTGACCCTCCCTCTCTCTCTGCACACACACACACACACACACACACACACACACACACGATAAGGTACTAACAACGGGAAAGTCTAATACACACACACACACACACACACACATGATAATGTACCAAGAATGGGAGATTCTAATATCAAAAAGATACACTGTGTTGAATCTGAATTCTCACGGAGACAGACACTCACAGAGAGCGACAAGATCATAAAACGTCACACACGAAAATCTCATACAACAGCATGCCAATCACCACACCAGGATCAAAGGTTAGGTTACACTATTACCGACACATCTGACCTTCGCACATAGTAATACGGATATTGAAAATATCATACAACACCAATTGCAGCGAGTGATCAAGCTAAGGTGTGATCATTTAGTAAACGATGTAGCAATGAAACACGACTCCAAAAAAAAAAAAAAAGAGGGATAAAATCGAGGACGTTCAACGATTCAACCATTTCTGTGTTAACATGAATTGAGCAATGGACTTCAGCCGCCAATGAAGCGATGAATCATGACGAAAGGTTCTGTACACTTAAAAAGTGCAAGGAGTTAAGAGGAACATTAGTCCCTTCAAAATCCACGTACAGAGACAAGGTAAGAAACGATCAATAGACGATGTTCAAAAGAGACGGAGTTTAACGATGTGCTGTGGAGAGAGAGAGAGAGAGAGAGAGAGAGAGAGAGAGAGAGAGAGAGAGAGAGAGAGAGAGAGAGAGAGAGAGAGAGACGAGCGCCACCCACAGCCATCCAGGATATTTGAAAAGGTGTAAAAAGAGCAAGAAATGAATATATCAAAAAACGAAGGAACAAATATCAATAAAAAAAAGACAAAGAAACTTTGGAAGCAGCATTGTGGACACGGCAACACACCTTCCCGACCCCTTCCACGATTTCATCAGAGGTAAACTGTACACCTGTACATCTGATGGGCAGGTGGTGGTGTCACCGTGGTTCCGTGGTTACTTTAGGCACTGTACACCTGCACAGTTGATGGACAGGAACTGGTGTCGCCTTGATTACCAAACGCACTGTACACCAGCACAGTTGATGGACAGGAACTGGTGTCGCCTTGATTACCTAAGGCACTGTACACCTGCACAGTTGATGGACAGGAACTGGTGTCGCCTTGATTACCTAAGGTACTGACACCTGTACAGGTGATGGACAAGAGCTGGTGTGACCTTGGTCTGTCCCCGGCACTGACAATTAACACCTCACATCTGACCTTTGGTGGTGTTGCCTCTGACAACGTGCTCTCGCATTCAACCCTCTTACACATTCTTCGGCAATACCGAGTTGTCTGTCCTTTCTCTTCTCCTGAATGTAAACCAAACCTAAAACTTCCGCCTCAGGTTACGATCTAAATCAACATTCACACAGGAAGGTCGATCTGATGTATCCTCTTACCCTATCAACTCCATACATCTTTCTCAGAAACAGCTTCTTCCAGCCGTTGAAGTAGGTCATTAGGGCAACGCAGGACTGGATCTGAAGTTTGCCAACATTACAGACAGCTCCATCCCACCATTAACTTTCACTACATAACCATACAATTACCTCTTCCTTTTCCTTCATCGTAAGCGATTCATCGTCAGTAATAAGGTTAAGTTCGAAAGGCTATCCACCTCTCCCATTTCGAGTTCAATGGGGGTGACTAGCTATACAAACAGCTTCCATACATCACACACACAAACACAACGTCCTCAACCCATGCCCAGCGCGTTGTGAAGCAGGGACCTCCACAATTATCAAAGCGCTTCAAACTCTTTCACTCTACTTAGCTAATTCGTAAAGCGAGACCAATTGTTCCCATTCGCACCACCTTCATATATAAAGTGCTTTCGTGGCATCGGATTCCCCCCTCTCTCCTCCAGTCGTTCCTCTAACACATTCCTCGGTAATACCCCTGACACCTACTCAACGTTTTCTTACGACACCTCAACCAATCATCGTAAAAGACCTTCATCCATGTTTTTCTTCCCCTACTGATATCTTGTCATTTCCCTTCTCGTGTGGAGCGCCCGGGGGGTAAAGCCATGGAAAGGTCTGTGGAGCCTGGATGTGGATAGGGAGCTATGGTCTCGAAGACCACATCCGCTCACGGATGTGGTCTTTCTTTGTCTCTTCCCGGCACTTAACGCGGGGCAAACGGTGACCAAATATGAAATCTTCATTCCCTAATTTACCTGTCCTTCTAACATACACCGCTCATATAGAATGCATACCTCAAGGAAACCAAGGAGAAGCCTTAGCATGGCGAGCGGCAGGTAACGTTCTACCCTACACATGACGTCACCCACCCTTTCTAACTCCCATCTCCAAAGACAAAAAACCCACACAGGAAGACCCTCAGACTGCGGCAAGGCAAGCGACAGAACACATGTCATACTCACCGTGATGCTTGAGACAGACCTACACAGGTCAAAAGCTCTCGCCTGTCTTGGATTACCTCCTCAATCCACACACACACACACACACGTGGACAGACATACACAATGTAGACTCCAGGAGTCTCGCAGACTTGATGAATTCAAATAAATAAATAGATAAATATAACAGAAAAAATGATAATCACCTAATTGATAATGATTCATCTTCCTTATCTAATGAACGTTTGTAACAGCTCCCTTCTCCCCCCCCCACACACACCCCAGTCTTCTCCCCCCCACAAACCCGTCTTCTCCCCCCCCCCCCCCCCACACACACCCCAGTCCAACACATCCATCATCAACTCCACAATCCATCAGCTGACGTCATCCCTCCTTCCCTAACCCAACCCCCAAGTGCCCAGCACATCACACGTCACCTCCAAAACCCCCGCCAGCTGACGCCCGCCCCCCCCCCCCTCCACACACACACACACACACACACACACACTAAGCACTCCTCTCGTTCCTCCAGCATCATTATTCTTAACTTCCTGCAACTTTTGCCAAGTAGTTTTAAACTGACCCACACAAGTGTATTTCCTCGCGTACTTCTCTCTCTCCTTCACTTCCGTCGACACATCATTTTCTCCATGTGCGTGTATACATATATATATATATATATATATATATATATATATATATATATATATATATATATACTTTCATCCAACAATCTTTACAATACCACCATACTGCTGTTCCCTTATCGACCAGTCCTCTCCAAAGTTAGTTTTTCTTCGTGTTTCTGAAATCCAAAAGTCTCTCTCTCTCTCTCTCTCTCTTTCTCTACGTTCATCGTCATCCTAGAGAGCTATCTCAATCGACTGAAACCTAACAGTCACTCGTTCAAGAAACATATCCAATTTCTCTCTAAGAGACTTAGGTCGTACTTTATCTCCCAGCGACTTAAATAGACAATCGACCACACGCCACCATCAGGAGATAAAAGATAATGTAAGGCGAGATAATGAAAGAAATTATCATAAAATGCACAAGCACTTAAAGACAAATGAATAACGAAACTAACTGCTATCATTTCCTCAAGTTTAACTTTTTAAAGTGGATGAAAATTTGCGACTTCAGTCGAATGTATTCAATCAATATCGTCCATCATCTATTCATATTGCCAGCGTTAAATCTATAAATGATGATGGTAACTTGTAAAACTACTTGCAGCTTTTTTTTTTTTTTCAAAATACGTACCAACAATAAGTGAAAGACTTTCGAGAATGAACTGCAAAAATTCTGGGCCACACCAAATGTACTGGGAACCAACCCGAGGCAACAGCAAAATACAACGACTCCCAGAGACTTCACAGATCTGTTCAAGGGAGAAGAAAAAAAATCAATTCAAAACATGTATTCAACATCTTTTAAGCCCCAAATTTAAGCTCTTTTCACCTCTTTCAAGGCTCTCCCTTGGAGTATACCGAGGCCGTTATTACACTGGGATGCGTTTACCATTCATACTTCTCCAAAATACTTCCTTCCACGTTAGTATCCCTTCTCCATATTACACTCGCTGCTCCTACTTAGCCATTTTCCTGTTGGCTGTTTTGTCGCAGGGAGTAGTGTGTGAGGATGTGGCTTTGGCTTCACTGCCCACTCTCTATCTCTGCACATTAGGAACAAAGGATACTTTACTGTCCTCCCACACCTAACCTCATCATGGAACCAGAGGTTAACTGGATATCTGTCCATTCCGATGAACTCCTCCACCCTCTCTCTTCATGGGCCAACAGGTCTCCTTTGACAGGTATTTCTTACGTGCCATTACTTGTAACCTCGTCTACTTCTCCCTTCCCATCTCCTCGCTACAACCCACGTACAACCCCACCATCGCCACCACTTGACCTCAACCCCAAGTGTTCGTGCCACTCGTCCCTCCCCTCCACCTCATCTCTCTCATGGATGGCACGGCAGATGGATGGTGTTCAAACCCTTGAGTAAAACTGTACAAATCCTCAACTCCGATCCTTCAGGACGTGTTCTCAAATCTGACCCTTTTGACGTGACCAATACCCGGTTCGCAAAGCTGTGCTCAAATGTCTTTCCGTCGTTCTCAAGGTCCGCACCGTCGTGTTCAAGAGTTAGAAACGTCACATTCTAACAAAATAGTAAATCGGGAGATCAATAACCGAAAAAATAAAAAGGAGGAGAGATTTCTCATCTTCCCCTTCGAAGATCTCACACTTGACCCCCATGGACACCAAAAAGTAGGATGAATCAAGTGGGCAAAAGGTCAAGGTTATAAAGATTTAAAGGTCCAGTCATGGAGTAAATCCGGAGAAGGATAACAGAAGCATTAGCCAATAGATCCTCAACCAATGGCCATCGATGTCCTGCACAATGACTGTGCAGGAGTACTCCAGTAAGCCTCCTGCCTGGTCGTACCCCAGCCCGAGGAAGGCGTAAGTAAGGTCCAAGCCTTTAGATGGTTCCACCCTTTGTGTTACCCTGTGATGTTATGACAGCAAGGTAATTCAGGTGGAGATTACATATCAATTATCAGAGATTAGCATCGAGAGGGATGGACAGAGACAAACAAACAGACAGACACGCACGCACGCACGTACACACACACACACACACACACACACACACACACACAATGCTCGCTCAAATAGTCAAAAGCATCTTCCTTTCCCATGGTCGGATATAATGGAGTCTACTCCAAAATATGCCACAGTTCACTCCAAGAAAACCGTACAGAATATTTGAAAAAAAAAAAAAAATAAGTTGTTTTCAGGACTGTAAGTTGAATCCGCCCCTCAAAACATACCTGCATCCCTTGGCGTTCAAGACACACGATCTGTTACAGGTCTTGCTTGAATGGTGATACTCCCGAGTGAGGGAGATCAATACAATTTGGACGACCTCGTCCCCTCATGAAAGCCACCACACTAGCAGGGAGCCTCATCCCTCTACCTGACCCAACTTTATCTCACATGAACCCAGGCCCGTCAAGCCTTACGTCATCTCTTGATAGTCAACAGAAGGGTGGCTTCGTATTCAGTCATCTCCCCTCCATCCTCCATCATTTTCCTTTGGCTGAACGCCTCCTCCTCCTTCCTCCTCCTCCAGTCCTCTCCTCCCTCACCCTCAATTATTCTTTTCCCCTCCCACCCTCGCCCTTCAGCCTTCTCTTCCCTCTCCCCTCGCCTTCCATCATTCTCCTCTGGCTGAATTTCTCTCCTCCAGTCCATTGTTCCTTCCCTCGTCTTCCATCATCTCTGTTTGTTTATTCATTTCCTTTCATCCACTCCTTCGATAAGTAGGTATCTACCCACTTCCCTATTTCATATTTCGCCTTATGCTTGCTATTTCTTTTGTCACCTCTTTTCTTTCTCCCATTTCCTTCCATTTATCAATTTTCCATTCATTCCCCTTCTCTGCTAAGCCATTCTCCACCAACACCAACACATTTTCAAATGCCTTCCGTCTCTCCGTTTTTGTCATTTCCTTTACCTTTTCATTCCCTTCTAATCATCATCCCCTTTCTCCACCTCTTTCTTCTTCTTCTCCTCTTCCATAAGTTGTCCTTCCCTTCTTAGCTGCGCCACCTGTTCCCTCACAATCGTGATAACGTCCTCGTATCTTCGTTTTCTTCACACCTACCACCATTCTCTCCCTCCAGGAAATTTTATACGTTCTTCTCCAGTTTTCCATACATCTAGAGAGATACACCTTTTTTGTTTAATTCATCCTCCTGTTTTATGCCACAATGATATCATCTGCGCGAGTGAACTCACTGATTTTGCTTTCTTTTTTTTTCCCCCTGCCACACATACCTCGACAACTTTTGATCCGACTTCCATCAATTTTTCAGAAACACTGACTCTTACCAACAGCCCCAGACGCATTTTTAATCTTACATTTTTCCTATTCTCTCTCTCTCTCTCTCTTTTCGAGGGTCACTTTACAAGCGCATCTCCTCTGAAAGTAGCTGAACTATGTATGTTGCACTTCAGTCTCCAAAGGCAGATGAAATCATTGTTAGTTTCTGTCGCCACCATATACATTCCTCAGTTGTTAGTCCCAGCCCAGAATCTTTCGTCCCGGGATGCATATTAAAACATCATCAAAGCTCTGCTTCATCTTTTTTTAATTTTTCTTACCCCGCGAGGCCTGATTGCGTTCTCCAATCAGCGACAGCTCCAGCTTGTTTTTTTTTTATATTATCTGTCCTCCAATATCAGCTTTTCCTATTTCCTCCATATTCATTCTCAATTAGCCAATATCTGCCAATACCTTATCTCCCCACATTTCCACTCCTTACCCAACATTTAAGGTATTATATTTCTACCTCTCACACTCTTTGCTGTGCACAATCCCCTTTCAACCACATTAATCCGACCCGCTTACCAGTATCATCATCTGTCTATCCAATTTACACCCTATCCACAGTAAACCCTCCACTTAGCGGTGACTTGTCATCCCAACATCCCTCTACCTTCCCCAGTGACTCAATGTTTTTCTAACGATCTACAGTTAACTCTCCATTAGCCTTCTAAACACAGCTTGACCTGTTCTTCCTCCTCACCGGATGCATCGCAACAGCCATTCTACCCAAGACCTGCCCTGTGTCTCACCATCCTCAAAAATGCTATTTTTCCCACCAGTTCTCTTTCTTCACCCACCATCATAAACCCGGGACTCTACCCTTCTTTCCGTAGGCAGCGACCATCTCTACCATCCCACCATAAACTCAGGGAACAAAATCAAAAGGGTTGAGATTTCATTTTTTTTTTTTTTTTTTTTTTTTTGCTTTGTCGCTGTCTCCCGCGTTTGCGAGGTAGCGCAAGGAAACAGACGAAAGAAATGGCCCAACCCACCCCCATACACATGTATATACATACGTCCACACACGCAAATATACATACCTACACAGCTTTCCATGGTTTACGATACGGAATCCTAAAGTATTACTCCAACCCCAGCAACGTCATTGCAAGAGGTTTCAATGCTCTTACACAACTATAGTGACAGAGAGCTGAAGAAATCGGCATTGTGTCTATCATTCTGAAATCCACTATTGTATTACCAATTACAACACTTTTACGATTTCAATTCATCCACAAAATCATACTTATGAAGCCAGTAATGATCAAATCCGTACAAAACATATACAAGAAAATGTCCTGAGGCTTATGAAAAATGACAGACAATTAGTCATGTTACATCATATTTTCAATTACCACAGACACCAGTATTTCATCTATCATACCTCATAGAAAGATATCAACCTGTCTATCCAGTTGATGCTGGGGTATAGATACACGTTATGTGAAGAGATGAATTATATCTTATAAGACCAATGTCTCAATATATCGTGTCATTAGGAATAGGTCCATCAAATTACCGTAGCTTTATTGTGGCGAAGCTTCGACAGCTTACTTTATTGTGGCGAAGCTTCGACAGTTGACTTTATTGTGGCGAAGCTTCGACAGCTGACTATTTATTGTGGCGAAGCTTCGACAGCTTACTTTATTGTGGCGAAGCTTCGACAGCTTACTTTATTGTGGCGAAGCTTCGACAGCTGACTTTATTGTGGCGAAGCTTCGACAGCTGACTTTATTGTGGCGAAACTTCGACAGCTTACTTTATTGTGGCGAAGCTTCGACAGCTGACTTTATTGTGGCGAAGCTTCGACAGCTGACTATTTATTGTGGCGAAGCTTCGACAGCTGACTATTTATTGTGGCGAAGCTTCGACAGCTGACTTTATTGTGGCGAAGCTTCGACAGCTGACTTTATTGTGGCGAAGCTTCGACAGCTGACTTTATTGTGGCGAAGCTTCGACAGCTGACTATTTATTGTGGCGAAGCTTCGACAGCTGACTATTTATTGTGGCGAAGCTTCGACAGCTTACTTTATTGTGGCGAAGCTTCGACAGCTGACTTTATTGTGGCGAAGCTTCGACAGCTGACTTTCAGCAGTCCTGCTATGTCACAACGGCGGCTGGGCCACGTACATTCACCGATACCGTCAGCACCAATATTCTGCAAGAGTGAAAGTATTTGATGACCCTTCCTCGTTCAAACACGTATCCTATGTCGCAGAAATATCCATCCGGAATAGCAAAGTTCTACAAACTGAATTCGAAGCTTATCTCTTTTCAAACTGTACACTCAAACTTTATTCTTCTCAAACCGAACACGAAGCTTATTTCTTTCAATGTAAAAGAAAAAAATGGACATTGTTCAAAGACGCTTATCCGTGGCAATACAGCTGCTAAATCAAGTACATTAGTAAAATCTATTTTTTTTTTCTGTAAGGTTAGGAGGGGCTCCAATCTCTTTGATAAACAATACTACGTAAGCATATCTCTGCCACCATCAGATCTGGCCGTAAGTCTAAGGTTTCTAACCCTCTATGATACCTCGCTCTGCCATCGCTAGCCTTACGTGACAAACTGGAACTTAAAGAATCGAAAATGGGAAGTCGATCTGACGTATGAGTCGTCGGCTCAGACGTAATCAATAGAACTTGAGAGAGGAAGACGAAAATCTTAAATGGTTCGGGAGGAGGTTCGTGTTGAAGCAGAATTCTTTCTAAGGTACGGGGCTGAAGATATCATTTACCCAGGGAAGCACCACTAGCATGACCGCTGGAATGTTGTAGTGATGCCTGGAACCTGGAACCCATCTTTCTCCCTCTGCATCAGGAGGCTGTAGACATGAGCCTTTCACGGAGAGTACGATCGTCTTTGCTCGGCAGTGCTGAACGCATGACCAGAACCACTTCAACGCCCCCCCCCCCCCCCCCAACACACACACACACACACACTTCCAGGACGTCCTGCCTTACTTATAGTCTCATTAAAACTAAAATGTTGGGCTAGACGTAATAAATTTGTCTTACGCTGTACACCTATTTCTCTCTTTTACTCTTTGGCTTGTGACATCTTTCATTCTATGACCCTTTTTCATCTTCATTCCTTTCACTCTCTCTGAGTTTTCTTAATTTTCATCCAAGATCTGCGACCCGATGAAGACTTTAAATCTCTGACTAAAGGCAAAAGTTATAGCCCGCCTCAGACGGGCAAATGGGATCCTTTGTAGTCGTCTTCACCCAAACATATTTCGTCACCCTCTGACCTATGAAGAGGGTCATCCAGCCATTTTAACTAGGATGACCAGTGGACTTGTGCAGTGACCACATTCTAGTTCATGCGACTGAAAGAATTCTTATCTATGTTGCAAAACGCTTCCAAGTATCATTTTCTTTCATACTACTCACAAATACACGGGAGATGTACTACTGAGTAAACACACGCTCTCCTTACGATACAGAGCAGCATCAACTGTACCTCACACAGAAAGCATGAGGTTTTTAGTTTACGTATGAACTAAACAGACTGATTTCTGAAAAAAATAATAGTGATATTCTTTTCTCTTCATTACTAAAGTGTCAATAGATCAAGAAGTTAGGAGAATACTGCTTATAACTTGTTTTTCGTTAACTTATGGATCGATTATTTTTCATGAAATCTTACCTAAGTCTACTGGAAAAGCGTCAGGGTCGTTCGTATACAACACTGTGCGGAAAATCTAGTTACAAAACGCATGTCGTAAAAAAAATTAACTTTGATTTTCAAAACGTTACTTCCTTTAATTTTTTTTTCAGATATCTATTTCGAAGTTCTGAGAGAATTTAAAGTTCAAAAATGACTGATCTCCTTTCAACATGTTCCTGTACGTCGACGAAAGCCAACAGACTGTATCCCACAATATGATCAGAGGTCCTAGTGTATATAATACGTCGATAACATTTACGCTGATAACATTCAAATTTCATTTACATTAACATTTCAACTTGGTTTAAAATTCACTTCAAACGCATCACTGTAAAGTCTGGTTGGTCCCCCATCTCCTGATACGTGTCAGATAAGACACGGGTTTTTTTAATTTGACACACGAGAATATCGTTTTACGAGGGAGCTTCGCATCAAGAATGCCAGCACTGACTGTCCCACTGAAGTAATGTGCCTCATACATCATTACCTGATGTGACATTGACGTCGAGATTACAAAAAGAAAAAATGAATTCTGATCATTTTTTTTTGATGTTAATTTTCCCTGATTACTCTCCCGCCAGATATCGTAATGATTAATCCTCCATAGGGGAGGCCCACCTCTCCCAACACCATGCAACTCTGTAATATCCTCCTCCCTCCATCCCTCCCTCCCTCAGCCAGTGAGAGTGCTGATGGTGAGAGGTGCACAGCAGAGGGGAAGAACACGGTGGGAGTGAGAGGTAAGAGTGTTGGTCCTGTCGGAGGCGAGGATAGCAGATGATGATGATGAGGGGAAAATGAAGCTAAAAAAAAAAAATGATGAAGTTAGAAGTGGTGGTGGTGAAGAAGCCAGAAGTAATGGAGTTAGTAAGAGGAGGAAAATGGGAACCTAAAGTTCCAATGCAAGACGGACATAATGGTCCCGAAAGTCAACACTGCTTAAGGCTGTTACAAACGTAAATATTTTTTTTCACAGTTCCATGTAGTGTGAATAATGCTAATCTCCCACGCTACACAGGCCTTCCAGCGATCCTGGAGCACCATACTTTACCTCTGACATGACGCCAAACTAGCGAGAGAGAGAGAGAGAGAGAGAGAGAGAGAGAGAGAGAGAGAGAGAGAGAGAGAGAGAGAGAGACTTGGTCAACACTCTAATCTTATTCCCAAATCAATTTTTGTCATTACCTTCCTCATCTGATCATCCTCCCTGCATACAGCAACTGCCCGAATTACTTTTTTTTATCTTTCGACATGAAGATGAAATTACGTCTATACACTGCAGGCACGAAGCGTGTGCTTGGAAGACCTCGCGATGATGTCAAGAAATTACGAAGGCAGTGCCGACTGGCTGCTGCTATGGCCCATTCCACTTACGCGGCAGCTGTAAAATAAAACCCAGTACTTAACTGCTTCAGTAACGAGATATTTGGACCATTGAAATGCCTTCATTGCCTCGTTATGAACAGGATAATGACTCCCAGCACTGATCCTGCACCCACTAGCCTTGACTATTCGAGAGGCTTCACTGTTTAATAACTACATTACTTCATTAACAATGACGAACGCGCCCTTAATTACCAGGTAGTCTTAATAACACTATGCTTCTCCCATACCGAAGCTTCGCGTGTACATGGCCAAAGGCCTCTCTCTCTCTCTCTCTCTCTCTCTCTCTCTCTCTCTCTCTCTCTCTCTCTCTCTCTCTCTAGTGGTAATGGGATGCTGACGTTTTCAACATGTTATCCACGAGTCCCCAACAGGATATCCATGAGCTCCAACACTGATGATCGTCCAAGAGACCCCCAACAGGATATCCAAATTTCCCCAACAGTTCTTCTCTTCGCTCCAACACTCTCGAGTTCGCATTAACCTGGATGTTTTCCCTTCCAGACCTTCCCTGTCTCTAACCTCTCTATCCTTCCCTATCCACACGGCTAGACCCCATCTCTCTCTCCACAACCTCTCCTCCACCACCACTTCACAACTTCTCATTACCGCCACTCCACACCACAACATTCCCTTCGCCACCACTCCACAACCATGCCATCTCCACACCACAGCCTTCCCCAAACTACCAATCCACAACCTTCCCCTCAACCACCTTCATCCCTACTCCACCGATCCACAACCCTTCCGTCCATCCATCATTTACCCCTTGGCTTAATCCTCCAAACATCCAGATTGAGTCAACATCGGGGGGGGGGCCTCGCCGTCCAGGAAAGTTTACAAAGCGGAAAATCGGAGATTAGAAAGAAAACGATCCAATTAGGTACCTGAGGAAGGTGATAAGTTACCCGGCCGTCCTGCACAGCCCAGGGGATGTCGGAGGAGTGGGGAACTTGCCGGCAGCGCCTTGGGCGTCCGACACTCCGAAAAGGCATTCGTGTCAACTCTTCGGTAGTTTTAAAAATGCCCATTTTACCCCCCTCCTCCTCCTCCTCCTCCTCCCCCCCCCCCCCCCCCCCCACTTAGGCAATGAAGGACAACTTACTTCAAAGTCGAATAATCTGACGTAACCCTACGATATAAATTGTTTAAAACAGAATCAACGTTATAGAATCCGATTCTACATCATTAGTTAATGTTCAATAGTTGTCTGCATTTATAATTTCACACCGTAAAACTCTGGGAAAAAAAAAAAGGCTATTGTTACCGACTGATCCCGTATTATGATAATGAATCACAAAACTAATTTTTGTAGTTCAACTGACAACGAATCATTCAACCGATACAGTTCAACTAATGAATCATACAACTCGTATTTGTAGTTCAACTGAAAACAAATCATACAACTCATCTTTGTGGTTCAACTGAAAACGAATTATACAACTCATGTTCGTAGTTCAAATGATAATGAATCATACAACTCAGGTTTGAAGTCCAGCTGATAACGAATCATAACACGTCTGTAGTTCAACTGATAGCGAATCATACAACTCATTTGTACTTCAACTGATAACGAATCATATAACTAAAGTTTGTAGCTCAGCTGATGATTCATATAACTCATATTTGTAGCTCAACTCATAACGAATCATACAACTCATATTTGTAGTTCAAATGATCACGAATCATACTACTCAGGTTTGTAGCTCAACTCACAACGAATCACGCCACCTCACGTCTGTTGTTCTTAACGTTTCCATCATTCCACGAACATCAAATAACCACACACAAATTTTTGGCCATTTCCTTCAGCCACGGAAACATGAACCGCTCGTCTCTTAAGATTTGAGAGGAAAGAAATCTTCAAGGAACACGGTCGCGTCTCCCAGAGGGAAATAAAAGGTACGATCCACCACCAGACGGTAATCTGTTTCCTCTGAAGGAAACACTAGGGAGGAGTAAGGAAGCCGCAAATAAAACTCCCCATGAAATGGGTTTTTAATTCTCCGCCGACTTCTTTAAGGCCCCCCCAGCACCAACGCCCTCTGGAGGCGCGAGGCCCAGATGCAAAGGCTTTAAGAGATCGGAGTCCACCTTTTACGAAGAAAAAAAATATAGTTTTCTTTTTTCTCGTAGATTTTAAAGTCTTCCTTTCACATGCTTTATATCAGTGGTTTAAACAAAAGAAGTATTCTCTTAAGCTTCTTGGATGATGTTACTTCTCTCCGTATAACATTATGTATATATATATATATATATATATATATATATATATATATATATATATATATATATATATATATATTCCTATGAGTCCACGGGGAAAATGAAACAGGATAAGTTTCCAGGTGCACTTTCGCATCAATCACATCATCAGGGGAGATACAAGAAAGAAATACAAGTCAACTTGATATACAACGAAGAGACGTAGCTAGGACGCCATCTGGTAAACATATGTCTAAAACTTCTGCAAACTGAAATTGAACAAACTTAGCTCTTTCCCATGTTTATTTTTAAGCATAAGGGTCATAGCTTATCTAAACATCTGTATATCTAGCTATCATCAAAACCTCACAAAATAAATCTACTTATCCTGACGTAAAACTCAGGTTGTGGCTGTTGAAGGCAGATCAAAAACTCCACCTTCAAGGTTATCATCTACACACCGCGCACTTCACCTTCCTACAAACAACGATGTCCCAGCTATTCAAAATTCTTACGTGGAGCGACTCGAAACTTCATTCACGAAACTCTTATATCCTTCTTTCCCTATTTCTTAAACTGGGTGGCTGGGAGAGGCGGGGATGGGGGATGGAGGAAGTAAGAGGTTAGACAGTAATGTATAGCGTGAAAAATAGGACACAGTGTAGCCACAGGTGCAGAATGCATTTAAGTACGTGCATGATCTGCTGGATACATATTGCTGGTGTCTTTACTTCTGTGTCCCCGGCAGGATAGCCGTTAGAGTCTGGCGCACCGTCCTGTGAACCACCATAAATCTCCATCATAAATATCCTTGGCTAAATCACTCCCCCATAACTTCCCATGACAATCTTAATGGCCAACTCCATGGAGAAATATCCTAGTCTAAATCACCTCCCGGAACAAGCTGCATTTCTCCCTAGGAATGATATCCTGGGCTAAAATCACTACCTACAACAGGCTACATTTCTTCCTACAGCAATCTTGATGGTCAACTCCACACAGAGGCTGGCATAGACGTTCGAAAATCCTACTACAACATGAAACATTAAGATGACTTCCAGTACTCAGCTACCCCCTCTCTCCGTGCAAACTGATGTGAGCAATACTTGGGCGCGTCATCCTAGCCACAAATAACACTCCGCTTCGCCTGGGGGTACACTCATGTTACCAAGATTGCTTGCTACATGATCTCACGGACGTCTGAACCTGTCTGGATCACTGGTGTCTTTACCGATACACATACAAGCCTCAGACATTCCTCAACCAATATCACGTGGAGATGCATGTATATATATTTCAAACATAATATTACGGTCCATAACCTAGGACGCACTTTCCAACATTTATAGGCCACTCGGCCCTTACTTAACCCCAACCCCCCCTCATATAATTCTTGGAAACGAGGAAAATCCACCGTGACATCCAAGTCAAACAGACAGACTCCATCTGCAGTGATCATATGCCCCGTGACCTGTATCACCTGCACCAACTCTCACTCCTGGAAAAGAAGGATTTGACGTCTCGTACAGCAAACTGGAACCACTAAGGAGAGAGAATGGACGATGATTTTCAAAATGCCAGACCTTGAGGGGAAGATTGCTCAAGATGTATTCAAGGAACTGAACACACATGGTACGAGGCAGATGAAGAAGCGAGCGATCACCAGCGCGATCTCTCTACCACCTGATACGAAAGTAATATTATCCTCCTCCCCTTCTCCTCCCTCTTCCCCTGACCTGGGAAATCGTAGAAATTTGGCATCACTTCACGAACATATTATACTGGTCTACATCGACGCCAACGGGACAGATATATGCCATACATCTACAGAAACAATATGTAAAGATCTCCAAGAGGCATTCATGGAGAAGGCAAAAGGTAGAGAGACCACAACGAGCACGAATACACAAAAATGACCCAAGAGCATTCTGGCAAGGGGTTCCACGACTGCAGACAGGGATATGCGACACTGTATGATAACAAAAGATGACCAAAGTGTGGCGTCCGAACTCATGAACACATATGCTAACCTCTATTCAAAATTACACCTGAAGAAAACGGGAAGTAGAACCAAGCTCACTGAAAAAGAAATTCAAGTCTTCATTGGTTGACTGAGACGAAAGAAAAGAACCCGCCCCACACCAGACCATAAACTCACCACAGTTGGCCCAACCAGCTGCCTCACAATGACAGCTGGGCTGCCGGACCTGCTCGGGGTGGCTATTAATAATAATAATAATAATAATATTAATAATAATAATATAATAAAACAAAAACAGCCCAAGGAAGATTACACATACATGAAACTAATACTTCCTAATACATTTAACTCTAACCCATATCAGTGGACCTTAACCAGCAACCTTATCTATAAATAATACTATTCTAAACTCTCTCGTTTTCTTATCTACCCAAGTTAATCTACGTCAAACGTAACTATCATCTATGGATATTCAGCTCTTCAATATTTACCCCAACTTTCTCTCGTTAGTTATTCGTATCAGCGTAACTTTAACTTAATAATAGTTACGTTTCTTTAGGCTGCTGCTGTGTCTGTGGTCGAGAAAAAAAAAAAAAGTCAATATGAAAACGGAAGTAAACCCAACCCAAGACACTTGGTATCACCTGACCTAACGTACACACTAACCTAAAACAGAATAACCTAAAATTCTTTAAATAAACGGATGGCTGCGAGTGGACCAGACGTCTACCATATCTAGCGAATCCGTTAATACCATTTTCGTTGGACCTGATGCAATAATCGCCGCGGGCCCCCAAAAAGCAATATAAAAAATATATATCCGTAGCCCCCCTTAAAAAAAAAAATATGAAGAAAAACTTATATATCCGTAACTTTACGGCTACAATTACGGGCCCGGTCCCGGTCCCGCCGCACTCGTTAGCCATCCGGATGAAAAAAAACTTTGATAATTCAACAATAGTTCTCTAACGCAAGACCTAATAACACTTAAAAAGAGTTCCCCCCAAAAAAACTTAACGTCTGCCATATATCCAACTGACTAAGATAAGAAAGTACAAGACTACCAAGCGAGGGATCTTCAATGCAATATCTGGTTAACACTGAGAGTTTGCCAAATACTTCGAAGTTTATCATCTATCGAACTACCTTCGTTAAATCCCATACTGCTACGGTACACCAGTTCGGTGATAACGAATGAAGCAAAATGCTCACCAGAGCTTCCTGAAGAAGAGAGAGGCTTCCTGAAGAAGAGAGGGGGGGGGGGGGGGGGAAAGATAAAAAAAAATAGATGTCCTTTCCTCTTGTTCTGCTCCTTGTCTTTCCCTCACATCGAGTTTAAAAGTTATATTTTGGGGGGAAAG
>NC_092229.1:11522893-11622893 GCF_036320965.1 Panulirus ornatus
GAAACAATGGCCCAACCCACCCACACACACACACACACACACAATTATATATATATATATATATATATATATATATATATATATATATATATATATATATATATATATATATATTCATACATATTCACCATCATCATGACCCAGAGAGACCATGACCCACAAACACAGAACCAGCTTGCTTTTGTGAAGGCTTCCAGCAGCTAAATAGCGAAGTCTCCTGCTAACCAAAGCAAGCCGTCTTTTCCTTGGAAAAACAAAAAAAAAAAAAAAAAACAGCTAAAAACTTTCTTAACATTATCTCGTAAACTCACAAACATTACTAACATGAGTTGTCTTCTTCCTGGCCATCTCTCTGGTGCTGAGTATCAATTTCCACCAGGAGAGGGCTTGGGTACTTCGAACACAGGAACGCCACACGCGCTTCCACTGCCAGAGTGGAGGAGGAGGAGGAACCCGCCCGCCTACCTTGCCACAAACGCCGCCAAGATTCCCCTTTGCTGTCTCCATTCAAAATGCAACCTTCTGCTTTAAAAAGACTTGCTGAAAAGAATGCCGTGGTAGCGGCCAGGGGCTTCTCTCTTTATTCTCCCCGCTAGCATCCCGGCTAGACATGGTATATGCAAAAGCGGCCGGGGGAGAAAAAGAGCTTTACCAATATTGTTGCCGTAAACATCCCAACATGAGACAATTTACACAATGGTGGCCGAGAGCTTTACCCGTGTACATTCCTCCCCCACACACACAACGGTGGACAAAACCTTTTACCAGTAATAATCCCCTCACAGGACACAATTTACACAACAGTAGCCAAAGGCTTCACCAGCACTCTTCCCTTGATCCATCATCTCCCCCACCCCACGCCCGCCTTTGGCGATCAGCCAACGACAATCATATGCTCTCAGTACGCCAAGCCTGGTGTAAACATCGATTGCTGGGCCTCCTCCACTATCTCGAGAATCTATCGCTCAACACATCCAGCTCATGCACCACAGACAGACGATTCCTGCAGGGAAGCCATCGAAGTCTAAAGCTTTACTGACGCTGCAACGTATGTAATTCACATCCGAAAGCACGTGTGACTCTTGAAGTCATTTAGGTCATCAAGATCGTTGTCGGGTTCGAGGAGTTTTCGTCCGAGCAACAAGCAACTATAATCATAATGCTCGACTAACGGCATACAAAAGGACGTACTCACATCAGCGTTCCCGATTTGCATCTGACCCTAAAACTGCCAACGCCCTCATCCTCTGCTCGGAACGCTACGAGAATAGGGTTTGCCTGTGGGATGTTTACCGGGGCAAAGTTTATATTGTCTATACTCACACTGGGAGATTCTAACAATACACTCCTTACCACAAACAGATTAAATCAAACATCTCAATTACGCTACAGACATGGTTGAGGGCCTGTTCAACCAGACACTTCCCTAACTACAGCAGCATCGATTGCACTTTCTCTACAAAGCAGGTGTTTTGGTTAGGTGCTGACTACCTCACGCTTTCCTCAGCACCCCCATACAGTGTCGTAGAAGGCGTGGAGCTCGTCCCGGTGGTCGAACACATCCTCTCCTCCTGTCACATACCTGACAACGACCCCAGCAGGTGTGTCCTCACTGCCGCCACACACCGTACACTGCCCAAGCATATATGCCGAGCGTAGAGGTAGTCAAACGCTATCATCACTCCCGTAACACATACCTGCAAGGAAGAAAATGTCGGAATTAACTTACATTCACACGTAAATATCAAGTTCATACTGTAAAAAGTATAAAAGAAAAACAAAGACATAACACCATCCAAAAATTTTTCCTAGATCGTACAGACATGCAAATCCCTGTATCTAAAACACAAGGATCACCTCCAATTCCTTCTTCTATGCCTCCAAGATGAAGCTTTCAGTCTTGTAAAACCAAAACCGAACAAATATTTGTTTCAAACTATAAAAAATGTACCTCAAGGATTTATCAAAAAGTCAAAATCCTTGATAAAAACGCATATGTTGATTATAAACATGAAATCCCTTTAGCTTTATATTCTTTACACATTTTCTAATATACACAAAACCAGAAAAGAACTTCGTACTAATAAAATGCTACTCAATTGACCCAGTAGCATTAAAACTGTTTAACCCAGCATTGAAACAACAATCACCCTAACCCCGTAGCACTAAATTGTACTCTCCTAAACCTCAGGCATCAAAATAATACACGCTTAACCCCGCAGCATCAAAATCGTATTTGCTTAAACCCCGCAGCATTAAAATAGTACTTGCTTATTTCTGCAGCATTAAAACAGTACTCGCTTTACCCTGCAGCATTAAAACAGTACTCACTTTATATTCTGATCTCTTTTCCCACTTTCACACTTTCCATCGACAAGAGCAACATAAACATGTATTCAACAATGTCCCCGGGAACGAACCGTCCAAAGTGTGGTTCCATTACCAACGAACAAAGTCAAACTTGCTTCAAACAAAATCTACGTTCGAGGGCTGCGTACACACACGGGTGTCGGGTTGCAAAGGGCTGCGGTAGTGAAGCTGCAGGGCATGAGCTGGATGTTAAGAAGCGAGGAGGATCAGGGGAGTGGGCGGCCATAATCATAGAACTCAAGCAGGATATCTTCCAGGCGATGTTTAGGTTCCCGTATGACCAGGGTCGAGGCAACAGGCGAGAAGCGCGCACCCCATTGGAGCGGAGGATCTCGTCCATGCGATTGGCTGTGTGTGTGACTTGGCTTGGGGCAGGGTCTATAGCCAGGTCTGAGACTAGATCTCTGGTCAAGTCTGGGGCTAGGTCTATTATCTAGTCGGGGCCCTGGTCCGTGGGCAAATTCTATGGATAGGTCCGGAGAAGATGGGAGGGAAACGTGGTCCACAGCAGTGACATCTGGTAGCCATTAAAAAGCCATTATAAACCCCGCCAAATACCCAGGCGAGGGAGAATGACATACCTTTGTCGAATTATTATTGGAAGTCTTAGATATATATAACATAGGTATCGAATAATATATGATAAAATTCAAGGTTTCTACGAAATGATCTATGCCTTCTTCTAAAACCATAATGTGTAGTATCAGACTGTATTGTTTATGATAGTCTACGATTTCATCTCTTTAATAACCGTATCCAGAAGTTTGCATATAAATGATGCTAGGCAAAGGGGACGGTAACTGCCGGGTATTTCACGTCTTCCCTTTTTGAAAATAGGAGTCACGTCTGCCAGTCTCCAGCCCTGCGGTACAATTCTATCCCGGAGAGATGTATTGAAAATATAGGTTAACGGTTTGGCCATTTCGTGTTTGACGTTTTTAATCACTCGTGGATAGAAATGATCACGACCCGGACTTTGATTAGCCTTCAACTTATCTTTGTGTTGGTATTTCTCCGTGACGTCAGTTTCTGGTATGGTGTGTGTGTGTGTGTGTGTGTTATCATCACAAGTCTCAAAATTCGTGATGCTGCTTTCTAGTGTAAAAAGAAAGCTATATCACCCACAATGTGTTCCCCTACCTTCGCTTCCTAAGGGTCCTACCGCACTCCCATATATCTTAGTAATATATATATATATATATATATATATATATATATATATATATATATATATATATATATATATATATAATCAACTGACTGTTATATTTCTTTCTTGTGTCTCCCCTGATGATGTGATTATTACACGAAAGTGCACTTGGAAACTTATAGTGTTTCATTTTCCCCGTGGACTCATAGCAATATATATATATATATATATATATATATATATATATATATATATATATATATATATATATATATACACATATACACACAAGTTTTAAGGATTTCCATCGCTATCTCTTGCAATACTCGCTTCATATTCTCTCTTAGCTTGCTTGATTAAGTCTTTGTACATCTTTCCTAACAGTGTTACATTCCAGAGTAGGATTTGGGTCATTATCTTGCGATATCTGGCTAGAGAACAATTCAAGAATGTTGTTTGGTTTACTGTTTCTGTCGTATGCACGAGCGATTGTGTACTGTTGGTGTATAGACTGAAGCTTAAAACAGGCCCATACTTCTTCCGGGCATGAACAAACAAGTGTCACGTAACCCATTACAATATGCCCTTTGAAAGCGAGGGTTAACAGTACTGGTTTAACGGGAACTGGTTCCGAGGTTCACACTGACCTTATCTATATTATGGTCACATGTACCTGGATGTTCATCAACATGGGCATTAGTACCAAAGAACTCCTGGGATGCCTAATGCCCAAGAACTCCTGGGATACAAGATTTTAAAGAATACTCGCTTCCCTCGTCGGCTCTGTGACAGTTTGGTAGGGGGAAAAAAAAAGCCATCTTCGACAAATCTAAGTCTAGCAGATTCACCTTCTACGCCTAAAATAGTTTGCCAGTTTATTTATGGAAGATTAAAAACCCTCTCGCCGAAGCTGGGGGTAGCGACGCTATTTCCTGTGTGGCGGGGTAGCGACAGGAATGGATGAAGGCAAGCAAGTATGAATATGTACATGTGTATACATGTATATGTCTGTGCATGTATGCGTTTATATATATATATATATATATATATATATATATATATATATTATCCCTGGGGATAGGGGATTAAGAGTACTTCCCACGTATTCCCTGCGTGTCGTAGAAGGCGACTAAAAGGGGAGGGAGCGGGGGGCTGGAAATCCTCCCCTCTCGGTTTTTTTTTTTAATTTTCCAAAAGAAGGAACAGAGAATTGGGCCAGGTGAGGGTATTCCCTCAAAGGCCCAGTCCTCTGTTCTTAACGCTACCTCGCTAATGCGGGAAATGGCGAATAGTTTGAAAGAAAGAAAGAAATATATATATATATATATATATATATATATATATATATATATATATATATATATATATATATATATATATGTGTGTGTGTGTGTGTGTGTGTGTGTGTGTGTGTGTGTGTGTGTGTGTGTATACGAGTGGATGGGCCATTCTCAGTGTTTCCTGGCGAAACCCCATTGACGCGGGAAACAGCGATTAAGTATAATAAACAAATAAATATAAATGAAATACCCCATGAATGATCGAATCATTGTATTCTATTGTTCGTTGTAAACTCTGGTAGATTACAGCGTCAATATCTGCTGGGGCCTCTGTAAACCGCTTATGTAAAGTTCAGAAAATTGCGTGTTAAATTACACACACACACACAAATGTTCACCAGCGGCAGATAATGTAGTCTGAATTTCAATGGGGTTTTAGGAATGGTTCTACAAAACACGTAGGAGAGAGAGAGAGAGAGAGAGAGAGAGAGAGAGAGAGAGAGAGAGAGAGAGAGAGAGAGAGAGAGCTGTGGAAGGAATTTTCCTTTTGGTCATCAGGGGACGCATGTGCCCTGAAGCACATAAAAAGATTTAATGAGCCAAAACTAAACTCACGAAGAAATCCTTACAGAAAAACTTCGTATAATAATCAAAACACACCAGATACTTCACCTTTAAAATTCTCATCCCATCATCGCCATGAGCCTTGTTCTTTTGCATTTTCAATAATCTTTTTTTTTCCATTCTTTTATCCGCTGCCTCCAAAAGCTTTATGCGAAAATAGGAAAAATGGATTTTTTTTTTTTCAACATATCGTTTCGACTGCTCTCCTTTAAATGTGTGTGTGTGTGTGTGTGTGTGTGTGTGTGTGTGTGTGTGTGTGTGCTCGGTCTGGATACGAACCCGTGTCTTGTTGGTCTCACAGATGGGTTAAAAAAAACCGTTTTCCTTACCCTCCTTACTCAAGCGAACGATGAGGATACTTCCTCGACGGAACCGATCACCTCGATATCAGAGAGAAAGATACACTCGTAGTAATGACTGGGAGAGGCTGGTGCTGTTAGCATATGCCTGGACGTAGCCCGGTTCGCCCCTTGCCACTAGACGACCCTAAACTCGCTTTACCTTCTTCATGGCACGTGAAAAAGAACGGGTTTGGCTGGTGTCCCGAATCAAAGCTTCACGTCACGAAAAATTAAATATATATATATATATATATATATATATATATATATATATATATATATATATATATATATATATATATATATAAAAGCTATGAATACCAATATGCGATTAATATCCTAAGATATTTCATGAAACTGCTTTTCAATCCAACGTGAAGATATTCATCATATAGAGGAAATGAGATGAAAATGATGGCGGTCGAGTGAGGATATTCCCTCTCAGGCTCAGTCCTTTGTTCTTAACGCTACCTCGATAACGCGGAAAATGGCGAACCACATGTTTACCAAATGGCGTCCTAGCTACGCCTCTTCGTTGTATATCAACTGACCGTTATATTTCTCTCTTGTATCTCCCTTGATGATGTGATTATTACACGAAAGTGCACTTGGGAACATATCGTGTTTCATTTGTTTGTGGACTCATAAGAATATATATATATATATATATATATATATATATATATATATATATATATATATATATATATATATATATATATGTGTGTGTGTGTGTGTGTGTGTGTGTGTGTGTGTGTGTGATGAAATAATTTAGCCATATGGAGATAATGAGTGAGGAGACGTTGACAAAGAGGATTTGTGTGTCAGAAGTGGAAGGAGATATGAAAAAACAGGCAGACCAAAATGGAGATGAAAACGAAAGCGAGAGTGATACGGTGAAAGCAGGAAGTATATATCCTTTACTACACTTTGTTGATGATCAGTGCATATTTACCACTAACTAACTACCTTTATCTTTCGATTTCTCTCAAATATTGCCTCGTCAAAGAGTAAATTAAAAGTTCTATAGCTATTTTCACTATATTCTTAAATACAAGAGACGTTTTCGGGCACACGAACACTGCCCACCTCCAGTTAAATTCATTATAAATGATGCAAAGTAAAGAATAAAATAGAAATAAATCACATCGGTGATGTACTAACATGATGAATGGTGGATCATGGGGTTCGTTAGGGATCAAACTCGTCGGGGTGTTTGCCTGAGGTATCTGCACTTAGGAGAGTACAGTGGTGGGCGAGAGAGAGAGTGGGGTCATTTGGGCTGCGGTAGAGAATAATTGTATAGAGCCCTAGTTTGTTCTGTACTCTGATGGTATGTGAAGGGAATGGTCCCGTGCATCACTCAAAGTAGCCTAAAGTCGAGAGTTTCCCTTCATAACTCATCTGTTCTCTTCCGCATCCCTATATAACCCCACTGTCTATCTTAAAAAGGAAAAAATATATATAAACACTCAAAACCACAGTCTGGGACTTCAAGGTGAAATGAGAGAGAGAGAGAGAGAGAGAGAGAGAGAGAGAGAGAGAGAGAGAGAGAGAGAGAGAGAGAGAGAGAGAGAGAGAGAGAGAGAGAAATTAGAACAAAAACAAAAATTGAATTCCTTTTACACTACGATTTCATATTAAGTTCCTCCTGTACGTTAACTTAATACTTCAATAAACTTAAATTTCCGTAAATATGATACGCCAGCGTACAACATTCCGTTAATATCCTGCACCATTAGACATCCTGTTAACATGCCGTTTCACGGACTAACATCCGGTCAATATGCTGCACTACGGAACAAGATCCTGTCATTATGCTGCACCACAACCCGACACTATGCTGCAGTAGGCCTACTGGAGAATATTCTGTCAATATATGCTGTACCACTGAATATCATCCTATCTATATGCTACACCAATGAACATCATCATATCTCTATGCTGCACCAATGAACATCATCCTATCTCTATGCTGCACCAATGAACATCATCCTATCGATATGCTGCACCAATGAGCATCACCCTTTCATTATGCTGCACCAATGAACATCGCCCTTTCATTATGCTGCACCAATGAACATCGCCCTTTCATTATGCTGCACCAATGAACATCGCCCTTTCAATATGCTGCACCAGTGAGTAACATGCTATCAAATATGCTACGCCACTGAACAAAATCTTGCAAATACGCCACACCATTGCACATCATCCTATCAATATGCATCACTGAACACCATACTACCAATATATTTCACCAACAGAAACAATATTGCAGCGACACTGACCACCTTAATACCAATATATTTCACCAACAGAAACAATATTGCAGCGACACTGACCACCTTAATACCAATATATTTCACCAACAAAAAACAATATGCAGCGACACTGACCACCTTAATACCAATATATTTCACCAACAGAAACAATATTGCAGCGACACTGACCACCTTAATACCAATATATTTCACCAACAGAAACAATATTGCAGCGACACTGACCACCTTAATACCAATATATTTCACCAACAGAAACAATATGCAGCGACACTGACCACCTTAATACCAATATATTTCACCAACAGAAACAATATTGCAGCGACACTGACCACCTTAATACCAATATATTTCACCAACAGAAACAATATTGCAGCGACACTGACCACCTTAATACCAATATATTTCACCAACAAAAAACAATATGCAGCGACACTGACCACCTTAATACCAATATATTTCACCAACAGAAACAATATTGCAGCGACACTGACCACCTTAATACCAATATATTTCACCAACAGAAACAATATTGCAGCGACACTGACCACCTTAATACCAATATATTTCACCAACAGAAACAATATGCAGCGACACTGACCACCTTAATACCAATATATTTCACCAACAAAAACACAAATCATTATGATGCATCCACGAACAACATTGAAAATATGTTGCAAATGAAATTATGTACATTTATGTAAATGTGCTAAAAAAAAAAAAATACATCGTGAATATGCTTGCATCCACAGAAAACGGAATCCCATCAATATGTTGCACAAATATATTTCCAGTAATGTCACAAAACAGCCCACATCCCGTCAACTTGCTACACCAGTCAACTATACCTCATGTCAATAAGCTTCACTAGATGGCCCGAAATGAGAGACCAGTTCCATAAAAAAAAAACGATTTATGGAAAATAATTTTTTCCCCAGTAATGATTTAACGGAAAAGGGAACCCGAACCTATGAAATTCGGCTTACAATTAACTCCGGGTTAATCCCCAAGTTGATCACGTTATACCCCCATGAAAAGTAATCATCAAATCACCAGTCATATTCACTTACATATGTACGCGACTCATTCATTGCGAAACTATTATCAATTACGGTAGTTTCCTAGGTTAACAATTCGTTGTACGCATACGTATAATCGTTCGCACGTAGCGTATCATTTGTTTCTGAGGAACGTCGACCTGTCGATGTATATAGAAACCAAAGGTAGGGATGATACAAATCACAGACAAGGGAAAGGTACAAAATGTATCGACTGATAAAGTTACTCCTACCTGGCTTCAACCCCCTAAAGCAACCATTTGAAGCATAAAAATAATTCATTCTTATTACAATAAATATAAATTACATGCTTTGATGTCAGCGTTAAGTATCTGTCGCTTTATATAGGTCCATAAAGTTAACATACATGCATATGGCATATCGATAGGACGGTAACTTAAATATCTGAATGCGATAACATCAGTACAAATTTTTGAAGCTCTTTGGTTGACCCAGAGACCTTAGTGTTTACAGTCAGCGTCGGCACTTACGTGTACCTTGATCGTGTTTTGTCACACTAAGAGCTTCTAGAGTCTACTATGGCATGCCAGACACTGGGAGCCTTTCTATGAATCCTATCAGCATACTGGAGATGCATACATGTGTCTGCACTGCAGCCCTGCATGAAGTGACATATATTCGTCACTTTCGCCATAGAGCTTTCAACACTTGCACAAAAATGGTTTTTACAGTTTAAGAAATCATAAAAAATCAAGAGTATGTAGTCAGCATAAACTGCTTGCTATTACGAGGGTACATGTTTCTCTCTACAAAATACAAGGTTTCTATCAATGGATATAAAACAGGATATTTGTTACATGATTCTCCCTCTCTCATATGCATATATATATATATATATATATATATATATATATATATATATATATATATATATATATATATATATATATATATATATATCGTCTGAATTGAGACAGACGAATCTTAATGGGGGCAAACAGACATCGCTGGAATAGGTCCGAGAGAGTTTTCAAGGAACTGTTTATAGCTGGGGTTCGTGCGAGACGTTCTGGGCGAGTCTAGACACTTCCATGCAACGAATAACATTTCCTGTAGGATAGATAACGAAGACCTGGGCGTGGCAAAACCTACACTCGATTAACGATGACAGCTATTGAGAAATCAACCACAAAGGGGGGTTCTAATAGTCAAATAATATTGGTTACAAGCACAATTTACACAGGCTTTAAATTCGTGGACTTGGAATCAACCAAACGGGACTGACGTACTACCAAACATCATACAAAGTTCTTCACGAGAGAGCATTAGCTGTTACATCCCTAATTCTGTTGGCCAATTTTTTTTGCCACGTACGTTCCAACATCACCCAATATTTCATGCAAACTTTTTGGCACTTTTATCCCTACATCATCGTATATTAGTCTTTTTTTTTTTTTCGTTCGTTTCATATTCCTCTGTATGTATCTCACAAATCACCTCATACGAAAAGAACGGGAAAAAATATAAACAAATAAAAGATCCGGATGTCGTATCTGGCAACTTAGTAAGGATTCTTGCCAGGGTTTTTGGGCTCCTGGTTAGAGAAATGGCTGAATGTATTATATACTTATCGTGCTCTAAAGTTCTGTCCATGATATTTTTCGCCTTTACATTTCTAACACATGTTATAAAGGTGTCTTGGTTATCTCTACATATACATTCTAACTTAGTAAAGATTCTAGCCAGGGTTTTCGGGCTTTTGGTTAGAGAAATGGCTGAATGTATTATATACTTATTGTACTCTAAAGTTCTGTCCATGATATTTTTCGCCTTTACATTTCTAACACATGTATAAAGGCGTCTTGGTTATCTCTACATATACACATTCTAAGGACTATATGCATATCAAACATCACTATCAGACAGACGTCTATGTTATTAAGTCTAGTATTTTTTTCCATAGGGAAAATCTGCAGTTAAGCAGATGCTACGATGTTTGCCTCTGAACTGATGACGGAATTGCAGACTTGTACCCACCGCCACCATCACCCACCACCACCACCACGTCAAAATCCGATGCCCACCCCGACGTCAACATCGCGCGTCGGCTTGCCAAGCAACCACTTCGGTTATGGGATAAGTTAAGGAATATATTCCAGACTTTTTCATCATATTTTCAATTACGCCTAATATTAGTTGGTGAAAGTTAAACACTTTGTGCGATACACAGGTAAATGACAAAAGATGAAATTAATAAATAATATATTGCTATTATGACGAAAGTGTGGTAGCGTAGCATACGACGGCAATCTATCGCGCGACTGAAAATGATTTTGTTACGAAACTCGGCAGCTCGTAAGATGTAAGGAATATTATGACAATATTCTACCATTTTGAAGATACGTTTGCAGGCAAATTGCTACGAGTAAAGATACCTTGTTGACTTTCCTACGATCAAACAGCATACAAGAAAAGGAAGGGAAACATGAAAGACTTTTTCTTACCTTCCCTCCCGCACTTTGCTCCCTCGTATCTAGCTTCCTCTATGGCCGATCTTTCTCCGTTGTTGATGGATCAGCCTCTCCCCCTTGACAATGGTGTCCCTCAGGGTTGTGTCCTATCTCCTACACTTTTTTATCCTTTTTATCAACGACTTCCTTTCTTCCACAAGTAACCAAAAGGCACTCTTACGCTGACGACTCAACATTTGCATTCTTCCACATACTTAAAATCTGCTCTTTCTCCTCTCACTTGACCTGCATCTCGTCTTGACACAACTTTCTCAAACTCAGACCTGGGCAGGATACCTCAGTGGGGTAGATGAAATCTGGTTAAGTTTAATGCCTTGGACCCAAGACCTACTTTCTGCTCATACCTCTATCGAAAACTCACGCCATTCTCCTTCGGCGGCTCTTAATTCCACTTCTTGACTCGGTGAACATGCTTGGTATTACTGTAACATCCACTATATCTTGGAAAATCCACACTAAAAGAAATAGCCAAGTCTGTCTCTAAGAAACTGAAAGTCCTGTTTCGATTTCGATTTTTTTCTTTTTCTTCCAAACAGTTGTTCCGTTTATACAAAGAATTGATCCATGTATGGAGTATCTTTCTCACATCTAGGATGGCTCTTTCTCTGTATCCTTACTGGAGAGAAAGTAGTCACCAGCGGTCCGACTTACAAACGCTCCCAGGTTAACTTCAAAACTTGACCCGTTTGCCCTAAGCAGCAATGTTCGTCCACTTTCCCTCTTCTAAGGTATTACTATGGTTCTTGCTCCCCAGAGTTCGCTGCTTGTGTGACCCCACGGATAGCTAGACCATGTAATATTCTGTGGCCGTTTGGCAACTCAAGGGTGGGCCGTTTTGATGCATGTTTATTTTCATACACCTCGAAGCTTTGGAACTTTCTATCCTCTCGGAAATACTATCCCTTGCCTGATATTCATCCTTTTCATTAACCTTCCTACATTTCAATTAAGGCCCGGCCTGGATGTGGACGTTTATCCATGACTGGAGCCTACAAACGGAAAAAAAAAAATCATATAGACTGTGCATCACCTAACATAATGTGCTGTCCCTTAAACATACCCAGCCGTGCCTGAGGAAGATGACATCCCTCCCTTATCTGAAATATAACGACTGGAAACGCCAGCATTTGTTGGCGCAGCAACGACGAACTGCACAAAGTCTCGAGTCACACCGGGAATTGACTTCACATAACCCAGACCTCTACCAACGCCAGCTTCTAATTGATGCCGTGGCTACAGTCTTTGACCTTTCAGCCTCAAATGTATAATACAGGCAGGTTAGGTAACTATGATATATATATATATATATATATATATATATATATATATATATATATATATATATATATATATAGGAATGGCCCAACCCACCCACCTAACCTAACCATATACATACATATACGTACACAGACATATACATATATGCACATCTTTATATTCATACTTGCTGCCTTCATCCATTCCTGTCGCCACCCCGCCACCCATGAAACAGCATCCCCCCACCACCACCAGCGAGGTAGCGCCAGGAAAAGACAACAAAGGCACATTCGTTCACAGTCTCTAGCTGTCATGTGTAACGCACCGAAACCACAGCTCCCTTTCCACATCCAGGCACCAAAGACCTTTCCATGGTTTATCCCAGACGCTTCACATGCCCTGGTTCAATCTACTGACAGCGCATCGCCCCCGGTATACCACATCGTTGCAATTCACTCTATTCTTTGCACGCCTTTCACCCTCCTGTATGTTTAGGCCCCTATCGCTCAAAATCTTTTCACTCAATCCCTCCACCTCCTATATATATATATATATATATATATATATATATATATATATATATATATATATATAGTTTGTATGATTATGGTAGGTTAAAACCAATCCCGAAAAAAAATATATCGTTCAGCTTGTATAAGGTAGTTTAATCAGGTCAAAGTCAATCCTGCAGGGGGGGGGGGGGAAGCCTCAACAAGCAATTTCCAGATTCGTTTTGCAATAACTGTCAGTTGCACTCTTGGCTGCCCTCCATCCGACCCTGGGACCCCCGAGGGTGACGCCAGTGTAGATCAAGGCCAGGATAGGAGGCTTCCCAGCCAAACATCAACAACAGTGTCGCCACCACAGAGACAACTCCCTTGCTCACTCTTCCTCTTTCACTCCCAAACGAACGACCCCTAATTCCTGGCAGGCCAAGAAGCTCTTGAGTCACGTTGCGAAGTTTTTTCTTTTATATATTTTTACGGAAAGCTTTTCCTCAGAACGGAGATGGAATGGAAATACACTACATCACACCCCTCCGGGCATATGCAAGACAAATGTAAGTATAAATCAGAATCAAAATAGACTGACAACAAAACACAAGAAAACTAACAACTGGGTGAGATATTTAAGAAATGAGGTGGACTTGTAAACCTAACACTGACCTCAAACAAAAGATTTAAATCATGATTCACTTAAAAATTCTGATCTATTAACAAAATGGACAACTATCTAGAAAGCGAAGGGTGATTTTGGGGGGAATAATAATGAGTGGAAAATGAAGTGGATGTAAAGTCTCTGATTGTGGCCACATCGAGCCTTAAGCAATAAACTTAAGCAATAAACCGACGGAGCAAAAAGTTGTAGGAACACCAGTTGTGACTTGAAAAGATCGATTCAAAATCTTGAGACCCACTTACTTACTTCAGAAAAAAAATTGAATCTCAGTACTCACAAGTGTCTTCTTAAAAGTACTTTATCTCGAATCCTGAGGTGAATTAACTTTTCAAAACCCCCTTTAACATCAGTTATCTCAACACCCCAACTGACAAATAATCTCAACGCCTTAAGTAACTTTACGTAGTTTATGATGCTACGCCGTCTTCATTCACGTTCGTTATCTCAACACGTAGCTACGCGCCTCTTAACAACACCACTCAAGATTTCTTTAAAGCGCTAGCCAAGTTAACATGCCAGTTGACATTTTATCTGCACATTAGATGAATGAACACCTCAAGTTTTACCAACACACAAGAGGGATCGCATCGTACAAGCCAACTCACTACGTCATACATCAACACGCCGGATGACACGACATACCACTAACACAATATAACTGAAGTGACAAGCCAGTTTTTAAACACACTAGTGGACCATAACGAGCCATCCCACTCTGGACACCAGTTTGTCTTGTCGTCCATATGACTTAAGAGCTACAGTCACTCAGTCGAAGTAACAAAGCAGGTTGGACGGGCACGAAAAACAGTCAGCAATCAAGTGAACTTTTATAATAAATTCTCGGTACCTCATCAAGTGTGCGAGTTCACGAACTCTTGCATTCTAAAAACCACAGATGTCGTCAGTACCTCATCAAGTGTGCGAGTTCACGAACTCTTGCATTCTAAAAAACACAGATGTCGTCAGTACCCCATCTAGTGTGCGAGTTCACGAACTCTTGCATTCTAAAAAACACAGATGTCGTCAGTACCCCATCTAGTGTGCGAGTTCACGAACTCTTGCATTCTAAAAACCACAGATGTCGACCTTCCATTAACCGAGAGCCACAAATCCTACCATGTAAAAAGGTCTTGAGACTCACTATCAAGCCAATGCCAGATCATTCCGTGGAAATGTCTGTCGATTGGAGTCGTACACCACAACTTAATTGGTATGTGAAATATGAACAGGTTATAAATTATTTAAGTGGTTTCTACAGGCCACCTCGTCCTGTGTATGCCCGTGATCTATTAACCATATCTGCTCGCAAGTCAGTAATGGATCTGGGTAACCGCCATCACTGTCGTATTCACATTAGGCAATCTACAACAAGGCATCCTAATGGTATACAAATCATACAAATCCACTTTCTAAAGTCTTCAGTGATAGAGAACAGTCACCTCAAAAAAAAAAAGTGTATGTTGTTAAAATGATCAAAGTGTGTACCATGGATATATGAAATTTCCGATACACATGAAAAATAGCCACTGATCGTTAAAATGAGCATCAAAGAGTTCAGTATAGATTAACAAAATTCCGAAACAAATGAAAAATTTAATAAAAAGGCTTCACGCTTTCCTGAATATCAATGGAAAGTACTATGGATTTATATGATTTCCAAATACAAGTGAAATATGTATACATTCTACTTGCTTTTCAATGAATCTTTTCTTTTTTTGGCGTACATTTTTACGATTTCTTTTTCTAATTAATATCACCTCGGGCTCCAGCAGAATGCTATAGAACTAGACACAAATGCATGAAATACACACTTAACAACACCCTCCCACCGTACATAGAACAGCAGTAACTTATAACGAAGCCTTTGCTATGATTAAGGCGCGTATCATCTGGTCGGTAATTGGCTTGCACTACAGTTGTTACAGACCAAGTCGATTAACGGTCGATCAAGTTGGTAACAGTCCGTCACCAGTGGTCAGATCAGCCGGTAACTGGCAAAGGTAACAACGACTTGTTAGCACTGTAATTCGGCAACTGACTGGTCATCAACCGGTGTCGTACGGTAACGCTGTTATGAAGCCGAGCTGAACACAAACTCCAGGTCTCGATTTCACTTTTGGATTCCCACCGTCTCATATATCACACCATCGTATGAAGGTTCAAAGATTTTTCGGTTGGTGGATGTTGCAACTTACGTTGACAGCCTGAATGACCCTGGTAGTTGATAGGCCTGAAGCCCAAACCAACTAACCAATCATCATACTCCCAAACAACCAATAAACCAATCATCATACTCCCAAACAACCAATAAACCAATCATCATACTCCCAAACCACCAACTAACCAATCATCGTATCCCCAAGCAACCAACCAACCAATCATCTTACCCCCAAACAACCAACTAACCAATCATCGCATCCCCAAACAACCAACCAACCAATCATCGCACCCCCAAACAACCAACCAACCAATCATCGTACCCCAAACAACCAGCCAACCAACCAATCATCGTACCCCCAAACAACCAACCAACCAACCAATCATCGTATCCCCCAAAAAAACCAACCAACCAATCATCGTACCCCCCAAAAAACAACCAACCAATCATCGTTCCTGCAAACAACCGACCAAACCAATCATCGTTCCAGTCCTAACGTGCAGAGTATAAAGGGAATATGATCCACCCCCTGCCAACCAAGTCCTTATAATGTCATATATTACATAACAAGACGAGCTTCGACATTAATATACCAGGATATGATTTACAAAATCCAAGGGTGTGATTAGTTCTAATGGCCTTTCAGTAAGGTTCTATCAAGCCGAGCTGCCAGGGTACCATCTACGGTGGGTTGGGTTAAGACAAGAGTGAGTTTGTGGAATCAGTGTAACAATGGTTCGATGTCTTCTCAAACGAATTCAGGTCAATTCGGACATGCGTATCAAGGTAACAATGGTTCCGTAACTTTTCAAGCGAATTTAGGTTAAATCTGACAAGATTTTACCAGTTGGGCCTTCCATCGGTTTACTTACATTTCAAAACTACGCGAGGACACAGCAAAGCAGGAGAAAATTCTCCGGATCTCAAAAGCACCAACGATGGCAAGTGTCCTATCAACTACACTCACAGCCACTGGCGGGGTCTGCCATTCATAGCCACTGGCGGGGTCTGCCAATGTCTAGACCACGTAATTACAAAATAGCTTTTCAACACTGCCTCGCCCATTCTTAAGGCACTATAAGGGCAACAGCATAGATTATGGGGAAGGTAGCTGGTTCAAATTCCCAAAAGGAGATCTTAGAAGAAATTGGAGCAAATATGACGTTAGCGGTAAAGAAAAGACGACAGAGAGGAAGTAAAGCGAGATAAGAACGATGAAAGGAAGGTGGAGAAAATTATTCAAGAGTAAACTGGCTTAGAGAAGAATAAACAGACGAAGAGTGGGAAATAAAACAATGAATGCAGAGGATAATAAGACTGCAGAGCAAAGGTACAGACGAAACAATAAAAAGGAGTTAACAAGTATCATGGAGTAACAGGAATATTAAGTGTGTAGATAAAGAACGAGTGAAGAAAAAAAGAAAGAAAAATTACCGATAACATACAATATACAAGTACAGGAAAGCGTACATGAGAGGGTTTGCAAGTCTGAAAGGATTTACAGATTAAAAAGAAAATAAAACCCTTATGACAGAAAAACTGCTAGGAAAAAGGGGCAACTTACAAAACCCCAAATCCTTGCAATAGTATATTTCCATATACGCGTTTTACCTTTAGTTTAACATATGTTCAAAACACACGACATGAACTAGCATATCCACATCTATAAATCTTACGCTGCACGCATGGTAAAGTTAATGTCCTGTAATTTGTATATTTGCTAAATGCTGCTTGTGGTTATGGACTTACGAGCATTTAGAATACAAAACACTTCTGAATTCAAAACGACACTTCCTGGTAGGATCATTAGGCGAGATCTTATAACGATACTTGCGTCTCGTGTCTCTCTCCTTATCTTAACCAGAACATTATTTCCCATGAACTACACGATACTGAAGGAGAGAGTACCAGCAATCTTAACCTATTTTCAGAGTTATAGCAACTTTTCCTTCATCTATGGCCATAATGGCATGCTACCCCCACTTTCATTTTCTGACTTCAACAAACGTATCTGAAGACTTGTTTGCCTAAATCTTCCAACCCGAGCGGGTTGTTCCTATTTCACGGTTGGAGACCATAATGTGTCGGACCATCTCCATCCGTCAGCGAAGGCGCCTGGAAGTCTGTGTTGAGGCTCAGAGCTATTCGTACACCAATTTCTGGCCAAGTGCTCCATGGTACTGTTTAGAATCTAGACCATGATGAACAAATCACATTAGATTTCAAGTTCCTGAGATATTCATGAAATATATTTTCTTGCGGTCGAGGAAACCCCGTAAAATAACATATACATAAGGAAAAGAACACTGCTACACAGTAGAAATCGTGGTGTATAAACCAGGTACTAAATTGTAAAAGACTGGTCATGATTTAAGAATGCTGAAAGTTACTCGCAGGACCATCTTAATCCGTTTGCAGTATACTGTAGAAAACACTGCGCAGAAAAGTACTACCCACCTAATTTAGAAGTGTTGAATCTATGCCTGGAACTGTCGAACTACATACGCTGTAGGCCTTCTGATGCTACTTTTTCCTTTCAAATCTATGCTACCGGAGCCCCAACCCTCGAAATCCCCTACCTAACAAATTTTCAGGCAAGACCCCTAGACACCCGTGGTGCAGCGAGTGTGATTGTCAACAAAATAGTTCTTCGAAGGGTGAGAGGATAGAACAATCAGAAGTCGTAACGTATTGTTAAGTGTAAAAAAAAAAAAAAAAATATATATATATATATATATATATATATATATATATATATATATATATATATATATATACGACCATAGTGCATTGAAACGCGCACCTTCATAGAACATACAAACCTCCAACAGCCAGGATCGAACCCGGGACCCCTGTGCAAGAGGCGAGAATACTAATAACCGCTAGGATATGTATGGGCCTGGCCCATAGCCTAGCGGTTAGCATTCCCGCCTCTTGCACAGGGGTCCCGGGTTCGATCTTGGCTGTTGGATCTTTGTATATATATATATATATATATATATATATATATATATATATGCGTTACCGGACTCCGCCAACGTATGTTGTTACGTCGGTAGTTAAAAGTCTCATTCGGCGAGTTGTAATCACCAGGGTTCCAAAATCATAAAATCAATGATCAAAATGGTAGATACATCCTTTCCAACAATTCTATAGTCATAGTAGATGATGGCGATTAGCGAATCAAGTGGGGATTATGCGAAAAACAAGCAATGATTTAAAAGACTTTGGGGAAACATTATTCTAAGCAATGCGTTGATTCCTTCAGTCCATACAATGTGTCATTATCCTGACATTATTACGTAGTTTGGATTTATTAATGAGCCAACTTTTAAGCGTTGCTCATTACTGAACAAGACTGTTGCAGCCACTCACCGTTATCTGGTGGACCGAAGGTTACGGACAGGCAGTGCCATCTCGGTGTACAAGTCCCTCTAAAGATCCAGAACTTTCCTGTGGTAATTTCACCCAAACGATGATCCAGTAATGATCTAACGAGTGCTCCATCCTTCATAAAACCACCCTACGACTCAAAAGTTGTTCTACAAACTCAAAAAACATAAGTTATAAAGCTTCCTCTAAACGTAATAGTTCTCTCATAGTTTCAAGACGGTCATTAAGGGTAATTTCTAATGACAGGCAGTGTCACTCACTCACTCGCTTCACCAGTCATGAGACACTGAAGCCTGATTGGTCGACGACTCGACAATTGACAGGTTCCCAGAGGAGTTTGGGTAACGATATTTTTCTTTCTATTCTTAATAAAACTGGACAGGAGGCCTCAAGCATTGAATATATAATACATATATATACTAAGAATAAGTATCTTATGTAGGAATTGCACTAATGTACGTAAAAATCAACCATTGATAATCAGTAAAACGAATAATTTGTTACTAAGGTTACACTTAAAACAGGTTGACCAACATAAAACTTTAAAGAACACTCGTTTTGTAAACATGTATAATTCTACTCACATACGTTTCTAAAACTACTCCTTAAAAAGACAGTGTACCGTAAGACTTGAATACAGAAAAATATATTACCTAAATAATAGATGGGAAATATGTCATATGTCTGTACGGTTGGCCCCCCTGGCCGGAGCCACGGAGTTGGGCCGCACGCCACCATGAGACAAGACCGACCCTCACCAACTGATTCACATGAGCTACATGCATAGAGTGTGTGTGTGTGTCTTAGTATATTATCTTTAACACCTGAAGAAGGTGTTAAAGATTGTTTGGTAGGTGGAATTGCTTGTGTTGGCGGCCTTAACAACCCCTGGCAGTTGATGATTAGCCTTCGCCCAACCAACCAACCAACCAACCGGGTTCATAACGAATTTGTTCCCTTTGTATGTGTGTGTGTGTGTGTGTGTGTGTGTGTTTCGCGGCTACGTCACAAAGCAGGTCATTAATATTACTATCTTCCATGATGCACTATATTTCTTTCAGTGTTAGCGAGTAAATAACACGATTCTTGAAGCTTTCCGTGGAAAAATGACCGTAGCTTCTCCAAACATAATTGTTAAATTACTAAAGATCTTTTTCTCCCCGTGTCGCGTCAGTTTTTCCACTGTCCTCCCTTTCTTTCCTAAGAGATGTAGTAACTAGTAACTTCTCAAAATGACCGTTAGATCGTTTGTAAACAGACTCCTAACCTCTTAAACGTAGACACTTAACTGTACTCTTTACAAGTCTGTTTTTTTTTTCATACTATTCGCCATTTCCCGCGATAGCGAGGTAGCGTTAAGAACAGAGGACTGGGCCTTTGAGGGAATACCCTCACCTGGCCCCCTTCTCTGTTCCTTCTTTTGGAAAATTAAAATAAAAAAACGAGAGGGGAGGATTTCCAGCCCCCCGCTCCCTTGCCTTTTAGTCGCCTTCTACGACACGCTGGGAATACGTGGGAAGTATTCTTTCTCCCCTATCCCCAGGGATAAAGTCTGTGTTTTTTATGTTCATTTATACATTCATGTATTCATACTGAGAATTTAAGCAATGAACATCACTTACACACAGAAATTCCGTGTGGAATAGTTTTCTTAAATATCTAAGATTTTTTTTAGTTTTTCTCCATTTCGCGAACGACTAGTTACTAATCAAGTTATACAATCGTAATGAATACATTACATATTTACTTAACTGCTTGAGGGTTGCCGTCCACTTTCATTACGAGCGCAAACACCAGTGACGTTATTACTCAAACTATGCCTGGAACGTGACCTCGTCTGGGGTCAGTGTGGCCAGACCTGGTGAAGTGATGTTTTGTGTCATCACAGCGCAAGATATTTTCCCCACACGACATACCATTCCATCTGAGAGATAATATTGCTTCGCTTATTGCTTTTGGAGGATTATATATATATATATATATATATATATATATATATATATATATATATATATATATATATATATATATATATATATATATATATAGTGGGGTAAGAATTTAAAGGGAAAGAGGAACATATTTATATATAAGTGTCTCAACGAAGCAGATGACACTGGTCAAACACACAAGCGAAGCTGGCCTGGGAACCAGCAAGGTCAACAAATACCACACGCCTCAGCACAGCCATGCCCATAATACTGACTCTCCCTCTGGTTTTCGTCGTCTAGTGGTTCAAGTTGCCGACCATGATTAACCCACTGGGGTTCGAATCCTGAGCGTGGTAAATGGCCCATAGCGAATCCCAACTGTTCATCCTCCCCTTAAGATCGGTTATTAAAGGGATCCCTGGCTCAGGCTGGCGTGTGTGTGTGCACACAAGAGCAAAGAAATGGTACACATTTGTGAAAGATTAAGAGACAGGGCAACACGAGTGAGAACTTCTCTGCCTATTTAGCCATGCTAACAATCCTAAGAACAAGAAAGAAGTCAGTCAAGTCTTCTTCTAAGGTACAGACTTTCGTACAATGTCACATAGAAATGCATCACACACACACACACACACACACACACACACATGGATACGTACATACACGAAAAACACACACTAGACACTCGAAGAAATACACAAACACAGACAAACGCAAATCAGACGCGTGAGAAGCAAAAAAAAGAACCAATTCGATGGAGATGAGATCGCCCTTCGACTGAACACAAGACGAAGGCTATACTGCATTCCACTTCGCCTTTCTCTTCACAGTCCCAATATGCTGACCCCACCCATCTCTTACACATCTCATATATAGTTCAGTGTCCTCTAACAGCTACAATTTCCATACAATTTGGTTCAAACACTTATTTTTTTCCCCCACACAGGATATCAACACGCATGACGCAGGCATACCTTTGCCTCCTCGTGCACTCGAATCGGCAGCAGAACTTCGGAGTTGACTGTTCTCACCCGCGCTCTCGCAAGAAGCGTGGGATACATTCCTTTTCTGAACTCCTGTAGGAGGCGTGAGAAATGTTCCCCCGACATGAACACTGGTAGTGGGAGGGGTTGGGGTGGTGTGGTGAGCGGGTGGACGGCAGGAGAGGAAGGGGTGTGTGAGAGAAACCCATTCATGCTCATTGGTGTCCCAGGAAACATTCACGCCTCCTTTGATGTTATCTTTATCTCGGCCCCTAATTTCCTCTCCCCTCTACCGCGTCCCTCACTTCATCTCCCTCACCCCAGCATTCTCCACCTCCCCGGGGACACATAACGAGCGAGATAAGAGGCGACGCGATGACTCTAATGAAGGCATGCTGTCGGTCTGTACATCTTCACACACACACACACACACACACACACACACACACTCCTCGCGTGAATCATCCCGACCCTTTGATGAGATTTAGCCTAACTCGCACCGCTCCACCATATACAAGACCCGAAGCAGCTCTTCAAAAATAGCATCATGAGGTGGTAGTAACACTTCAGACCACACCACGAGAAGGGTGGCGGAGGGTTCGAAACCATAGGCAAGGAAGGTATGGCGTGATGTACTTTGATGTGCGAGTGATTGAAGACAATGAACCTGCCAAGTGCCAATAACAGAAACTATAACCTCGTGTACTCTCATCTCAGGACGAATTATACCACTGTTGCTGCCGGCAGTCAACCTGTCATCAGATGAACACTGAGCTGAGGCTACGCATGCAACCTGCCGACTACATGCCTTTCCAGTGACCAGCATCGATGGAGGTATTTGTGTACCGTTAGGCAAGTGTGTGATGAGGTGAAGGGGATGCTTGTGTCGAGTTACCAGAGGTGATGTGAAAATCACGTTCTCGCGCAACGTATAGGTTCTGCCCCGGCTCACCGCATCCCATCCATACCAACTAGTTCACCATGAAGGCAATTCTCCAAATGCATATGCATGTGGATGAGGAAAAGCTTCTGCACCTCCCTCCCTCTCTGTGTCCTGGCTACATCTGTGCGTCTCCATCGTGCCACATGGTATGGCAAAATGTTTATGTCATATGGGAACTAACGACGTGAACACTTTGTTAAACGAGGGGCGCTCTCCTTACCATTAACGTAAAGCCTGTTTCCAAATGTGCTCAAACCGTGTACCTGTGATGGATGCCCGAATGGTATGAACAAGATGCATCATTCTCAAGGACTTTACGACACGAAAAAGTAGGTTTACATCACCTTTTTTCTTACCTTACCTTACATTCATATCAAACTGCCTTCGTGGGCTGTCGCCGCCTCTTTTAGCCTCAGTGTATCACTTTGCGATCAACCTTCCTCAATGATGGCGTGGGTTTATGTTCGTGTTCGATGCATCAGTTCTCGGTTTACACACGTTGGTATTTTGCGTCAAATATAAGTACGAGGGACAGTAGGGGGACAATGACCAACTGCACTTGGCAAAAAATAGTGGAGGGAGATAATAATGCATTACCAAACGTTAATCTGTGGGATCAATGATTTAGAGAATTATATAGAGCTAGTTTACTAATAATCCCTTTGTGACTAATTTGCTCACGCTCAATAGTAACATTTTACAAATGGCTCACAGAACAAAAAATTATGTACAACGCTCGTGTTTACTTCAATATCATGGACGAACTGCCTCTAGAAGATTTTTCTAGATTTCCACACAATATTTCACTAACTTTAACGCCTTCCTGTCACGCGAAATCTGATAAAAAGCACGCACACGAAAACTTGGCGATACGCAACCAGCAAAATTCATTGTTTAAAAGCATTCGTCAAGCATTCTATTGTCACGAGTTTTTGCCAATTATCGATACAACATATTACTTCCGGGATGACGAATATACCTTCTCCCCTCCGCATCTCCAAATGTGCGTTTAACGACATAATAATGTGTGTTTAACGACGTTTAACGACAAACACATCACGTTCGTAATAATGACTTCATCACCCCTCCCAAGTACCTAGAATAAACTGTGTGTTTAACGATAATCCTCATTTCAGATATGAACACTAAACCCCCTCTCTACCCGTACCTAAGGAAGACCTTGTGTGTTTTACCATACCAAAACACGTCCGTGGCACAGATGTGGCTTTTATACCCTTCACGTATCCATGAGTTTCATGCTATACACGTCACCCTCGAGAGACGTCCGCTCCTTCAAAAACCAGACGCTTTTCAGCTCAAGCTGATGGTGCATTTCAGCTGCAGACGGGGGATAACCTGTCATTCACACAGATGGGTGCGACAGCCTTGTCAGGAAGGAAAAACTGAACTTCAGTCATGTTTCCAGGCTGACAGTGGTGTGAGAAAAGCTGAATTTCAGTCATGTTTCTAGCGGGACGAGATAATAATACCCCTCACCATTTAGATATTTTGGGGAACCTTTCGTTTCAATGGTACCTAACAGCACATAAGGCCTGGCGTACCTCATGGTCATGCGTTCCAGTAACAATTTATAGCACAGATTTACTCCAGTATTTCACAACCTGTTGCATTTCGGTCTTACAACACAAAAAGGAGACGTATGTACACGTAGTGTTACTAACAAGTTATACATCTGTTGTACCTCCCATTACGTTGTGTTTCAGTGTTGCTTTAGAAACAAAATTGGTCATAAATATGTCGTAATATATTTTGCTTTGACAACAATTATCTGAACGGCACTGACTGATTTTACATGTTTTGTGTTCTTTCAAAGAACAAATGGATTAATCACATTACATGACTGTGTTCTGATGTTACATAACAGCATGTGCGTACAAATTTACATCGGAACATGTTTTCTGGTCTTAGTTGCGAGTTTATATATATATATATATATATATATATATAAGTTTAAAAGAAAAAGAAAAAATATATATATATATATATATATATATATATATATATATATATATATCATCCCTGAGGTAGAGGAAAAAGCATTCTATCAGTGAATTCCTTTCGTGTCCTAAAAGGCGACTCAAAGGGGAGGGAGCGGAGGGCTGGAAATCCTCCCCTCCAGTTTTATCTTTTCTAAAAAAGAAAAGGAGCAAAAAAGGGGGCTAAGTGTGGCTCTTCCGTCTAATGCTCAGTCCTCTGTTCTTAACGCTACCTAGCTGACGCGGGAAATAACGAATATATGTATATAAAACTTGTGAAACTATACTGAATAGGTGTTAACTTATTGAAGAGATGCATGTCAGTATATTGTCATGGTGAAAATTAAAAAGAAAAGTTTCAATGTATATCTTTGTATTGCTATTGATCTTTTCAAACTTTTGCCTTCATTTTTAGCAACTTTCATTTACAAAACATAAGTGACATCACCGAATACACGACCCCATGGAACAGTGCTAAAGGCTATGTTGGGTATGTGGGGTTTACATATGGACTTTATTACGCCCGCTAATTACGAGAGGTTATTAAGGCCACCAGCATCAAGCTCCAACCACAGATATAAGAAAAAAATTTAGGTGTTCAACACACACACACACACATACACACACTCTCTCTCTCTCTCTCTCTCTCTCTCTCTCTCTCTCTCTCTCTCTCTCTCTCTCTCTCTCTCCTGAAGTTTCACTTCGGCTGTGTATCATGTACGATTAGGTCAATATTTACAGTGCTGATGAGTAACGTTTACAACAATAGGTCTATACATGTAAATCAACAAACACACACAACCTCTCGACACAGATATATTTGGTAAGGTTTACAGAGAATTTCTAAACACACATAGACGGATGATCTTTTGAAGGAACGTGCCTAAAACCCCCCTCCTCTCCAAACAGTACGTGTGTTTATCCAAGTACACCGGAGTCTTGACCTGACAACGGACACACACAGCTCTACTACGTACACTCCCTCTACACCTTCACCGACCAAAAGGACAGTTTTAAGCCCAGGATGACGGAGGGAAGAACTCTCATGCACTCACAGTTGCTGTCTACACGCTTCCGCTGCCCTTCACCTCACTTGTATTCAAACGAAGTAATCTGATTACCAAACAACTTAAAACACAATGAATGTATTCTTGCACGAACGAAGACTCCTGTAGCTGGTTCGCTGTACGTAAAAGCCCAACAACACAGGTAAAAAAAAAAAAATCTACGTACGCTTTTTACATGTTCATGATATATACATACAGGTTTAATGCAATCTACCTCATCTGTGTGCTAATGCACTGTAGCTGTTACCAGACATCTTTTCACTGTTAATCTGATGCAGTTCGTATAAATACGGATCTCCGTGTCTGGTGCATGGATCATATATTGTTATTCCAGTCTCCTGGATTCTGTCTAATATGGCGAGAAAACACGCATTTTTCAGAGATTGTATAGATAATGGAGTATTTGAATTATATAGAGAAAGACCGGCATGATTCAAATTCTGATGGAGACATGAAGTCATGGAGACTAGGTTTTTAAGAGCGTATACAAGAAATGTTCTTACACCAGACATGAACTCTCTCAGGAGCCTGCTGAGATATCTTCCAATTGTTTTCTGTATCCACGTCTGTAAACAGTCTATTTGTACAGTGTGGGAAGAGGGTTCTACTCTCACAGGAACCCAGCTCTTGATCTCGCTTCTCTACGGCACTAACTCGTTGGGTAAGTGTCATGGCACAAGTTATAAGCTCTGTGGCTGATGCTGTGTTCTGGTTCTTTGCCAACGTCTGTGTCACAATTCTGGCTTTAGTATAACGTCTACTTCATCAGTCCCGCTTGTACAACAACGGTCTATCCTGTGATGTCTTTTGCTACACTAGATCTCTTAAAATCTACTTACGACCCAAAGCGTCATCTGTTACAACGCTAAAGCTGTACGGTAGTTATGGACAATAATGCTATACATCACGTAAAAACTATAAAGCAATTACGGACAACAGTGTGACGTGTTACTACGTTAAAACTATAAAGTACTATCAGTATCAATTAACGAAACTACAGGCAATGCAAGCTAACCGTAACTGCATACACAGAGCCTGTGAAAGCCTTGGCTTCATCATATCTGCAGATAAGACTAAGGTCTTCCATAAACGAATTGGGAACGGCAGGAGCGGCTGGGTGCTGCTTCCCACAGTTTCTATGTGGAGATCCTCTACTCGAGGACTGGCCATTATTGATACCTCCTCCACCCCTAGAACGGGTAAGCTGTGGAGCTGTCGTGCTCAAGAGTCATACCCTCGTCCCACATTGTCGCACGGTCGTACTTAACGAGTCGTACAGAGGGAACTCAAGGGTCGTAACGGATGACCCATGGGTCGCACCGCTGTGCTCAGTGTTCACAACCGTCTCTCTCTCTCTCTCTCTCTCTCTCTCTCTCTCTCTCTCTCTCTCATCGTAGGGTACTCGTAGGTAGGTACAAGGTAGGTCTCTCTCTCTCTCTCATCGTAGGGTACTCGTAGGTAGGTACAAGGTAGGTCTCTCTCTCTCTCTCATCGTAGGGTACTCGTAGGTAGGTACAAGGTAGGTCTCTCTCTCTCTCTCTCTCTCTCTCTCTCTCTCTCTCTCTCTCTCTCTCTCTCTCTCTCTCTCTCTCCCAGTTCAACAAGATGAGCAGTGTTGCCGGCGTCTCTGGCCCGACTCATGGGAGTTTGTTCCTCCCACGGACAGTAAACAGACCAAAAAATGTAAATCTGGCTAGTAGACTCGAACTCACACACCCCTGCCGCGCTGTGATCTTCACTGCTGTTGAGTCAGTGAATTCAGACAACTGCTGTCGAGCATTATAAGACATAGATGTAAGCATTATATCCACAACACTTTTTTACCCCATAATGCTTAAGAAGTATCCTAAGTTATGAAACATGTTCACCTACAGAGTACAATTGAATTATGTAACTTTATATATAGAGTCCAATCTGTTTGTTTGGCCATCTTCGTAAACGGCATAATCAGTATGTAACTAGATACTTAATTCATTGTCACCCAAGCCCTTGTTAACAGTTCACTTATGAAATCTGCAATGGAACTCAATCACTGTAAACATGGCTTTGGATCCTTTTGTGCAATATTCATTCTAATTCGCCACACCGGCTATAGGATGAGTCAGAGTACACAGTAAATTCGCCACCCCTGCGGTAAAAAAAAAGGGGGGGTAACTGAAGTGTACAGAGTATATAGTGTGTCTGTAGGGGGCACATGGTGGTGGGGTAACTAATTTACACAGGTTATGCAGTGTGTACTTGGGTTCATACCTACTTGATTTAGGTTAATCGTGATGAAGGAGTTGTCTGTATATAGGAATATTTTACCAAAGTCGTTCCGCTCCGAGCAAACTTTCGTGTGTATATATATATATATATATATATATATATATATATATATATATATATATATATATATATATGATTCTTATTTTCATTGTTCTCATTAAAAAAAGTTATCAATACTATTATATCATGGCCAGAAATAATTATTAATCATCCAATTAATCGAGATCATTTATATCTACGATAAAAGGAGGTTGATGAACTTTAAACTGTCGTTGACAATCAGTACATAAAATAAATTAAAGTCAAAGCGACTAATCTACAGAAAAAAAATAAAATGTGAAAAAGGTCTCATGTGATTTCTTCTCAAACGCACACCCTCCGAAACATTCCCCAATGCATTGTAAAAGCCAGAATATAACACTATATCCCTCTAATACACGGGAGAGGACTGAGGATACTCGTAACCAGGCGGGACCCACCCTGAAATCAGAGGCGTGTGAGAAGCGACACACACACACACACACACCAGCCAGGGTGTTGGTGGGTGTGCTGGCTTATAAATGCAGCTGGTGTGTGGCATGACCCGAGCACTCCCACCCCCCTGTCTATATTCCCTCTTCCCTGCACTCGCTCTCTCCTAACGTGAACTCGGCAGGAGGCTATCGAAGCCCCGATCTAAACCCTTATCTCCATGGATGATTTAACCACGGACTTCGCTGTGAATATGCCACTCGCAGGTCGATTCTGTATCCTGCCCCCTTGTGTTACCCGTGGGCCACGCCCGCGCCTCCTGACGGTGTAATGTACACCCAGACACACACTCCTCCCCTCATACCACGTTAAGCCTCGGGCCGCTGAACTTGAATGCATTATTCAAAGGAACGTCTATATACTCACGCCATATACCTTTCCTTTTGTATCAATGTCCCCAGCGACCTATTTCAATCGGTAATGTATTGTAGTGTCTTGGTCCTTCGTAAAGAGAATTAATTTTCTTATAAAGTACAAGCCCCCCCATCAGATACTTAAAGAAATAATAGGTATATACTCGAAGGATGTCAAAGACAAGACCTTGTCCAAAGTTTAAACAACTGCCCAGTGTTTACCCATTAAGTTGAAACGTAGTGAGGAAAATATATCTTTCACTTTAGGGTTTCTCATTAACAAGAGCATCCTTGATGAAGCATTAATCTTTGAACTTAATTACAAACAACTTTTGTTACAAGAATTAGCCTGATATTGTGTTCTTTAATGGTCCATAAATCTCCAGTTTACTATTCTTCTTGCAGGTAATTAGCCACAGGAAAGGCAGTTTCAGTCAGAGCAAGAGGCACGTACAGTCAAGAACCACAGGTACAGTTAGAACCAGAGCTCGAGATACAGTCAGAACCACAGCGACAGTCTCACACCCTCTCTCAGGCAAATCACCTGACTGATCAATGATGCAGACTGATTTGACAGACATATATATACAGCTTACAAGGTGTGCAACAACTATATTGACAAAATCGGTGCAACTGCCACAGACTCTGGAATGACAATCTTCTTGCCCAACCCACACCCCAGATCACATGGTGCCAATTGCAGCATGATGGTTAACAGGTGCAATTCTGGAGCAACGACTCGGTCACTCACAGAAGAGTAATAAAGGAGGAGGAGCAGGGATCGAGGAGCCTAGTGAGGTCATTCTTGGTCCCTCTTACACCCCACAACACACACACACACACACACACACACTGGTCCTACCGTCGCTCTCGGAGGTCATCATCACCTGAACGTAATACGACAATTCGGGATCAAGTTGCGTAATACACCATCACCTCCCGTCAAACGATGATCCCTCGTCCCCGAGGTTGCATTTCGGCACCACAACCGCTACTGAGCGCACACACACACACACACACACACACACACACACACACACACGAGATCTTACATAATGCTACAAGAAGAACGCCAGGCGCCTCCCTCACCCCGATACCACGGCGACAGTGATCGACGGTATATGTACCACATATTTACCTCCCACCCTCGTAGGTAAGTACTGTCTTTACCTTCCCCCCATCCCCCAGTTCTTTTCATAGTTACAAGGTTTCTGAGGCATGAATTTTCCCTCGGTGTATTTCCAGTCGCTGTCTGCAATTAATTCTAATATTAAACTAGTGATCGACATATTGATAATGGCACTGCGTGTGTATGTGTGTGTGTGTGTGTGTGTGTGTGTGTGTGTGCGTGTACATGTTTGTGTATACATATATATGTGTGTGTGTGTTAAAATAGTTAACCTTTGATATCAGCCGTAATGGTTTGGTCAAAGGTCAGTGGTAAGGACCTTGTCGATTCAGACGAGGGTATAGCTATGGGTGTAGTCATGATGGTGTCTTTCCTGTGATGACTGTGGTACCGCGAAGATGAGGGTGTGGTGAACAGAGGAGTCAGCTTTCAACCCATTGTTGTGGATGAGGCGACGAGGCTACGCATGGAAACCGTAAACAGAAACATAAAACTAGTTTTGTGATAACAGATAAAGTTCACGAAATGGGGTTCCATGACTGTTAAACTCCCTCCCCGTTCTGTGACAGTTGAAAATCACACACACACACAAGAGCATGAATTTTCTCTATATTTCCTGTCGCTGATTGCAATTAATTCAGTAAACCTGTAATCGACATATTGATGATGGCAGTGTGTGTGTGTGTGTTTCCTTTGCTGGTAATGGTGCAGCTTCCACCGTGTCACCAACCTCTACTGGTGATTATAACCAAGCCATGCTATACCGCAATGTATATAACCCAAGTCCCACGTAGATCAAGAGAAGTATCACGGGACAGTGGTATTTCAGAGTTGGTTCGAAGCAGTATTTTCGAGTCGGTACGAAGCAACATTTTCGAGTCGGTACGAAGCAACATTTTCGAGTCGGTACGAAGCAGCATTTTCGAGTCAATACGAAGCAGTACGAATGCTACTGCCTCGATACCTTGAGAGAGAGAGAGAGAGAGAGAGAGAGAGAGAGAGAGAGAGAGAGAGAGGAAAAAAAAGCTAATTTGTTCCAAATTCAATTAGTTTAGAAAAACCAGTAATCGGAAGGTATGCTCATGGACGTACACACAGGGGGCGGGAAATGTGATTAGATTCCATCGTTCAACCTCGTTCAACACCTGAACTGTGGACCAAAAGAAAAAGTACTGTGAGCTCGCTTTATCATATCCTGTATTTAATGCTAAGTAATTATATAATTCGCGTTGATCCTTAGTTCATTAACACATACGGGCGGAAATGGCTACGGATAGGAAGCAATTCCATTTTCAAGCCATATAAATATACGCAGTGATGATGAAGTAAATAATTCCTACGAGTTTGATAGATATGTGCAAATATAATCTATCAAAGGTAATCAAAGATAAACAAAAACTTCATGAGTAAACACATACGGGCTTATAGACAAAATTACTCATATATATATACATATATTCAATTGAGCAAGTACTCATAATTCTTAGAAATGTTTATTCAGCTATATCCTTGAACGTGAGGCCCGTGGGCTGAGGACATGGGTAATCTGGCCAAGAGGGATCAAAGACCAACATTATTAAGCGAAACACTAGGATGGAAACTCGAGTGGACTTTGATGGTGCGTATGTGAAATTCGGATCTGTCTTCACACAAACAGTAGCTCTCACCATATATATATATATATATATATATATATATATATATATATATATATATATATATATATATATATACATATATATATAAACTATTCGCCATTTCCCGCGTTAGCGAGGTAGCGTTAAGAACAAAAGATTGAGCCTTTGAGGAAATATCCTCACATGGACCCCTTCTCTGTTCCTTCTTTTGGAAAATCATAAACAAGAGGGGAGGATTTCCAGCCCCATGCTCCCTCCCCTTTTAGTCGCCTCCTACGACACGCAGGGAATACGTAGGAAGTATTCTTTCTCCCCTATCTCCTGGATATATCATATCAGTATTGAGGAATAGACACGCACTATCTCAAACTCGTCTGACTTACAATGATAGCAAAGATGTGAATGAACCTGTCCACAGACATATAGGTAGACAGACATCGTGAAACACTTCTACATCTTCCCTAAAAGAGCCGCGAGTATAAAATACTAAAACACAGACATGAATAACGTCAGAGGGGAAGAAAAAAAAAAGAATCTGGTCCCCTTGGCTAATGGGAAAAGTATCCAAAAGAGCAGTAATTAAAAGCTGATGGCTGGAGTTTCTAACGTTTCAAGCCCACGTCTCCATGTGACTGCCCAGGTCCCAATTTTCTAATCAGCCTACGACATTGAAATGGTCTGCGTCAGTATATGGAAAAGAGACCGCCTTCCCTCCCACCCACTCGGCCTCTTTACGGACTAGTTGGCTTGGTACAGGTTAACGTTCATGTCTATATTTAAGCGCACAACATCCTGCCACTGTGTGTGTATATGTGTGTGTGTACCTACGCAGTGTTTGTTTCGGTGTGAGGAAGAGGTGTTTCAGTGGCCGCCACTATCGTGAAAATTAAATACGCTGACAAAATTTCGAGTGAGTGATGCAAACATTACGTCTATCATGTTCATATTCTACGTCTCAGCCTGGTTTTTCCTTTAGGCAAGAACACTTTACCTCCAAACAACAGCAATTGTCTTCGATTATGTTCTATCACTAGGACGTACATAACTGTATCTTCACTACAGTATCATAACTATCTTCACTACAGTATCAGCCCTTTTCTACGATAAATCATCAACACCGAAACATGATGCATCATTGCTACACTCCAGATCTTCACTATAACATCAGTTTTAGTCTTTCATCAGCATCTACTATATTTCAGTATGTACCAAACCTTCCCCAGATCAATAATAATCCTTTAAGTATAGACTACACCCTCACCGCATTGCAAATCATCTCTACAGATATAATCTGGTTCCTTAAAAAAATCTAGGCAAGATATTCTGGTTGATAGGCAGATGTTATGTTCTATATTTCACCACATTCTCGACACTACTGACCTATGACCTGATCTTTGCAATTGAGGTCACAGGCTATCTATAACACGCAATCTGCAATGCACCCTCGAGACCTAATCCCTCATCTTAACTATATACTTAAACTCGTTTTCAATTCACTCTCGACAAATGCAACCACGCCACATCCTCGACACCAACTGGTCACTGATCCGACCCATAAAGGTCAGGTCAAAGTCCATCCTCACTACATCTTTATCCCTAATATACCCTCAGCACAAATGGACCTAAGAATATGCTCTATGACCTGATTCTTATGGGACACAACCTTTATCACACACTCTGCAGGAGGAGGAGGAAGAGGAAGGAGTAGTGTGGCGGAGATGAGGGACTTCAGCAGAACGGAAGCCGAGTGAAGGATGGAAAGGGATGATAGAAGAAAATAGAGCAGAAAGAAAACAGCGAGTATGGAAGATTTGGGGTAAACTCGGGTAGACGAGAATGAGGAAAAGAGAAGAAAAGAAAGACGGAGAAGAAGAGGTAGGGTTATAATCATGAGGAGGAGGAGGAGGATAAATGAGGAAAGAAAAAGGATAAACCAGTTAGAACTTTTTGATGAGATTGGAAGCGACACTGCTATGACCCAAGGACCTTCAACTCACTCTATAGCCCAAATATAGACTTGATGATGCTCATTATCCATATTCATATAATCCAAACCCTTATATATCGTCATACGAAAGACCTAACCCTCTCGCCTAGTGCCTTAGTCCCAATTTACTGCCTCGGAACTGTTGCTTGAGAATATACAGGAAATGAAACAGACGACCTAATAAAAAAAAATAAAATCTTATGACGAAATAAGCTTGCAACGTTAACGTTGGCAACAACTTGCACGCAAGCTTTAACGTGCAGCTTAAACGTGCAAAATGTCTGTAAATTTCTTGGCATTACCGGACTCCACCCACCCACACCCCCCACACACACGAACCGTCATTACCGTGTCTTAATGATTTTAAATATACGTAAGAAGCATTTAATACGGGCCATCAATGCTGAAACATAATCCTGCAATTTACGGCTTCCATGTAATCATGAACCACACACACACACACACACACACAACCTCTACATACACACGCGCACACACACACACACACACACGAAAAAAAAAAGTACTAACTCCTGACTTAGCCAGACTCCACGGTAATCAAGTCTATAAAAGCTGATAAAAGTATATCCTTAGCTAAGAGATAATAGCGCAGTTAATTATCTCTAATGATGAATAATGAAGGAGATATAATAATATAATCAATAACAACAACTTGCGCCGAAAGTCGATCTGAGGCGTTGGCTACCAAAGTCGATATCAAAGTCTGGAGGAGTACATTATGTTGTGTGAATAACCGATGTACTCACTGGGTTAACCCATGTACTCACTGGGTTAACCGATGTACTCACTGGTTTAACGTTACTCTGAACTCACTGGATTAACTCATGTACTCGCTGAATTAACCCATGTACTCACTGGATTAACCCATGTACTCACTGGATTAACCCATGTACTCACTGGATTACCCCATGTACTCGCTGGATTAAGCCATGAACTCGCTGGATTACCCCATGTACTCGCTGGATTACCCATGTACTCGCTGGATTAAGCCATGAACTCGCTGGATTACCCCATGTTCTCGCTGGATTTTAGATAACCAGTGCAGATGGGCAGTCATTACTCACACATGGACTCCTGCTAATCATGGAAGCTTGTTGTAGCTCTTCTCCCCAGCAGGAGGTTGTAGCTCTGCTCCCCAGCAGGAGGTTGTATCTATTGCTATATTCCCCAGCAGGAGTTTGTATCTACTGCTATCTTCCCCAGCAGAGAGAGAGAGATAGAGAGAGAGAGAGAAATAGTGAGGTGGTCAAGTCCAAATACGTATCATGGATTGAATTTCCTAGATGCTTTCGTGAATACTATATGAACAACTTCAGCATCTTGATTGTCATGGATGTAGAATGGCTACAAGTATCATTTTGCCCATCATAAGGACACAGCGTCATTGATATGTGATCCTGTATAACTATGTATAGATATGCTGTTATGTACTTGCTATTTACATAAACAAGAATGAGCAACGAAATACTGGAAACAAAAGCCAGGAATTTATTGTCTCCCAACTACTTTCGTCCATCAGTCCTGAGGGTGTTTATCAATCAATACCTAGATAAAAATTCCTGACTCCTTTATTTTTCCAGTTTTTCTTGAAGTCGTTCCCATCACCGAGAACGAAGAAGGCTGATGAAACTGGAGGCGGTTCTTCCAGGGTTTCTGTTTGCACTGGAAACGAAAACATTTTGAGGCTCTTCACCGTTTAGCTCATTGTTCCTCCCAAATTCCATGTTAATGATCTCCACTTTTTTTTTTATCTCTTTTTCTCAAAGAATTCAATTTCCATTTCCAGCCTTTGCCTCGAGTGCATCCAGGGGAAGATAAAGAGAACTGTCAACTCGTCCAAAGAGACTTGTTCTCATTCCAGATAGCTCAATCTTCCCTTTATTTCTCCATGTCTGTTTGGTATATATCGAAATCATTTTCACATCTTTTTACCTCCATTCGAATTGTCTGGAGGGATGATAACGTTATCCCAAGACATGATCAAACGTTCCTTGTCCATTGCCTGGATCTTAATTAATAGGGTTGCTGTCACTTTGTCTGGCCATTACTTTATCTGACATTCCTACACAAGGTGTTCTGGGTGTTTTATAAGTCTGTTATCAAGTTCAGTCAATGTTGAAACTGCCTGACTTGATTTATATACATTTACACTTGAATGCTATGTGCTCATGGGCAAGTGTGTGCAAGTTGTTGATGGCAAGCAATTTGAATATTTTCTTGTACACTGTAACTACTGCTATCGCTCTGAAGAATTGTGTGTTCAGACGATTCATATATCATAATGCTTTGCGTTTCTTTTTTTTCTCCTCTCATTTCTTGAGCTGGACGAGATCGCTTCTAACTGCGGCAGACAGGGTCGTGTGTCTTTCTTTTTTCATCCCATCGTCTTACTGTGGCTTTGTGAAGGGGTGACATACAAAGGCTGTCTGGTCACCTCGTACATTATATATATATATATATTTTTTTTTTAAAGTCACTGATTTTCACTGGTTTCACACCTCCATGGTTGAATCTGCGAGTCTTTCCTTCCAGCACCTTACGACGTACTGGAATTCCTGGAACGACATCCATGTGCTTCTTGCATGCAAGATCATCAAGCGAAAGGCCATTGGTAAGGTGCCTGCAAACCCGCTCACCAAGAGTTCCACTTAGAGTATCGTCTCTGTCCTTAAGTCCCATTATCTATATTATCCTTAAAATTTAAGTCTCATTATCTTTATTATCCTTAAAATTAGTGAGAATAATCTTATTTTTCTCTCTCTCGTTCTCCAGCAACACTTGTTTATTCCGTCAGACTTGCTATTCCTAAAATCTAGTTCATTCTAATCGAGCCTCAGTTATGAGGTCCTTGAATTAATACGCCGTCTGGGTATATTCACGTTTTCTATGCTCCCTTTATAGTACTCGCTTCAGGGAGGGGAGACTCCAATCTTAATTTCTTTTCCCGTCCTGTAAGGATTTTTTCTTTTTTTCTTCTCTCTTGCTATTTTCCCTGGCCTTGTACCCTCTATTCTTCCCTGTTTGTATCAGTTTCTTGCAGCTCTTCCGTAAATGTTTCTCCCATGTGTTGTGAGCTCTGCCTTGTATTTTCCCTCTGTTACGCTATACTAGGCTAACTTCTAACATAAAACCTATGCATTAGGAACATAAAACCAATACACTGGGCTAACTTCTAACATAAAACCAATGTAATAGGCCAACGTTTAACAAAATCAATATAACATGTAATGTCAGCGGATACAATAATTCTATATCATATCTTTCACACCAGCTAACTAATCCATATCTGACATTTGACATGTTCCTGGGGATTTTCTTTTTAAAAATTCAAGATTAACCTCCACCATATTGTCGTCTGGCGAAGCAGCACTCGTTACAGGTGTATTAGGCATATAACAGTAGTGCAAGAATGAACACTTAAGCTCTCGCAAACTACCAGTGTGTTAAGTCTTGATTGGGTAGTGCGGTGGATGGTCGTGTCCACCTGGTGGAAGAGATGGAAATAAAGATAGCTGGAGACGCAATATTTTTTTTTCATCTATACCCTCCAGGTACCCGCCGTGATGTCTGGCATAGGAATAGGTGACGCTCACGTCACGGACCCCATTTCTTTCAGCATACGAACATCTGCCCCCGTGACAACCTCTGCCATCTCGAAAAATCACGAAAAAAAAAAATAAACAGAGTTACCGTCGACATCCTTTTCCCCCCTTACAAGTTTATGGGCCATAAATTTTAGCACCAATATTCGTTTCCCTCAGAGTGATGTGAAGTTTTCCCAGAGCTCGTTATTCTAGGAGTTTTAGATATTCTTTCATGACGATAAAAATAAAAATTGTAATGCAGTGAGTATTTTGACAATAATGAAATACGTGTCGCTGGAACCCTACCTAGAACCGATTTTTTTTTCCTAGTTTTCTATTACGACCTAAACAACAAAAGTTTTCTTTTAATCTTCAATCATAAACTATACAAAATATTTTTACAGTTAATGTCCTTTCCAACAGAATCGCTACTTTTATGTTTTTAACTTTAAAAATACAACTGAGAATTTCTCACTAAACAGACTTTCTACTAAAAAAATAATTCATTCTTAACCTTTATAAGAATTTATTCACAGCAATTAAGGTATATCGTATATAGTTTACAGATATTTTAAGTCAAGGTCTGGGGGTATGCAAGGGATAGAATGAAATGGAGCGATGTGGTATAGAGGAGGCGACTTGCTCTCAATGGGCTGAACCGGGTCATATGAAGCGGTAAGGGGATATTATGGAAAGTTTGCGGTAGTGGATAATAGGAATCTGATTTCTGTTCATTATGCATGACTTTAAAAGAAATGATGTGAGCGGATAAGGCAACTGTTTCGCCTATTCCTAGCGCTACCTCGCTAACGGTGGATTCGGCGAACAAGCATGATGCATCCACTCTCTCCTCGGGGTCGAACCGGTATAGGTTCGAAACCTGGCCGTGGCAGTCGGTCCACAGTCAAACCAGCTGTTCATTCCCACTGAGGGTTGGTCGATTAATTTGGGTACCTGACTTATACTAGGGTGTATATATATATATATATATATATATATATATATATATATATATATATATATACATAGTGTGTGTGTGTGTGTGTGTGTGTGTGTATACTAAAACCTAACACCAACATCCACACATAACATAGCAGGCAGGTGCCACGCCCTCATCTACGTGATTAATTAACAGAGGCCCTGGTCCAGGCGTCCCGTGTGACGACATCCACTAATGAGCGGGCTAATAATGTTGACAGCGCCAGTAAACACCACCTACTGCTACTCGTGACAACACCATTTATTTATAATTACTCCAGGACGTATTTCTCCGAAAGAGTTCTCCGTCACCCGGGTCCTTTCTCGAGGCTTTTTTTTGCATCCCAAGGCTGCACTACTGCTTGTAGCAGGGAAATGTAGACTTCTTTTGAAGTGAGAAGTTCTTTGGAGAGATTGTGTTTCCAAAGACACAGCCATGGCAAAGGTGATGACCTAATCGTGGTGTAACCTAAAATAGGCCGAGTGCGATAATATATTTATATACACACACACATATTTTACATATATATATATATATATATATATATATATATATATATATATATATATATATATATATATATACCCTCATATACAAAACTTGACACTATCTCCCACAACAATGACGAAAATGGCCAATATCACAGCTGGCCGGTCTGGCAGAGTCACTCACAATAGCATTTCCTCTAAAACAATCATGCTCTACAATGGAGTTCCCCTAGGTGCAGTTCTTTCTCCAATCCCTTTCGAATTCTTCCTACATAACCTCCAATTCTTCCCTACCTTTTAAACTAGGCTTCACCTACATGGCCTTCCGCCCTCTCATTTAAGTTGCGAACCACACACACAAAAAAAACCACATGCAAAACAATCACGAGCTACTTCGTGACCACAAACACGTTAACACCTACATCATGACAGCAAAGATCATTCCGTAACCAATCCTCAACTTACTCTGTGCTTAACTCTACGCAATAGCTATAACGAACACTCCATAACAAACTAACACCACCAACCCCTAAGAAGAAATAACTTCTAGTCACAAACACTCCCAACAAATCAACAAAGACGAGACACAAACACATTGAAATCACCCTTCAAGCACGACACAACCAAACCTCTAAACTCAGTCCTAAGCTCCATCCCACCTTACGTCCGCAGCCATGAAAAGCCCCACTCCCTAGACAAAGCACAAATCACATTTTCCCCACGATGTGAACATCACCTGCCCCTACAACGTTACAGACACCGTTGCAACATATTCCAAAACCCCTTCATGCCCACGAAGCAACTACCATAACGAAGATACAGAGGATTTACCACTACGTCCTACACTCCCAATACGAAACTTTATGACCAATGGTCAGGACCGGTGGACATGGCCGGCTTCCTGAGTGTTCAGGAGCCTCATAAAGATAGGACGGACTTGTGGGGGCAGGAAATATATATATACAATATTTTCTATACCTAACTGCCTCTCCCGCCTTAGCGAGATAACGTCAGGAACAAAAGAAGAAAGCATTCTTGCACGTACCCATCCTCCAGATGCCATATTTAAGGTAATCAAATCGGAACGCGATGCTGAGAGGCAAGGAGAGTGTCTGTGGGTGACGGAGGGCAAAGTTGGACATGCCAGGTGCCAAAAAGTGTGTGTCTTAGTTAGACGAACTTTTTGCCGATACCTTGTGTTTTTTCTCAGGTCGCCCGTACAAAAACACATTTTCTTTTATTTTCTTTTTTCGAGGAGGACCCCCAAATTCAGAAAAGTGGATCTAACGTTGAAAGACGATCTTGTTCACTGTACGTGCATTTATGATGCATGCTTTAAATGATATGTGCTGGACAGAATAACCATAGGATCTACAAACGAAGTAGATTAGTATGAATAACGGCAATGAATGAATTCATAAGACATGAAACAATGAAAGAAATCCAATTTCATTATTTTCACGCAAAAAAAAAAAAAAAAAATCATCCCGAAACTATACTGCAGGAGAATGTAAGAGGTTAATGTCTGGTATATATGATATTAACACCTCTTCTTATGATGCTCGTCTGAATGTTTTCAGCACACTTTAAGATCTCAAGGGATCCGAACCCTGAATCCTCGACCTGGTCCACAAAGTGGAGCTTGGCAACGATACGCAGGTGGATAAGAAGTCAAGGGAGGAAGGATAGAAAGGAAGGAGACGAAGTTCTGCCCGGGAATAGGGACTGGAGAGAAGGGAGGAGGAGGAGGGAGAGTTGGACAGATATGAAGAGGGGGAGGAAGGAGGAGAGGTGGAGGAATGTCCCTTTTTGTCTTTATTAAGGAGGGAAGGAAAGTCTCCAGCTTTTGAACTAGTTAGGTTAATGGTTATATATAGCGCTAAGTTACCAGGATGAAGTAGCTGGTAATAGGAATATATATATTATATATATCCTGGCGGATCCAGGAGTGAAAAGTCACCCTTTGCGAGTCTATAGCAACGGCAGTACAGTATCGTTCCAGAACTCACTCGAAAGGAGTCCACAATTCCTTGTTACTGGAAGCAACGCAGCCTTGGGCTGCTGGAACTTTTAGAGAGAGGTTCTATGTAACACCATGACAAGTTTCGCTCTCTCTGAGTTAAAAGTCCTGCGATGGTCATACCCAAGAACATATATGGAAACAGAGGATATGAGGCTCAGTAGACTCTCAGTAAAAGAATCTCTCTACTTCTGCTGGATCAGATCCAACTCAAGCGTACCTACTGCACCGTGGGAAGGCTGTACCTGGGGTAGGGAGGTGCACGCACCCCTGCAAGGCTCATGGTAGTATAGGAAAACAATCAAATGTTCGAGAGAAAAAAGATTCTGCGTGGACCACTCTTCTCCACAGTGGGGAAACAGCTTGAGGAAAACAAGAGATAATTTCTGCATCCCAAAATATCTACCGTGTCAAGTCTTTCATACAACTTCTTGATGCCTTTGGCGACAGGTTATCACCTCTATCATACATAAGCCACACCCGTCAATTATACAGCTTCTCAACAGTGTTTATAGACGTGTTTCTTAAAGATGAGAAAGTTGTAGTAAGAGGGAGAGACGCGAGAGGGGAGAGAGAAATCCACAGCCTCGCTGTTCAAGAAATGGAGATATCATAACGATCATTCCTCATGTAACGGGTCTTCACACACAATCAGTGGGAAGCAGCAACCAGGCGCATGCTAAGTAAAGGCTTTAGTAAACGTGCAGACAGACAGCTCACGTGAGTTTAACGATCCAGTAGAACAGAGAGAGAGAGACGGAGGCCAGTAGAACAGGGAGAGACGGAGGCAACATCGTAAAGGTCGTAAAGTGACTGGTGCTTCGAGGTGTGACAACTGGGGAGTTAACGAGGCGGGCAGGCTTTTGATTCCACTGTGATTTGGGGAGAGAGATAAACGAGCGGTAGCTACTCTATACTGGGGAGAATAAAACCCAATAAAACCCAATTTTTGGAAAGCAGAATTTATAATTTCCATTACTTTGGATTTCCAAGATAAATAGGATATGGTCTACCATGATCGTATTACAACAGGGTTTAACATATGTTATGATATTTAACAGATGGGACACAAGTGAGTGAAAAAAATCTATATGGTGGAAAACATCATTTCAATATGTAGGATGTTCATCTAAAGGTCATATACTTGCATCGTCTGGCTTGAAAAAAGAAAAAAAAAATATATTTATCACCTGTCGACATTGTGTGGACAGTTTTACGAACATGTGAAACTGGGGAGAGCTACGCATGTGGGAGGAGGGTCCCGTTTATTCAGCGCATACGTACACACACACACACACACACACACACACACACACAGACTACTGACTAGGTCAATACCCATGAATATGGACAGTAGAGTAATGTACGAGTCGAGTTATAGAGGTGAAGTGAGGGGGCGCCCCATGCATTTAGTATATACACAAACACACATTACTAAACGGGTCAATATCCATATACATGGACAACTGTGATACAGAAGAGCTCATTTACATAGAAGCGTTGAGGTTTGGAGTGGCAATGCTCAAATTGGCTACTCTACTAACTATGCGTAAAACTGGCGCTCATTATCATTGTTCGGGGATTACCACAATACACAAGAGAGATGAGAGAAGAGAAAAATCAGAGGTACTAATTCGTCATGTCACAGTTTTTGATGCTTTTCGTGCACATCGTCAGACCGGCAAAGATTCTGCATTCGCGTCCTGCAATGAGGATGGAAACTATCAAAATGGGAGACGGTATATTTCCAGAAAAACGGTGGAAATTCACGGCCATGGTGATGCATACGAAATAGCTCGTCCAGAATACTGAACATTTTGTACGTCTTGCTTAAAGATGGCACGAAATAAGTTGGCGCTTGTGGGAAATCACATGAGCAAGACTTAAACACAGCGGAAAAATTAATCTATCTATCTGCTTATCTTTCTTTATGGTAAGAAATAAGTTGGCGCTTTGAGAAATCACACAAGCAAGACTTAACACAGCGGAAAAATTAATCTATCTATCTGCTCATCCTTCTTTAATAGATCATCATGTAAAGTCTAAATCTACTTCCTCTCAGCCGTCGTTTAGAAGGTACAGACCATCAGGTCACTACTTGAAAACATCACAGCTTCTGCGTCCCCTTCCAATATCCAGCTGGTGCTCTGTCTGGCACGAGACTACGAGCGTAGAGCCTCCGTAAGGCGCAGCAAGCAAAGCTGGGTAATAACCTGTACTACCAGGAGGCTAAAACCAGATACATTTCAGCTGGTAATTTAAAGAGAAACGCCACATTTTGCCTCTGTGGTTTAAGTCAAATATAGAACACGAGGATGGGCAGTACTTGCACGACTTTTAGATGATAATATAACAAGAAACTAATGCCCTTTAGATTCCTGGTTTAGGAAGAACAAGACCGATTCATGTGACATATTCTTAACCACGTACGACTCCGCCAACTACGTTGGGCGATTGGTTCAGAAGCCTCCGAGGCAAACGGCCAAACAACGAATAAACTTAGGGAAGCATTCACATTCGCAGCAATCGCCATTCCCTTGAACAATATGTTGAAACTCTTACTATTATGGCATTAAGCCCGTAAAGGCAGGTATATAAAGGTCAAGCTACCATACTCAAGGGTCGTACCGTCGACCTCAAGGAAAGTACACCTCGTAATCAAGTAGTTACTTAATCTATATTGATGCTCCATCTCGAGGAAAAGCGTTCCAGTGGCATACTCTATTCCCACCTCACCGAACCGAACACTAGTGACGAGAGAGGCAATCTACAAGTCATGTTTCTTTCGTAGCAACAAATCATGAGAGACTTAAGGGCTGAACTTGGTTTTATACACTGGTAAAGTGTGTCTAGGAGAAAGGAATTACTTGTATAATATTGCATCCTCCAAAGTTCTTAAAACATTTTCCTTCTCCTCTTTTCTCTCTCACTCTAACTCCTTTCCCTACCTCATTTAAGGCCTAGGGTAGACCGGGACATTTTTTTTTTTCATTTCGGGAGCCTCGACCATAAAGATAAAAGAAAAAAAAAACGGCAAAAAAAATCCTGGACTTTTGACAATTCAATTATGGCTCAACATTAGCCGACGCCCGTGACAGAGCAGGTGTGGAGAGGCTGCCGCTGCCCACCAACAAACAGAGGCTCCAATCTTCAGCGAGAGATAAGGCTGCTGGACCGAAAATCACACACACGCGCTCTCCGGGATACAGATGGTGTGCAGTCGTGCAGGAGGAGGCTGAGCACAGTGGAGACACAACGGGGTGGCCGGCTGGTCTGGGTGGATATGTAGGCAGGAGGGGTCAGGGGTGGTAAGAACAGTGCTGGAATTCTGTTTAAAGCGGTGAGGGGTGGTTAGAAGAGAGATGGGATTCTGGTGAGTGGATGAGGAGTGGTTAGAAGAGAGATGGGATTCTGGTAAGTGGATGAGGGGTGATTAGAACACTGCTGGAATTGTGGTTAAAAGGGGTGAGGGGTGGTTAGAACAGTACTGAAACTCTGGTAGAATGGGGAGGTAGTGATGGGGAGGAAAGGAGGCACTGGGGACAACAAAAAGTGGAGACGAGGCAAACTAAAAAAAAAATAATAATGATCTCGTGTTAGGCTTTAGAGTAGGCGAATCTCTAACAACAACGAAACAGAGCCACCAACACACAAAAAAAAATAGAGCCACTAACAGATAGAGAACAGTGGTGTCAACAGACACACACAATCTGGTTTTAAGAGGAGAAAATAAGTGTAATATATTCTTGAACTCATGCAAGATGCACCATCGCAAAGTCATCGGGAGTGAAGTGTGTGAAGGCTGGCATGTACATTTATATGATACGCGATTTTCTTTTTTTTTCAACATTTTCTTCCATTTGATACGAGCCCATGGGTGTGCATGCACATCATGTGTGTGCATCCAGGCATATGTATACATATATGCTTGATAACAAACATGTAAGTTTCGATGTTGACATATGCATATTTGTGTGTACGTTAAGTATACGTATCGGTAAATGAAAGCATAGATGCGTAAAAACTTGAACATGTACGCAAATATATACTTGACGTACTTGCTTGTCGTAGGATATAAAGGAAAGTCTTCCTTTATAAATTCTACTTCACCAAAGTGGAGTACAGGGAAAGTCTATGCCAAGGAAGCTGGAGGCGGACCTCAGCCCAATGTGTAAACCAGCCCGAGACGGATACTGACTCGGGACAAGCCCTGAAGTCAGGCTTTTAAAAAGAGATGGGTGTCCAGAGGCACGAAGCTCTAACTGCGACTTGTGACGCTAAGTCTGAAAACTTAAAAGCGGTGAACGAGCTTGGTGAAATCAGCTCGTCTGGTATGTAAATGAGGACACACGGTGGCTTGGAGTGGTGCTCTACACACCCGTTCTGTTTAGATTCTCAACTTCAGAAGATAAGCAGAAGATGAAACACTTAACTCGTCGTGAATAGTGTACGGAGTGTATGACTTTTATGAAGAATAATGCATAGTCTCCACGACTAGGTGGCTAGGTTTGGTTATGCCTCGTGCGTACAACCAATTTTTTTTAAAACTACTCCCACTCGCAGTTCCGTTTTATTACACACACACATGCCTATCAATACATGTATATATATACATAAATATATCTATTCATGCATCTTAACATGTATGCCTATGTGCATAATCATGATAATGCAGGCAGAAGTTAAGCAAAACTATAAAAATAAGCGACAGAGATGGAGAAGGAGAAATCACTAAGTTTCACAAATGTGCAAAAAAAAATTCCAACATTTTCACACACGACACGAGAGCGATACACAATACATCAACTGTACTGGAAATCCACAGTATAGCAGAGCAGCTTAACCATCTACCTGTCAACTCTGCCGACATATCCACACTACCCAACAACCTGTCTATAACCCTTAACACTGCTAATATATCCACACTGCCCATCAACCTGTCTACAACCCTCGACTCTGCTGGTACACCCACGGGGTGGAATAGCTTCTCAAATTTCTCCCCCAAGTCCCCTAACTCATTCATGGTTATACACATTAAACTGCTACAGTAAAATGTCAAAAGGTCTGATGATGAATTTCTTTTTAATAGCTGTAACAGGAAAGTTGAAAAAGTGTTGTGGTAATCCTACTAGGAAGAAAAAAGTCATATATTTGTCTCAAGGTTCCATAATAGTCATCTTTTACTGCCAGCATCTTTTGCTGATGGCCTGCCACCACCACCATCCCCTGTTGTCAGTCCAACACTACTATCCCTTGCCGTCAACCCACCACTAACAACCCTTGTTGTTAGTCTACTAACCATCATAATTCCTAGTTGTCCGAACAGCACTAACATCACTACTTGACAGCCTAACCACCACTCACTCCTTGCTCTCAGTCTGCCCCCAAGCATCTCTTGCTGTCAACTCCACTGCTATCATCCCCTGCTGTCAGACCACAATTAGCATCGCTTATCATTACAATTTCCCTCCTCGTTGCCAGCCATCATTCCTCTGCTGCTAACCCCACAGCCTCAGGTTATCCTTCAAGGATCTGCTGTTATCTTGCATGTCCTTGAGATGACGTTGGCTGACCTTACCTCAGGTTATCCTTCAAGGATCTGCTGTTATCTTGCGTGTCCTTGAGATGACGTTGGCTGACCTTACCTCAGGTTATCCTTCAAGGATCTGCTGTTATCTTGCGTGTCCTTGAGATGACGTTGGCTGACCTTAAAGACTTTTATGGAGCGTCTAGTAAGGACGAGGTATATCGTCCCTCCTCCGCTCAATCCCAGGGACTTGACCAAATTCAGCAGTCCGGTATCTCGTCTTTATACGTTCTAAAACAAATACCTTACAGATATTCTTTCTCTTTACTTCACGTTATAATTCGTTTTTTAAGAATTTGTATTTACCCAAGATTAATAGGGACATTAAGGAGAAAGAAAATGTGTACTCGGTGGCTCAATTTCTCGAAGTTCAATACACCAAACGTAGCAAACTGTCTTGACGTCACAACACAAAAAATTGCAAAGGCAACACTGTAATGACGTCAAGTGCTTAACACACACACACACACACACACACACACACACACACACACACACACACACCTGCAGGTAGGAAAAGTACGAGACGAGGCCCAACAAGCGTTACACATTGTTACACTCTCTCCCATTAACATGCAAACAGATGACCGCACCGACCGTGGCAACACTGAAAAAAAAAAAAGTTCCAGGTTCAATTCTGTAGCAATGACGTCACGGGCACTAAAATATCTAGCAGTGGCAACACCGTCATGACGTCAAGCGCGGAACAATACATCAGAAGTGACATACTGTAATGATGTCACGGGGCATCACCCTAATGACGTGATGACTTTGCCTGTAGACGTCAGGGAGATTCAATCATGAGTTTGCCTGTAGAGCGAGGTCAGGTCAGGTGAGGTCAGGTCGGCGCCATATCTATGTCAAGGGTGACGAGACTTCCTGCTGCTGGTGTCAAGGAAGAGGAGGAGGAGGTCAATATCCATCTATGGTCGGGAGCTTTCCTCGAAGTTCATCATCAGGTGGGATCTATAGCGCACACCTTCGTCATGCAAACTGACCACGAGCACGTGAAGCGTGCCACCTACCTACTGTATGACACCAGAATCATCAGAGATGGACACTTGCGAGAGAGAGAGAGAGAGAGAGAGAGAGAGAGAGAGAGAGAGAGAGAGAGAGAGAGAGAGAGAGACAGAGAGAGAGAGAGAGAGTGAGAATGATTCGACCCGCATCCACTTCGGTCTTCTCTTCCATTCTAAACCATCCTTTCCCTGTTCCACTTTCCCCTAACTCCTTGTGCTACTGTTCCACAATCCCTTGAGCCAGTCTCCCCGGGGGAAGCCTCGAACCACCGTCGCGTGAACCCTTGCCATTGTGCGAAACCTTGACCCACTGTCTGGCCAAGCTTCGAGCCAAATTCCCGTGGATCCTGGAAAGACTGTGTGAAGATTTCAACCAGTGTCCACGAAAAATTCGAACCATCCTGTGTACCTTTATTGTGCAAAACTTTGAACCAGTCTGGCGAAGCTTCGAGTCAAATTACCGTAAACCATGGAAACACTGTGGGGAAGCTTTTAATCACTGTTTAGGAAAGATTCAAACCCCCGTCCTGTGACCCTCGTGAACCACTGTACGAGGCCTTGAAGATCGCAAAGCATGATTTTTGACGGCGCTCAAGATTCTCCGTTCGACAGAACCACTTTCGGGGCATTCATTCTTGAGCTGGACGTAGACATACTTGATGGACGGGTTCGAGTGTGCAGCAGAGGTTTCGTTCCCCTTTTGGTCCGAGCCTCTCTGTCTAGGACGGAAGCATACGAACATCCAGCGGCACCCGAAAGATTCCTCCAGGCCGCAAGAACTGACGACTGACACAAAAGAATGCGTTACACGGCCGTGAAAGTTTGAGCTTTCTTAGGTCGAAAACCATTTGGCGCCCAGAACGAGAAGAAGAAAACGGAAACGACTGGGTGGTGACTGGATGAACGGAGGGATGAGGAGAAACGAGGAAACTGGCCAATACAAACCGAGGAAAAGTCATGGTCTAGATCAGTAATCGGATGATGGATGAAGACCTTGATGCAGAATTAAGATATTTCACTTCCAACCTGTTTTCTATTCCATCTTTCCTGGTTATTTAGAATATCATAGATTTTGCCTATGGTGAACCAGACCAAAACTGGAGATGGAACAATAGGGTGAAAAAGATTTTGAACGATCGAGGCCAGATCATGCAGCAGGGTGTAAGGTGTACGCGGTTGTTTGAATTCAATAAACAGTTCTGTATTCATTTCCCTATTTTCATACATCTTTTACCTCTTAAATTGCACTAAAGGATATCGAGACACAGATCACACACAGCCTTCTCTACATACAGGACCCGTCTGTCACGTTGATGGCTTCCTACATCCGCTTTGGAGTCAAATATTGGGAGAAAAAAAGCATCAGATATTCCCCAAGAAGTACCCGCAGAGGATGTCACTTTCGCCCTAAATTTCACCGCCCAAATCTATATCAGCGTCCCTAAAATATACTAGGCATAGAGAAGGATATGCCTTGCACGTACGAGAGTGGCTCAGGATCGCTAACGCACGACTTCCAAGGACATTCAGGCGAGGTTCAGACAACAGTTATTATTACCTAATGCTTTCGTGATCAACTATTACAATGATCCACGACCAATACTAAATTCCTATAGCTCCCCATTACACCAACTGTTATCTCGTTAGAAAACGAATACATGCGAATACCACCATCACACCACTTGAACAACATGTACACATTAAACCCTGCCAGACATCTGACCTATGCTTATCTCGCGATGCTTCTGGGGTCATGAGTTTGACATCAAGCATTCTGCTGACCCGAGATAAGCTCTCTGGGCCACTAGCAATGATCTGGGAACACCTGCCAACCCGACACAGGTGCTAGAATATCAGTATGACCTTAGTACACCTGTACTTAACCCAGCTGTGCGAAGACATTAATGGCCACACAAATAATTTTCAAAGTTTCAAACTCGACATTTATGAGGAGCGGCGTGAATCGGCTTCGGCTTCCGCTTAAAATCCTAAAATGCCACGCTCGAGGTCTGAGGTTTCGATTGCCTTGGTGAGGGATTGAGGAGGGTGGACGGACTGGGATGGATGTTGGTGGGAGGCTGGGTCTGTTGACAAGATGTGTTTGGGGGTAAGCATGAGGGTGGGTGGGCGAGTGGTCGATCTGTTGATGACGGGTGTGGAGGGAGTGTAAGGGAGCTCGAGTGGGTAAATGGGTTTTGGGTTGGACACACGGGAAGATAAGTGGGGTGGCTCAGCGATCTAGCTTAAAGATAATTGCATTAATTGGTTGGTCGACCAAAGGCGAGTGGCTCGGTGAAATGGTAAGATTCATCTCTCATATTTCTCTCTCTCTCTCTCTCTCTCTCTCTCTCTCTCTCTCTCTCTCTCTCTCTCTCTCTCTCTCTCCACACACACACAAACATTATGTACTGATGAACGGGTGACTCAAAAGGGGTTGAATCTAACCGAAGGCGTTTGTGGCAGACAGTTTGACAGTGTATACGTAATAAACTTGAAGCCTAACCTCATCATTATACTGAAAACAGCCACTCGAAATATACCTGAAGGTTATGACTGACAAAACGAGACGCGGATTGTGCTAGAGATGAGGTGGAATTGGAAAATGCGAGTTCGGTCGTCACTGTGTGAGAACATATGGTTAAATATTGGAGAGAGAGAGAGAGAGAGAGAGAGAGAGAGAGAGAGAGAGAGAGAGAGAGAGAGAGAGAGAGAGAGAGAGAGTGTAGGAGACAACAATGAGGCATATCGTTCTTGACAGTGAAAAAGGAAAAGGCTGGTCTATAATCCCTTACGGAGATGGACCGGACTGGGACAGGAGAACCAAAGCAGTGGAGCCTTGGAATATATCAAGAACTGCAACAGAAAGATATCATGCAGTAATCATATATATATATATATATATATATATATATATATATATATATATATATATATATATATATATATATATTATCCCTGGGGATAGGGGAGAAAGAATACTTCTCACGTATTCCCTGCGTGTCGTGGAAGGCGACTAAAAGGGAAGGGAGCGGGGCTGGAAATCCTCCCCTCTCGTTTTTTAATTTTCCAAAAGAAGAAACAGAGAAGGGGGCCAAGTGAGGATATTCCCTCAAAGGCTCAGTCCTCTGTTCTAAACGCTACCTCGCTAATGCGGGAAGTGGCGAATAGTATGAAGAAAAAAAATAATATATATATATATATATATATATATATATATATATATATATATATATATATATATATACATACCAGGTACAGAGGGACATTCATGGAATGGTTAGGATATTTTCACAACCAACAACAACCACAATCATGCAAATAACTGGGTCATATACAACTCTGGGTGTTATATGAAAGGTATCAATCAGCTTTTGGTATTGAAATGTTTATTACCTAGTTGGGGGGTGATCGTTATGTTCACTCTGTATCAACAATCGCTTCTACATTTACTCTCTATACGTGAAAGCTTTAAAGTGAACATTATAAATATGTGACTTTTTTTTTCTACATATACACTATATGTAGCTTTCTATGCTTCCAATGTACCCATGACCTTTTTACATTCATATACACTGAATGCTAGCCAAATTGCTAGTTAAATCGTTATTCTCATTGGCTGGTGCGTTAATACATATCTAACCTACATGGGCGGCCATACTCCCACCCCATGCGGGACATACGCCCGGTAGCATATGGCAACAGAACACGGAGAATATGGCGACAGAACACGGAGAATATGGCAACAGATCACGGAGAATATGGCAACAGATCAAGGAGAATATGGCAACAGATCACGGAGAATATGGCAACAGATCAAGGAGAATATGGCAACAGAACACGGAGAATATGGCGACAGAACACGGAGAATATGGCAACAGATCACGGAGAATATGGCAACAGATCAAGGAGAATATGGCAACAGATCACGGAGAATATGGCAACAGATCAAGGAGAATATGGCAACAGATCAAGGAGAATATGGCAACAGATCAAGGAGAATATGGCAACAGATCAAGGAGAATATGGCAACAGATCACGGAGAATATGGCAACAGAACACAGAGAATATGGCAACAGAACACGGAGAATATGGCAACAGAACACAGAGAATATGGCAACAGATCAAGGAGAATATGGCAACAGATCAAGGAGAATACGGCAACAGAACACAGAGAATATGGCAACAGAACACAGAGAATATGGCAACAGGTCACGGAGAATATTGCAACAAAACACGGGGAATATGGCAACAGAACAGAGAATATGACAACAGAACACGGAGAATAAGACAACAGAACACAGAGAATATGACAACAGAACACATAGAATATGACAACAGAACACGGAGAATATGGCAACATAATACGGAGAATTGTCAATATTCCGGGTCAAAAACCTTACCATATTGTGGCAACACACCCTCTGCAATCACATACGAAAAAGAGATCACACTTGTCCTTATGGGACCTAATTTGAATGGGTATGATTACTTAAAACTTACCATAAAGGTAAGTAGGCGACATTCAACCATACGATTAATGTTATTTAACCCATTACCAAGTAGCTCTTGGTATGTATTCTATACATACAAGTGGGGCATTTTACATATGCATGACCTCTGTGCTTCGCTTGCCAATAGAAATATCCATCAAGCCTATCTGTTAAAAGACACACACCATTTCCATTCATCCCGAAAAAAAAAAATGTATTAAAACTTAAGTCTATATAATTTCGTCCCCATCTCGAAAAATGTGATTAATATCAGGGACAATGATTCACATGGATATCGAAGAGAGATATGTAATAGTCCAGAATTCATAACGCCATATTTTGTTAAAAAAAAAATAGTAATACAATAAAAAAGGGAAAAAAAAGAAATTCAATAGGCATAACCAATTTCCTTGGATAATAAAATAAAAAAGGGGAAAAAAGAAATTCAATAGGCATAACCAATTTCTTTGGATAATAAAATAAAAAAGGGAAAAAAAGAAATTCAATAGGCATAACCAATTTGTTTGGATAATAAAATAAAAAAGGAAAAAAATCAATAGGCATAACCAATTTGTTTGGATAATAATAAAATAAAAAAGGAAAAAAAAATTAATAGGCAAAACCAATTTGTTTTAATAATAATAAAATAAAAAAGAAAAAAAGATATTCAATAGGCATAACCAATTTGTTCAAATAATAAAATAAAAAAGAAAAAAAGAATTCAATAGCAAAACCAATTTGTTTGGATAATAATAAAATAAAAAAAGGAAAAAAAGAAATTCAATAGGCATAACCAATTTGTTTGGATAATAAAATAAAAAAGGAAAAAAAAAAAGAAATTCAATGAGCATTACCAACACTGCTCCCAGTTAATGTCGTAATCTCATCCACAGGATTATTGCCTCAAGCAGTTACAGTGCAGATGGGGAAAGATGTACAGACAGAACAGAGACACAGATACACACACAGACAGACAGATACACACAGACAGACAGAGACCAGACAGAACTAACGAAGGGACCGGCCAGATCAGATAAACGAACACAGACAGACAGACAGACCAGAAACGACAAACTAAGAGACTGGCCAGAAAAGATAAACGAACAGGCAGACCAAAATGGATAAACGAACAGACTGGTCAGAAATGATAAACGAACAGACTGGTCAGAAATGTTAAACGAACAGACTGGTCAGAAAAGATAAACGAACAGACTGGCCAGAAAAGATAAACGAGCAGACTGGCCAGAAAAGATAAACGAGCAGGCCGACAGCTAAGCGAATCGGACTCAAAACTTCGACACAATCATTTCAACCCTTTCGAAACGTCTGTGATATGAAAAACGTTGGGAGTATCTTCTGAATATTGTGACTGGTTGGTAATTATATCTATCTATCTATATATATATATATATATATATATATATATATATATATATATATATATATACACATACACATATATGTTTGCTTCTGAGTGCTGAAAAGCTAGCAAGGAAATTGAAAACACTGCCTTGCCTATTTCAGCGAGGTTCCTCTCTCTCTCTCTCTCTCTCTCTCTCTCTCTCTCTCTCTCTCTCTCTCTCTCTCTCTCTCTCCATTGTCACTTAACATTCAAAATCAGGTTACCAGCCGAATATGCAGATTAAGCCGAGGGTAGATTTAGACAGGGCATTCCCAGGCGTTGGACATTTCCATTGGTCCCTTCCAAACGTACGGATAAATTTCAAATGTGCTTTCATATATCGATCCTGATGTACTTGTGAAGGTTGTGAGGACAATATCAGAGACAGTGATGGGGGAGAAAGAATACTTCCCACGTATTCCCTGCGTGTCGTAGAAGGCGACTAAAAAGGGAAGGGAGCGGGGAGCTGGAAATCGTCCCCTTTCATTTTTAGTTTTCCTAAAGAAGGAACAGAGGCGGGGGCCAAGTGAGGATATTCCCTCAAAGGCTCAGTCCCCTGTTCTTAACGCTAACACGGGAAATGGCGAATAGTGTGAAATATAAATATATATATATATATATATATATATATATATATATATATATATATATATATTTCTTTCTTTTCTTTCAGACTATTCTCCATTTCCCGCGTCAGCGAGGTAGCGTTAAGAACCGAGGACTGGGCCTCTGAGGAAACATCCTCATCCAGCCCACTTCTCTGTTCCTTCCTTTGGAAAAAAAAAAATAAATAAAAAAAATAAAGCGCATATGAACGCGCATCTTCATAGAACATACAAACCTCCAACAGCCAGGATCGAAACGACGTCTTCAAGGGGGGCTTCAAGGACCCTTAATGCTTCTTCGGTCACTTCCTCTACAAGAGACGAACGAAGATCATAACAAACACTTCTCTAACCCGACACTGGAGGCTCCTCCATACTATAATATTTACCTTCAAACCCTAACGATAAAGAATGCGAACCATCGCCAACAAGTCAATCAACTGGTTAAGTTAATTAGACTCCAACGACTGCCAAGGTCTTCAAGACCGTCCATTGTCACGTTATAACAACCAAGAGAGCAAAAAACTGAACACCTTTTTCAAGTATTCAGACCATTGTTGCTCTCAGTGCATTTACGGTCACTCAATACGTAACATGGAGCCACTAAAAACATATAAAGCGCTGGGAACAGGTTGGAAAGTACTGACACATTACTCCAGAAGACTAGAAGAGCATTGTGAATCAAAAACTAATTCACATTCATTATTTCCAAAATCCTCTACAGCAGTAATTTCGAATATATCATAACATTCATCAATTCTCAGGTACGCGACTTCAGATCTTGTCTCATACTGTCCACGGAGTCCAAGAAAATCAACACAGATTTTCAATTCGACAAAAGGCATTCATGAGACAGACCTAACTTCGCATGTCGCAATTAAATTATTCATTGGTATATCTCACGCGGTATTTCCAGGATTTGCATTGGAAGTGTGGAATACAGGAGCGAGCCAGGGCGTGTGTGTGTGTGTGGGATCGAGATAGAGTGGGAATGTGCTAAAGTGCGTGAGAATGAGCTCGAGTGCGTGGGGGGTGTGTGTGGCAAGTGTGTGTGTGTGTGTGTGGGAGGGAGTGTGGAAACATGCGAGGATGTTAAGGGGGGTTTAGAGAAAACTCGAAAAGTATTTAGGTGCGTTCGGATGATTGGGAAGGTGCGTGTGTGTGTGTGAGAGCGCGTGAGCAGAATGGCAGAAAAGTGTGTGGGATGGGTGGAGTGAGGGGTCTGGATGGCCTAAGGCAGTGTGTGGGTGTGTGTGATGGTCTAATGCTGTAAGAGTCTTTGGAAAGTGTGCCTTTGGTATTCTGGAGACTGTCTGCTGGTGCTTGCGAGTCTCTAAGAGTGTGGGCCAAATACAAAATGTCTGGAAGCGTGTGTGAAAAGTGGATATCATAAAGAAGAAACAAAAGTGTAGTGCTTGAGCCAGTGTTCAGGCGATGAATGAATACGAGTGGCGATAGTGATGATGGCAGCACTAGAAGTAGTGATGATGATGATGATGGTGATGAGGCCAAGATGTTCACTACTGGTAGAAAAAACAAAAGCTAATGTTGATGAAGACGATGATGACCGAGACGAAGGTGTAGACCTTGAGACTAGCGTCTATGTTGTATGTGTGTATTTTTCCCACGTCAAACTAATGCTGTAGGTGATGCTGCAAAAGATGCTGTGTGTGCAGTCATGTTGCTGCATTCCACATCATCATCTGTACCGCATGTCTTGCTGTTATCCTATACTGTCCCTAGTGCTCCTGTTGGTCGATGCTGTGTGATGATGGCTCTCCCCCACGTGTGTACTTCAAAGTAGGGCAACGTGTATTTTGCAATGTCAGTCACTGTTATTGTCGAGGCAGAGAAACGATTCATCAACACGACGTGCAGGTCAGACAAGCGAGAGGGCGCTGGTTCATTCAATGGTTCACTCTTCAATAACTCAGTCTACAGGCTCACATATTCGTATGAAGCAGGATTGAGATAAAAGAATATGAAACCAAATACAATCAGGAACTCTGTGAAATTACTTTCTGCAAGATAAACAAAGCTCACACGAAAAGCACACATGATGTTTACATCAAAGTAAGTGATTTAAATACGTTCCTAAAGGGAAATAGATGAGAATAAAATTAAAAAATAATGATTTAAGGGTGAAAGGCGTGCAAAGAATAGAGTGAAATCGAACGATGTGGTATACCGGGGTCGACGTGCTGTCAATGGATTAAACCAGGGCATGTGAAGCGTCTTGGGTAAACCATGGAAAGGTCTGTGGGGCCTGGATGTGGAAAAGCTGTGGTTTCGGTTAATTGCACATGACAGCTAGAGACTGTGAACGAATGTGGCCTTTTCCGTCTTTTCCTGGCGCTACCTCGCTGGAGGAAGGATGGAGGATGCTATTTCATGTGTGGCGGGGTGGCGACGGAAGTGGATGAAGGCAGCAAGTATGAATATGTACATGTGTATATATATGTATGTGTGTGTATGTATATGTATGTATCCGTTGAAATGTACAGGTATGTATATGTGCGTGTAGGAGCGTTTACGTAAACACATATGTATGTGGGTGGGTTGGGCCATTCCCCGTCTGCTTCCCTGCGCTACATCGTTAACGCGGGAGACAGCGATTATGTATAATGAAAAAAAAAGTAACTTCATTGAATTCACAATGCCATCGAGTGGATCAAGAGCCGCGAAATTGGAAGAAGAGTTTCGACTTGCGGTAGGTAACAGTTTGTGTGTGTGTGTGTGTGTGTGTGTGTGTAGGAATGGCAACGCGTGTTCAGGAAGTGGAGGGAAAGTGAAAACAAGTTGTGAGCTGCAGGTCGGCAGGTTGTGAATTTCATCAGCACACACACTGGCATCAAATGTTTATTCATACTATGTATTTTCATACATACGTAAAACTATTGGGCTTAAGCACATAAGAGAAACACACACACACACACACACACACACACACACACATACACACAAGGACAATTCTAAATAGAACTGACGACAGCAAGGGCAGACCAAACCCCCAACATTATGTTTGTGATCCTGAAAATGCCATCTTGGTGGACGACAACCACACACACACACACACACACACACACGTGTACCCTGTGGAATATCACTTTCATCCCCCTGAGCAAGACGGACGGTACGACTCTCAGGCACAACGGGACTGTTACTAACTGCGACGGTACGGTTCTTGATCGCAACGGTACGACGGTGCAACCACTGTGCACGACGGTACGACTCTTTTGAGCATAACGGTACCGTTTTTGAACGCGACGGTACGACGGTGCATCCACCATTCACGATGGTTATAAAGAGCCTTTTCAAGGCCAAGTTACGATTATCTTCAACGTTACGACCCCCGACCCCCCCTGAGTACGACGGTGTGACCTACGACTTGACTCAGAGGAGGAGGTCTAAGACCTTGCCACTACACCCTAGGGTCGTAGGCAAGACGAGAGGACCACTAACACGTTGGTAAACCTTCTGCAGACGAGTAGCAACTGTCAAGTACCCAAAACTTTTTTTGAGGAAACGACTGCGTGCATAATTCATTAGGCCTCGACTGAATCTTATGGTCCACCGTGGTGTAGCGGTTAGTGTACCTGACCGTGAAGCATTTCCTTAAGGCCGCCTAGGATCAAGCACCCCATAAGTTCGAATCCTAGTGTGGGCAGTCGGTCCCCACAGTCAACCCAGGTGTTCATCCATTCTTAGGAGTGCCAGTGTCGTCTCAGGTAACAAAAAAAAAAAAAATTAAAGTAAAGCATTTTCGATACTTTACCTTCTTAACCTAATGACCAAAGTTCAGCTGTTTCAACTATAACCATAATTCTGGTTGATCTGACAATAAAGACATGAAGTTATTTCCTCATGGTCACAGCGAAACAAAGAATGACCAGACGACCCAATGGCACAAAATCTCTGGAAAACCTAACCTAACATTGGGGTAACTACTCATTTTGTTTTGGTTTCGTTGGGACATAACTGGATATGACGAGGAGCCACTGGTGAAGCTGCTCTCTTCCATGTGGAAAGACGTAGCTGAAGTACCTCGTCCAATCTGTGGATGAGACGGAGGGGACGTCTTACGACGCTATGAATCGTATTTGGTTTGACGCATTTGAAAATGTCTACACACAAATCAGTTCTTCCATCTTTTATATCATTTTCTTCTCAAGTTATCACACACGTAGAGGACAGTATTTTCACGCATCAATTATCTTTTAAGTGAACGGTCAACATTCACCTGTAACGAAGTGACACACTGAATGCATTCACAGTTGTGATGAGCATTTTGCTACGTACTTCAACCCAGAATTTGTTATCTGCATCAGAGTTTTGCCCGCTCTACTGTGACACATGCGAGGGAAATGATCTATGGAAAACAACCCCCAAAATATGTATAAAGAGAGGTTCTCCTTGCTTGCTTCTAACGTGAAGGAACCGAATCTGATCGTGTTCACTGATCCCGTGGTTACAAAACCATGGTAGTCTTTCCCTGGAAATGCGTTTGGATCTCACACTCACCCCACAAAGGAGTCATGATCGATAATACCTTCAAGTGCTACAACGAAAACTCAAGTCTCTCTGTATCACAAAAAAACTGTCAGGCACGTTGTTGAAGAGTTTACCTTCAACGCACTACTACTGCCTATATCGGCTCATTCACGGTAATATTTATACAAAGGAGAACCTAAATATTTCAAGGAGGATTTACGCAATATGGATAAAGCAGTATCTTGGTTCATAACCCTGTGTTAAACGGGTTAGCATAATACACCAAGACAGTGACAGAATCTCGTGGAATAAAATAATGGAACGAGCTCATCTCCTTCGTATTGTGTAGTTAACTTATCTAAACATTTCGCAGTTGCGGAGACTACTCTGAGTTTTATGGTAATGGCACGAGATTACCATACGAATAAATTCTGTCTCACCCACGAACACTTTATCGTAGTGAAGATGACGTAACATACGAGTTTACGTGTATACAACACGTAAATTTCTTTTGTCTGTTTCCTTGCGCTACCTCGCAAACGCGGGAGACAGCGACAAAGCAAGAAGAAAAAACAACAAAAAAACACGTAAATCAACACTAACAGGCCGAACTCACAATGACACAAGACAGCTCACGCATGAATAATAATGGGTTACGTAAAACCAACATGACTCAGGATGACAGTTTAGTAATGTCAAACAATTTTGACATGACTGGAAACGCTTGCAAAAATATTGCAAGACCCCTTAAAAGGCAACACAGCAAGTGCTTGGACATCTATATGATGAAACACTGAGTTTTAATATCACCTCAAACAGATGGCTGACAATTTGGATGCTGAACAAGGAGGAAGCGGCTCTTAGGTGCCAATACCTTGAACATGGCAGTCTAACACCCTCCTAGGAGATTCAGTCTCATCTCGGAGGACCGACGTGGCATCCTTCTTCAAAAAGGATCCTTCATCCTTCAACCTCTTCCGCCCAAAACCCTATGACAGAGTCGGAACCTTGAGTAAACCATGTCCTGACAGACTCTCAATACATCACGATTGCGCAACTCCAGTGAGAGGGACTGTACTCCGCTCTCAACCAAGACTGAGCAAATGTAATACCAAGTCACAACACTGCTCCCTACCTAAATGCTTCGTCCATCACTGTGGAAACTAGCAGTAAGTAGTGTAGCGGCTTAGACCCATTCCACTTACCTGGTAATGGTTATAACAAGCTTAAAAGAGCCGCAAAAGAGGATTGTCCCATCTCGCGGGGATGGCTATTTGTGCACTGTTGGGTCAAGAGGAAAGAACAAGGCGAAGCCAAAAACTCGACGAGAAAAAAAAAAAAAAAATCAAAATCATAAAATCAAAGAAGTACAACCGAGAGCATACATACACGCATTCTAGACACACAGGCCAACTCACACATCAACACGCTCAGCAGTATGGTTAACTTACTGACTTAACGTACAACTTGAGCCAACAATGAGGACTTCTTAAGCCAACCGCTGATCGTCAACTCTCGTAAACTTAGGATCAGGCACCTCGGCACACATTGCCTACTTCAGCGAGTTTCTAACTCAACCTGAATTCAGCTGAGAATATAATCACTATTGCATTGTTCCCTTAAAAATCAAGTGGCTCGCTTCGTGGATCTAACACACTGTTCCACTATCAATATCTAGTGCTAATTAGCTAGAAAAAGTATATACAGAAACCACCGATAAATAACATATCTTTACAAGTGCTATTTTGTCTCACGGAAATTGCGGAACCTATTATGGAAACTCTGGATACTGAAGGATCCTTACACCTTACAAAAAAAAAGAGTGTTGATAACATACAGATGTGGCGATGAGATAGTCAACAAAACTAGTAATGGCAAAGGCTATTACATCCATCTGCCATACCCCTGCAGTATCAACGCTGGGTTCATCTTCATCACACACGTAAGAGATGAAAGTTGAGTTGCTGGCTACACCGAAATCACGAAGCCAGTGGTGCCTATGGCGCTACTTTCTGCCTAAGACCTACTGGTTCATCAACCAAGCCTTTATCTCAAGAGAGAGGAAGATGCAATGATCTAACAACAAAAATGGAGAGAAGTACAAGACAAATGCGTGCGGTAAACAAACCAATATTGTGGACTGTAGTGACATTAATCACGATGGTAAATTGTGTAGATAGTCATAGCAGTGAGCTATATAATACTGCACATCACTTATGAACATCACACCATGTTGAAGGATGAGAGAGATGTGCATCACTTCTGTGTAAAGTAATGTAGTTAAGTCAATACACTCATATCTATAATCAGGTTTAGGTTTCTCTTTGATACATGTTTTCCTCTAGAATATTTTTGATAGGTTGTGGCTTCTTCTGGACATGAAAATACAAGGTAATTTTGAAATAAAATCATAACTTCACACGAACAACTAAACCAGTACAAGGTAATTAAACCAGTATAAGGTAATCAAACCAGTATAAGGTAATTAAACCATTTCTTTTAGGTTTTGTTTTCATGAAGTAACCTCGCAGGCTTGACAGAAATAAATTTCGACTAAGCTTCGACTCCGCTTCATAAAGCTGGGCCACAGGGAAGCTGTTCTACATCTCGCACAAGAAAACGGCCGTAAAATTCTGCAACCTTATCAAAATACATTGTTACCCCCATCTCATGTACGTTGTCAGTTTCAAGGAGGTAATGTTGATGAATGCGAACGTGCCTTAACAACGCCCCTCCCCCCCCCTTTCTACGTGACCATTCACTGAAGACTTCTATATATACATAATTCATTTATGTATATAAAGGAACACCCTGTTACCTCGTTCAACTGCCTCTTAACTTTAATGACAACGGAAAAATAATTTTTACATATACATACAACATACATAAATTTAAGATGATGTGTGATAGCAAATACGCTGTATGTGACGCAGGCAATTACACACACACACACACACACACACACACACACACACACACACACACACACACACACACCTTTCACTTAAACAAGGGACAAGTCCCAACCTGCTACTTAGAGGAGGGTGTTGACAATCCTCCACCACACCTGAGGTGACTGACACGTCAGAGTCAACCCTTATCCTCACACACACACATGTCAATTTCACCACCCGTCCATACGGTTAATTAAACACGGGAGTCCTGCAACGCGCCTGGAGACGATTCTTGACCGGAGATTAAATTATTTTCTTACGTCGAGAGATGAGAAAAGTTTGTGATGAAAAAAAAAAAAAAGTATTTAGCCCCGGCAATATTTCCCCAGAGAGGTCAAGTATTTATTAACCCGACTTGATCGACCCTCTTCCTTCAAACCCCTCCGTTATCTTCCAACAAATTTTTTTTTGGTTATTTTTTTTTCTGCTTATGCTTCAAGTACACTTGGGAATATTTCATGGCCTTCCCGGAGAATTTTCAGGGTATACTCACAACTCAAGAGTAGCGAGCCTGGACATGGGTAATGGTGATAAACTGTAAGCCAAAGGTTTTTGATAAAGAGAAGAATGAGAAGAAAGAAGGGAAACGAAGAAGAAAGAGAAGAAGAAGAAAGAGAAGAAAGAAGGGAAACGAAGAAGAAAGAGAAGAAGAAGAAAGAGAAGAAAGAAGGGAAACGAAGAAGAAAGAGAAGAAGAAGAAGAAAGAGAAGAACAAGAATAGGCAGAAGAATAACATATCATACAAAACCATTTTTCATTTGCCTGTCTGTTTCATCCCAAGACGAAACGAACCACTTTCGCTGTGGCACACCACAGTATGTCTTATCTCAACCATCGATAACGGTGCTTGTCGAATACAATCTCTGCTCTAGGTACAATGGTGGGCATGAGAGAGAGAGAGAGAGAGAGAGAGAGAGAGAGAGAGAGAGGTTACAGGCACAATATATAAGCCGACATGACCCCGGCTGTGGGGGGGTAACCCTCATTGGGCGGGGTATGTGGGCGTATCCCAGCACAAAGCTGTGCTTGCAACCTTAAAATGTGGGGGACAAATACACACGTAGGACTGTATGGACACGTGGTTCTCCTAGGATGTGGATATGTCTCTCTACCATGGCACGGAATCCTACATACGCTTCCGTAACGATATATATATATATATATATATATATATATATATATATATATATATATATATAGAAAGCCCTTATTCCTGGGGATAGGGAGAAAGAATACTTCCCACGTATTCCCTGCGTGTCGTAGAAGGCGACTAAAAGGGTAGGGAGCGAGGGGCTGGAAATCCTCTCGTCCCTTTTTTTCTATTCTTGATTTAAAAAAAAAAAAAAAAAAAAGAAGGGGGCCAAGTGAGGATATTACATATCAGACGCAGTCCTTTGTTCTTCACGCTACCTCGATAACGAGGGAAATGGCGAATATGTATGAAATATTAAAAGCCCTAATCAAGGCCATTTCATTAATGATATTATATATATATATATATATATATATATATATATATATATATTATATATATATATATATATATATATATATATATATATATATATATACCTTTGACTAACCCATTCCATTGACCATAACACTGCACCCAATAACCATGATTCGAACCATGTTCTCGACCCTGGTCGACCGGTCCGTGCGTGCACAACGGTCAGCGAAGCTAACCATTCCACCACGGACGTTCATTCGTATCGTTCGTCATTCGTATTTTTTTCTCTACTTTTTTTTCTACATGTATAATGAAATTCACTGCAATGGTATTAGTTGATATTTTTTTTTTCTTACTTTATGCTCCGTATGTTAGTATCGGAGATATGCCAGCACTGAGGTATAGCAAAGGTTATATCCGGTTATAACGGTTGTGGCCGGTTATAACGGTTGTGGCCGGTTATAACAGTTGTAACCGGTTATAACGGTTGTAACCGGTTATAACGGTTGTGGCCGGCTATAACAGTTGTAACCGGTTATAACGGTTGTAACCTGTTATAACGGTTGTGGCCGGTTATAACGGTTGTGGCCGGTTATAACAGTTGTAACCGGTTATAACAGTTGTAACCGGTTATAACGGTTGTAACCGGTTATAACGGGTGTAACCGGTTATAACAGTTGTAACCTGTTATAACGGTTGTGGTCGGTTATAACGGTTGTGGCCGGTTATAACGGTTGTAACCGGTTATAACAGTTGTAACCGGTTATACCGGTTGTGGCCGGTTATTACTGTTGTAACGTATGCCACGGTATTGGCAGGGGTGCTAAACAGAGTGCTTTAAGAAGGCACCAGTGTGGTAATACAGGAGAGCGCTGTATGGTGTCTTAAAGTTGCGAGAGATTAAATAAAACAAGACAGTCTAAACTATGTTACCATCTTCAAACCTATGTACAAGTGAGGCAGGAAGACAAGACCCTTATCTACCTATGGCAAAAGGAATGGCACTAGACAGTCACTGAAGTGCTAGGCTCACACTGTAACGCCGTCACTCACCCTACCCAAGCAACCACAGATAGATAGATAGAGAGAGAGAGAGAGAGAGAGAGAGAGAGAGAGAGAGAGAGAGAGAGAGAGAGAGAGAGAGAGATAGATAGATAGATAGATAGATAGATAGATAGATAGATAGATAGATAGAGAGAGAGAGAGAGAGAGAGGCAGGGTAAGGGGAGACCTGTGTTTACGTATTAACGTGCGTCTGTCTGATATGCGACCGATGTGGTGAACCAGCTGGTATTATCTGCCAGGGTCCCATCAGATAAATGGCAGAGTCGATACCATTTGAAGGGGGGGGATTGGGGTGGGGGTGAGTGAGTGGGGGTGGAGGAGGAGAGGTGACCTGGCTTGGCCCGCTGCCAGGCCAGGCCAGGCCGGGCCTTATTGAACCCTTGGCCCAGGAGGGGCCCAGACCCCCCCAATCCCCAACCACCAACGCAACCACCCCGCCCCCCCTTCCTCTCCCCCACCCACATACGGCAGCTCTCAAAGCAAGATGGGGGGGTACGAAGTGGGGGTTGGGTTGGGGGGGTGTAACGAGTTTGGCATTTGGGCAAGCACTGGTCTTGTGGTGATGTGAAAGAACGAAACCCTCGTACTGCAGTGATGAGCGAAGACACTGTTGATGCAAGGGGTGAAGACGAGAAGACACTGTTGATGCAGGGGTGATGACGAGAAGACACTGTTGATGCAAGGGGTGATGACGAGAAGACACTGTTGATGCAGGGGTGATGACGAGAAGACACTGTTGGCGTGGGGGTGATGACGAGAAGACACTGTTGATGCAAGGGGTGATGACGAGAAGACACTGTTGATGCAGGGGTGATGACGAGAAGACACTGTTGATGCAGGGGGTGATGACGGGAAGACACTGTTGATGCAGGGGTGATGACGGGAAGACACTGTTGATGCAGGGGTGATGACGGGAAGACACTGTTGATGCAGGGGTGATGACGGGAAGACACTGTTGATGCAGGGGTGATGACGAGAAGACACTGTTGATGCAGGGGTGATGACGGGAAGACACTGTTGATGCAGGGGTGATGACGGGAAGACACTGTTGATGCAGGGGTGATGACGGGAAGACACTGTTGATGCAGGGGTGATGACGAGAAGACACTGTTGATGCAGGGGTGATGACGGGAAGACACTGTTGATGCAGGGGTGATGACGGGAAGACACTGTTGATGCAGGGGTGATGACGAGAAGACACTGTTGATGCAGGGGTGATGACGGGAAGACACTGTTGATGCAGGGGTGATGACGGGAAGACACTGTTGATGCAGGGGTGATGACGAGAAGACACTGTTGATGCAGGGGTGATGACGAGAAGACACTGTTGATGCAAGGGGTGATGACGAGAAGACACTGTTGATGCAGGGGTGATGACGAGAAGACACTGTTGATGCAGGGGTGATGACGAGAAGACACTGTTGATGCAGGGGTGATGACGAGAAGACACTGTTGATGCAGGGGTGATGACGAGAAGACACTGTTGGCGTGGGGGTGATGACTGTTGGTGTGGGGGGGGATGATGAGGGAAGACACTGTTGGCGTGGGGGTGATGACTGTTGGTGTGGGGGGATGATGATGACGGGAAGACACTGTTGGTGTGGGGATGATGACTGTTGGTGTGGGGGGGGATGATGAGGGAAGACACTGTTGGTGTGGGGGTGATCGACTGTTGGTGTGGGGGGGATGATGAGGGAAGACACTGTTGGTGTGGGGGTGATGACTGTTGGTGTGGGGGGATGATGAGGGAAGACACTGTTGGTGTGGGGGTGATCGACTGTTGGTGTGGGGGGATGATGAGGGAGGACACTGTTGGTGTGGGGATGATGACTGTTGGTGTGGGGGGGGATGATGAGGGAGGACACTGTTGGTGTGGGGATGATGACTGTTGGTGTGGGGGGGGATGATGAGGGAAGACACTGTTGGTGTGGGGGTGATCGACTGTTGGTGTGGGGGGATGATGATGACGGGAAGACACTGTTGGCGTGGGGGTGATGACTGTTGGTGTGGGGGGGGATGATGACGGGAAGACACTGTTGGCGTGGGGGATGATGAGGGGAGACACTGTTGGTGTGGGGGATGATGAGGGGAGACACTGTTGGTGTGGGGGATGATGAGGGGAGACACTGTTGGTGTGGGGGATGATGAGGGGAGACACTGTTGGTGTGGGGGATGATGAGGGGAGACACTGTTGGCGTGGGGGATGATACGGCAGCAGGATAAAAGGTACACGTTTTTGGTGTCAGGATGATCATTAGGGAACCAGATAAGGGGAAAAAAATATTTGATATCGATGTTATGAGGGGAAAGTAACGTAACGATGAGGGGTAACAATGGTGGTGTAGTGATGAAGAGACACTTCAGTGGTGTTGTGATAAAGGGGAAACACTGATGCTGTAGCTGTGAGGGGAAACATCCCTGATGTAACTGAGGGGAACATCCCTCCGGTGCATCTGTGAGGGGAACCTCCCTTATATAGCTGTGAGGGGAAACATCCCTGATGTAGCTGTGAGGGAAAACATCCTAGATGTAACTGAGGGGAACATCCCTCCGGCGCGTCTGTGAGGGGAAACCTCCCTGACGTAGCTGTGAGGGGAAACATCCCTAATGAGGCTGTGAGGTGGTGGGGAAACAATATTCTTACCGCGATGAGTACAAACACTGGTGGCGATGAGGAGGTGATGAGAGCCATGTATACAATGAGGCGGACACGTAGTACGTGTAGCGATCATGAGGGAACATCACTGATGTAATGAGGAGGGAGGGGAGGTTGAAGGGGGGGAGGGGATAAGAACTTCTGATGAGGGGGTGTAGTGAGGGGGGCGACGCAGCTGGAGCGATCATGAGGAGGGACCACTTTCCACCGAGGCAAGGACGCAACCTGCTCGCGTTGTGGGGATGGTAACATGACCAAAGGCGAGGTCATGAGTTGAGGGAAACACGGCACTGCCGGTGAGGTCATGAGACGGGGAGAGAGAGAGAGAGAGAGAGAGAGAGAGAGAGAGAGACACTGCACGGTGAGGTCATGAGACGGGGAGAGAGAGAGAGAGAGAGAGAGAGAGAGAGAGAGAGAGAGAGAGAGAGAGAGAGAGAGAGAGAGAGACACTGCACGGTGAGGTCATGAGACGGAGAGAGAGAGAGAGAGAGAGAGAGAGAGAGAGAGAGAGAGAGAGAGAGAGAGAGAGAGAGAGAGAGAGAGACACTGCACGGTGAGGTCATGAGACGGGGAGAGAGAGAGAGAGAGAGAGAGAGAGAGAGAGAGAGAGAGAGAGAGAGAGAGAGAGAGAGAGAGAGACTGCACGGTGAGGTCATGAGACGGAGAGAGAGAGAGAGAGAGAGAGAGAGAGAGAGAGAGAGAGACACTGCACGGTGAGGTCATGAGACGGGGAGAGAGAGAGAGCGAGACTGCACGGCGAGGTCATGAGGGACAAAATCATGCTAAGCGAGACCATGAAACAGGACCACCACACACACCACTGCTGGTGAGGTCATCAGGGAGGGACCATGGGTCCGCCTCGTTCTACCGCAGATAATGTTAACATCCCGATGACACCCCGAGACCTTAGACGCGTGTCTAAACTATACGATCGTCGACCATAGCAGCAACATAACGCAAGGTACGGCGTCATGCCCCACTTAAAAGAAAATAATAATGGACGTGCAGAGAGTTAATGTGGTCCCATACGAGAAATAGAATTAGCGCAACAGTTCTGCCTCGATTACGTAATTTTGAGAGCATACAAAGGTCTATTATAATCTGACTAAATCTCCTTCCTTGTGTATTTTGTCATACGTGGGGGGGGGGGGGGGGGGTGTTTGCACAGTTAGGACTGCGCCAATCACGAGGGTGCCATAGGACGACGTCATACCAATCGAGGGCCAAATAATTGACTGATAAACTAATTATCTCGCTGATAATTGATAGCGGAATACATGCAGCAAATTAAGCGTTTTTTGTTTGTTTTTGTTTTTTTTCAATCCTTTTCGGATTACGGTCGTTCATACGACTATCGTATGAAACGATGCAATTCCCTTTCATTCAGAATCGGCTCCTGGGTTCAAAAAAATTGCCTTAGAGTGGTAGTGGGTTCTTTGTTAGCAAGTTCTAAGGCCTTTGTTAGCATGCTGTGTGTGTAGTTGTAAGGCCTTTGTTAGCACGCTCTGTGTGTAGTTCTAAGGCCTTTGTTAGCACGCTCTGTGTGTAGTTCTAAGGCCTTTGTTAGCATGCTGTGTGTGTAGTTGTAAGGCCTTTGTTAGCACGCTCTGTGTGTAGTTCTAAGGCCTTTGTTAGCATGCTGTGTGTGTAGTTCTAAGGCCTTTTATCACGCTGTGAGTAGTTGTAAGGCCATTGTTACCATGATGTGGGAGTTGTAAAGGCCTTTGTTAGCACTGTGTTAGAATTGTTATCAAGAATGGTTATCAAGTTTTTGTTACGAGCGTTAGAATTGGTTGCCAGGCCTTCTCATTATGAAGCGACTGGCTCTCAAGTCTTCTGTTACCATGTCGTAACGGAGTGAGTGTGACGGAGCTAGGTTGTTGTGACGGAGTGAGTGTATGTGACGGTGCCAGGATGTTGTGACGGAGTGTGTGTGTATGTGACGGTGCCAGGATGTTGTGACGGAGTGTGTGTGACGGTGCCAGGATGTGGTGACGGAGTGTATGTGACGGTGCCAGGATGTTGTGACGGAGTGTGTGTGACGGTGCCAGGATGTGGTGACGGAGTGTGTGTGTATGTGACGGTGCCAGGATGTTGTGATGGAGTGTGTGTCACGGTGCCTGACGGAGTGTGCGTGACAGTGCCAGGATGTGGTGACGGAGTGTGTGTGTGACGGTGCCAGAACGCTGTGACTATGGAAGTACGATGATGTTAGCATTGTGTGATGGTGGGAACATGGCGGTGTTTGTACGTCAGTAAACAGCTGTTTAAAAGCCTGGTTAGGAGTCGTTCACCGAATCATAAATTTCTATGATAACTCTAAGATGATACCACATAGTGAACAATAATGATGCTGATACAACTATAAGAGATCATACAACAGGATTATGAAGGAAAGTATAAAAGGCAAGAGAGTACATTGGATCCTTTCCAGTCTGCTTGTGTGTAATTGGGGGGCGATCAGAAACGCATGTTTAAAAAGTTAAGCAATGGAAGAAAAGCAAGCAGATGTTCTGTGGGGGCGATCAGAAACACATGTTTAAAAAAATAGGCAATGGAAGAAACGCAAGCAGATATTCTTGGGAGAAACACCTGCGAAACGATTATGGATGTGGAGCAGACATGAATACGAGGCAAAAACATTTGTTAGATTTATTGTTGAGGGTGTTTACGGTGTTTCACTTGATCTCATTGGTACATATAAACCTCCATGTCAACATCCTTCTTGAAGAAAAAGTACTTTGCTTCATTCAAAAAAGAAGCAAAAGTGTTTGCTCTCGAGTCCGTCGTATCTGACAGTACGAATAAAAGCAAGACATATCTAGCGTTAAACAGCTGCTGTGATCGAGAACGTCAAAAGCCTTTGATAACTTTAATTACGTATATCAAATTACCTCTTAAAAATTCTCTTTCCTAAGCTAAATGGATTGAAGTCATCTAGCCAGCTGGCATATGAATTTTCCAAGTCCGAGAATCATTTTTTTGTTATTTGCGTCTGTAACTGTCTACATTCCGTCTTCCTTTCCAAGAAGGTGTTCCATACTGAAGAGAATAGTGAAGGTGGGGACGGACCACTGAATTATGGAGAGTGAGGATTGGTTCCTGGACAGAATATTGAAGATAAGGACGCACCAGTGAATCATCGAAGAGCAAAGATTGGTTCTAGAACTTGAATTTGAATACCTATCTATAGATCCTTGAACCTTTACACATTGCCTCTGCTGCTTACTTGGATTTAGGTCGAGACACTTATACACACAAGACCTTCTCTTCATTGACCTTATGTAGCTCAGCAGGATTCGTACTGTAGCTACTCATCTCGTTTTTATTAACGACGTGCAAGACTTTGCACTTATCGATATCAAAATTCATTCATTGGCCACTTGTGAACCCAGGCGATGTCTGCTTGTAGAAGTCAGAAATTCATTTTCTTGTCGCAGATTTTACTTTCTAAATCAATTTCGTCTGCAGTCTTACATATATACCTTACACCGCAGCCCCTTATCCATGTTATCAATATATAATATATGAGAAAAAGAACCTGTCCCAGAACTGCTCCCTGGGGCACACCACTTGCTACGTCCATTACCAACTCTCCGTCTATGGCAAGTCGAGCAATATCCTACCCACCGATGACCAAAACCTCCTCTCTATACCGTGTGACTTAAAAAATTTTTGCTATAAAAACCTTTGACGAGGGATTATGTAAAATGCCTTCGCCTTCGGAAATCAATTTGCTTTTACCATCAACCGCTTCCCTTCCAGCATACGTGTTCATTATGCCATTAAAGAATTCGGATCACTGTCAGACACGAGCGATTTCGTCGAAAGACCAGCAAAACGGTGTTCTTCTGACAGATAAACATTCTTGTATCATACACGAGGGAAAAAAAATAAAAAAAAACACGAAGCATTATCATCCCGGTTGGTTCTGGTGAATTTTGGAGTGATCATATCGACTCAGCGTTGCCTCTGTAGGGATGGTGAACGTGAATACGAGACAGGTTTCCTAATCATCACGTCAGCCACACTTTATGGGCATCTCCCTCGTAATATGAAATCATTATGGCGAGGAAATGGAGCTCACTATAATATCATGACAGCAGGACGAACAATATGACGGCCAGCCCAGTGGACACAACGTAGTAGCTGCCGAGGACTGTGTTATCCATAGGGTTATATATATATATATATATATATATATATATATATATATATATATATATATATATATATATATATATAGAGAGAGAGAGAGAGAGAGAGAGAGAGAGAGAGAGAGAGACTGACTATAAATATAGATTCAACCGACCTTATGCTACTGAATTACGATTTCAAACGTTGCAAAGAAAAGAAAAAAAATGCGTGCGGGCCTTCTCTCTCTCTCTCTCTCTCTCTCTCTCTCTCTCTCTCTCTCTCCCCCTAGAAAAAAAAAAAAACCTATTGCTGCGGTAATCCCGAGTGAAGAAATGGCTCTCGTGCTGAATACTCGTTACCTGGCACCTCTCCTCCTCCTCCCACGGGATACAGAAATTACCTTCACCACCGCCACCACCACCTCGTGCCCTTAACGGAGGGCCCGCCCCCCCGTTACCTTCTCCAACCCCGCCCCTCGGCCCATGTAAAGCTCCCCACTCACCCTTTTGCTAAGGGCTGAGAGGGTCCAGACTTCAGAAGACCTGTTTCTGACACCACATATGCTAGTCTGATACGGAGAGTCGAGGTCAAATGTTAAACACTCGTGAGGGGAGAATGATGTAAACATTATTGATGATTTGATTTTTTTGGGGGGGAAAAGTTACGTGTACGTGTCATTACCCAATCACCAATTTCATGGTCATGTGATTGTAATTCCTCTAATCACAGAGCAGGGAACTCTCGTGGGTGACAAGAGAATCTCGGGTCTTAATTCCTTAAATTTCCTCCAAAATCGAATTGGCATAAAAGTATCCCTTCATGAATAATAATGATACGACGCGAAAATATTAATCAAATTTGTTCGTCTTCAAAGAAAAAAAAATGCAATCAATGAAAAAACAATATACATTGTATAAAGATATCAAATAAATCCAAATACGATATATATATATATATATATATATATATATATATATATATATATATATATATATATATATATATATATATATATTACAATCCCTAGGGATAGGGGAGAAAGAATATTTCCCACGTATTCACAGCGTGTCGTAGAAGGCGATTAAAAGGGGAGGGAGCGGGGAGACACTGGAAATCCTCCCATCCTGTTTTAACTTTTCCAAAATAAGGAATAGACAAGGGGGCCAAGTGAGGATAGTCCCTCTAAAGCTCAGTCCTCTGTTCTTGCCGGTACCTCGCTACTCCGGGAAACGGCGAATATGTATAGAAAAAAAGGAAATAAGGATTACTGAAAGATCTTTACAATACAATAGGTTGGATTTACGCATCTAATTCCCCCAGATCCCCCAGACACATGAAAACAATAATACATCATAATACAGCCAGCTAGCATGCCCTTGTCGAACGCCTAAACTGACATGTTTTATATTGGCTAAGTTTTGCATGCCCTTGTCGAACGCCTAAGCTGACATGTTTTACATTGGCTAAGTTTTGCATGCCCTTGTCGAACACCTAAGCCGAGATGTTTAATATTGGCTAAGAGCATCTGACTTACGAGGCATCGCATACCTAACTCCAGTGTTCACATTCTCGTAGAAGCGAGATCAAAATGGAAGGACCATAATCAGCACACACACACACACACACACAATTCCCCGATGCAGTATTGGGATGAAGGATCAATCCTCAGTGCTAACTGTGGAATATCTTTCTCACGTCAGACAGCTTTTTTAAAAGTCAACTGAATTTTTATTTTCCTCAAGTTAACGCGTATATATTTATCTTTCCTCTTCGTTTATGATGAACAAGCAGGAAGGAAAAGGTATTACAGTATCCTCGCACACACACACACACACACACACACACACACACACACACACACACACAATCTACTGACGAACTAACCCCAAATGGTTGGATGAACATTTGGTTTGGCTCTGAGCCAGATTGTGTGGAGTGGGGCTCGAGAACACGCCTATGAAACTCGAGAGAGTGGGTTTCCAGCTATATATTAGTATTCATGTGTATGGTTGTGTGTGTGTCTGTGTGTGTGTGTGTTCAGGCCTAGCTACATAGTTATAATGCGTACGGCTATACAATGATTGGGTCATGTGTAGATCTATATGCTAAATACACATATATGTATGTGTATGCATAAATACTGTGTATTATATATATATATATATATATATATATATATATATATATATATATATATATATATATATATATATATATATATATATTGCGTCTGCTTGTATATACGGTGCAACTCTATCCAGAGAGCAGATGTTTGCATGGTATCTAAACATAAAGACTAGGTTCGTATTAATGAACACATGATACGCACGCTTCTGTGGATATTATATAATCTAAATACACTTTTATATGTATATAACATGTGCGCTACATACTGATATCCATCTATCCACATATTCACAGATGTGTGCTGAAGTGATGTACATATATAACCCCAAGAAAAAGAATATATATATATATATATATATATATATATATATATATATATATATATATATATATATATATATATACACACACACACGAAGCTAACCTGATTCTGAATGTTTTTGTAACAAAAATGTCTATACAATTTGCGTATACAAATCTTCACAGAAACACACCAATTTCAGTGATCAAAAACATAAGAATAAACAGACATTTTGCAACCACAGGGACACCTAATCTATCCTCTCCCCTACCTGTCTATTTTTTCCCTTCATTTCCCCCTTCCCCTACACACGCACACACACACACCCCTCGCACGTCAGCGGATGCATCAGAGTCCAACATTAGCAGAGGTGGGGGCTGTGGGGCTGGGTGTTTCAAGCGACCACATCTCATCACTAAGGAAACATGGCTGGGCCTTCGTTCCGTCGAGGAGAGCAGAGATGCCGGTGTTATAAGCTGGTTTAAGTAAGAGGTAAGTGGGATTGGTGATAGGGTTGGTATGAGAGGGAAAGGATGGATATGGAAGAGAGTGGCGGCTGTAGGTTGTTAAAACGTAGAGCGAGAGAAGAGAACGCTGCGTGGAGAAGCGAGAGATCACGTGTACTGACAGACACTACCGTACGTAGGAGGGTAAGTTGGTCAGCAAAGATAGAAAGCAGCTCTATAAAGCACAGACCAAGAACGGAGAACACTAGAAACAAAAGATATATATGTATCGTACAGTCGCTGGTATTAAACCACCACCACACGAAACTTCTATTCGTATATGCCACCACCACACGAAATTTCCATTCGTATATGCCACCACCACACGAAACTTCCATTCGTATATGCCACCACCACACGAAACTTCTCTTCGTAAGACGAATAATCCATCTTTGTGAAAGTTGTCAACACTCTCGTACCTGTGAATGAATAATTTGGATGATAAAGCGATTTACATGAATCATAACTACAAAATAAAAGCTTAAGCTTATCATTAATTAAAAGTTTTGAGTTTGAATCATTATAACCAAGGAGGCTTTACTGAACGACTGAAAAACTAAACAACTTCAGCCTCGCATCGAACCACTCCGTAATCATAAATATGCAACGATATATCAGAACTCATCGTATACATCATAATCCACTGGGAGAATTTGAATTAGCATCAACATCCCTTCTCATAAACATGGTCTCGATCCACTGGAAGACTTTCATTCGTGTATTACCCCAAAGCTTGTGGTGAATCATGGTGCCACTTACAACTCCTTTCCCATGACCCCCCTGATCCAGGACTATCTTTATGGCAAAGGTTTTTGGACATTTACAGTGACTACTGTACTCCCTATTCTTTCCATACAGATCTAACAGGAACAAGATTCATTTACAGGTACAAGCGTAAGTGTCCCTAGAATCCACAAACATATAGCAACTCCACACGTAAGAAGTTATTTACCTTCGTTGATAAGTAAAGGCTTAAGGAGGATCTTACCCATACCAAAAGCGCCCGTCTTTCCCTGCTTCCGCGTGGAAAGCTGTCTTGAAAGTGTAACTGGCCAATAAAAGGGGTCCTGGGGTTGCATAATAATAATAATAATAATGATAATAATAATAATAATAAAACTTTCATCTTCATTATGGAACCACTCCGTTTTGAACCTGCACACGGAAGATCAAGTATATCACACGGCCTGTCCACCAACTGCCATGTGGGATACAGAAGAGTCACAAGCCGAAGGAACCTGGAGCAATGATCAACATGTGAGGTGCATATCGAACCGATCCTCCTCCGTCTTCACGTATACATTACACGATGCACATCCACATACTAACGCATGACAGCAAGCTTTCGCATGGACAGAGTCTACGAGGCCTGAAGCACCATGGTTATGGTAGCGGATCCTACCTACACATCAGTCAGCTTGGTGCTATGAGCAGAAGAGGTACAAGCTGGGTAGATCAGCAGAGAGCTAACTGCTACCCAGAGGGTGGTTGGAACCCCGACAACAGGTAAACAAAGACGCATTCAACCCTCTGTGTACTCATTCCCCCCCTTGCGCTTGAATAGCTCCCATTTCCAAACAATAAGAAAAAAAATTTGTTCTTCGAACAAACATGGGGTTAGGTCGGCACAGAAAGCACATAACGATACGACCGAAAGCGACCTTATACGCTAACGTCGCTAACATGCTGACGTAGTTGCCTTTAGCATATGGGAGTAAATTCAGCCAATCTTGTACATACATTGTCCATGATGGCAGAAACCTTTACACACATCACGGGTCGGATTCGCATCCTGGGTAGGAGTCGGGTCATCTGGGCGACCGACAGGTGGCTATGTTTCTTTTCACTTGCGTGTGGCCGAGGTGGTAGGACTCCCTATCCAGGGTTTGAATCCAACCCATGTTGTGTGTGTGTGTGTGTGTGTGTGTGTGTGTGTGTGTGTCTGGGCAAATATCTGACGAGAGTGATGTCAGCTTTTCACACGGTATGCGTGTCAAGAAAGCACCAGTGTTGCAGTTCTTAAATTCCCTACCACACTCATGATATTATTCGTCTTGACAATTAAATCGTCGAACACGAAGGAACGATCCTGAAGCACGATATATACAACCCTTGAACACAACAATACGACTCTCGAGGACGACGATCGAGCCTTTGAGCACGACTGTTACCCCCCCCCCCCCCCCTCTTTAAGCATGAGAGAACGACCCTTGAACACGACGCCTACGACCCCTGAGCACGACGTTACGATCGCTGGCGACGATATGATCTTTGACCAGTCGTCCTTCAAGGTCACAACGTAGTGCTCAAGGGTTGGACCATCGTCCTTGTAAGGGCTAAACTATACATCAACATACACATAAGACCTGGAAATAATAGTAATCCTTCAAGTCAACCAACGCAAATATTGACCATTTCGCAAAGATACGAGAAAAACAAAATGTAGAGGTTCAAATCCACCTCACCTAGTCCACAGCTCAAGTTGATACCAGGGTTTCCATTAACCGCTTGGAACATTACATCCGCGTTGACTTCCTCCTCTCTAGCACATGCGACTTTCGGTCGAACACAGGGTCGCCTGGAAGGCTTGTGGACTGATGCAGGAACCCCCTTGGCCTCTCCGCTCACCCACCACATTACCCTCAACAGGCATCCAACACACGCTCACACAACGGGGTCACCGCAGCTCCAACAATGCCCCATGACTGCCATGTACCGCTTTACTTCCCCTCTGTATTACTAACGATCCTTCATGCTGTGCAAAAACACCCGCCTCCTATTTACCTCCACTTCGTGAAAGACTAAACAATAGACGCGTGATATTACACTCCAGGCACAGCAACAGTCTCAATTGGAAAATGTTCAATCGTTCTTTTCACAAAGTTATTGGTTTATGTCTGTGAGGATGCGGGCAGGCAGGTAAGCAAGCTAGGGGGGGGCGCAGGCAGGCACGCACGCTGGAAGGGTAGGCAGGGAAGCTGGAAGGTCAGGCAAGCTAAAGGTTGCAAAGTTAATCCAGTCACATCCACACTCCCACCCCGAGATCCCCTAACATTCTAAAGCAATTTTGGATTGACGATTTATGCCCAGGGAAAAGCCAGAGTAAATTGCTTCCGGTCAGAAAGGCCTTCCATGGATCGAGGTTTACGAAGCTGGAAAAAACTTGAACACTGAATTTTGACAGCTTCTGTAGCTAAGGGAAGGTTCGTAGGCACTGTGTAGTCATCAAAGGGTGATGGGTGGCATCAAACGGGTACGGAAAACTTATGGGTGCCAAAGGGTCAAAGTGAGTGTTGAAAAGCCTGCGTTGGTGATGAACAAACAAAGCTGGTGCTGGAAACTTCATATAGTTCACTTCAATACTTTTCGGCCGACTCGAAGATACACACATGGGCCTGGCAGATCATACTGGTAGTATAAACACTAGTTAGAGTCCCATCCAAGGCCATAAGGGGTTGAAACCCTTAGGCAAGCACTGGAAGTGCTGGATGCTACTACATCTGCGTCCTGGAAGAAGTGATGAAGTGGTGGAATTCCAATATGAATAGCTGGAAAGCTAAAGAATGCTCAGGGGATCGTATATATGGTAAATATATAGGATGTGGGTAGTTGAGAACTCTCACAGGTCGGGGCTGGAATGGAAAATGTATGGTGCTGGAAGAACTTCAGAGCAGTTTCATCCTTGAGAGATTATATCTTCACGTTCAGCTTTTATCTTGGAAGGTCTTCTGCTATCCAAACACACGTCAAGGAAATTCCAAGAGTTAAGGAACAAGTTTTGAGATGACCATTCGAGTTTGTTTCCTGCTGGAGGACTAAGACGCACGGAAGAGCAACTCGATGACCAGATTACTGAAGAAATTACATTTTGGTGAGCCTGGAACACTGGTCTGGAAATGAGTGTATATATATATATATATATATATATATATATATATATATATATATATATATATATATATGAGCCCAAGAGGAAAAGTCCCTGGGAAAGTAAAAAAAAAAAAAGAAAAAAATGGAAGGGAGGATTTCCAAACTCCCGCTCCCTCCCCTTTTACGACACAGGGAATACGTGGGAAGTATTCTTTCTCCCCAATCCCCTGGGATATATATATATATATATATATATATATATATATATATATATATATATATATATATAGACTATCAGGTTCGAACTTCTACATTTCTTGTTGGAAGCTAAAGTAGTTCCTACGCTTATACAGGAAACACATTAATATGTGAACCGAGATAAAAATATTTCCTATTGTACTAAATGACGTCAGTGTCATTGAACGAGGAAAGATATGTGCTGTGAGGAGAGGAAACATTCCTAATTGTCGACAGATTCAAATCCCTACGAGAGTTTGACTATAATTTCTTGCCGTCAAGGAAACACACACAAAAAAAAAAATGAATTAAAATAAAATCTGACAGAAAAGCTTTCCCTATAATTTCTCTCGAAAATTGAAGAGGAGAAGCTGTAGGTCTGTGGGTATAAACAACAAATAAAAGACTCTCTCTCTCCATATGGACCTCACATCCCTGCTGGGTCAACTCGCGTCATTGTAAATAAAAGAAAATCTCTGACCCGCCGAGTATTTTATTTTTTTTTATACGACATCACATGTAAAATCCAAACGAAAGTCCTTTTCACTGCCAATGGACGGACACACACACACATATATATATATATATATATATATATATATATATATATATATATATATATATATATGTGTGTGTGTGTGTGTGTGTGTGTGTCTGTGTGTGTGTTTTATACATTGTTGTATCCCGCGTTGCGTTTGGAAAAGACAAAGAACGGCCTCATCTGTTCGCCTCACTCCCTAGCTGTCATGTACAATGCACCGAAACCAGATTTCCTTAGCCACAGCCCAGCCCTACAGACCTGTCCTCCGTGGTTTCTCCCGGTCGCTCCTTATTCCATGGTTCAGCCCGCCCGCTGACAGCACGTCGCACCTTGTTTACCACGTCACTCCATTTCGCTCTATCCCAGGCATGTCTCACACCCTCCTGCATGTTCAGCCCCGATGACTCATAGCATCATTCATCCCATTCTTCCACCTCATCCTTGGTTTCTCTCTTCTTGTTTCCCTGAGCTTTTGATACGAATCCCATCTTAGTCGCTCCTCACTCATCCTCTCCATATGTCCAAAGCATATCAGCTCACACTCAGCTCTCATATCTACTCCCAAGTATCTTAAACCACTCCACTTCCTCTCCATTTAAACTCGCACTCCAATCAACCTCTCTCTCTCTCTCTCTCTCTCTCTCTCTCTCTCTCTCTCTCTCTCTCTCTCTCTCTCTCTCTCTCAAAAACCCAATTTCAACTCGCATTGAACTAACTTTCAGCAGTTTGACACTCAAATCTACCACCATCGCTGTGTCGTCAGCAAGAGCTATCTCGGGGAAAGGAGTGACACCTGACATCCACTGAAAGTCCTGCCCCCCCCAGCCCCCACTGCACCTCCGTCTTTTAAAAACCACCCAAGCGGGTACATCTACCTCCCTAGAGAGAGAGAGAGAGAGAGAGAGAGAGAGAGAGAGAGAGAGAAGAGAGAGAGAGAGAGAGAGAGAGAGAGAGAGAGAGAGAGAGAGAGAGGGGCCCGTCGAGACTGTACAGACCTCCTCCGTCTCTGCCATTTCATGACCCGCTGGTCCGTCGTGTGTCTCCCCCGTGCGTGTGTGTGGCTCTCCTCTCCTTCAGATATCTATCCAACAGGCCACCTCTTGAAGCGTCCTTGTTCTCATACTGAATCCTCCACCATCATATTTCATTAGGTCGGGAAATCCCCCCCCCCCTAACACACACACACACACACACACACACACTAAAACAACAGCGTCCGGACCTTCCCCAAGGACAGTCAAACTCAAAGGTAACTTACTTAAGGTTTCCCTAAAAAAAAAATCAGTAAAATTGGGTAACTTACTTAAGGTTTCCCTAAAAAAATCAGGAAAACTATGAAAGTATCCCCTTTTGTTTCGTTTTTTTTTTTACCCCATTTTCTTCATTTCTTATTAAAATTTCTACGTCATGTATACATGTGTTGGAAAAAGTTCCCAGTACAAAATTACGCTCAAGCTCCCTATACTTACGTTCAAGCTCAACCCAAAGGTTTTTATAAGCTATGGGCTGCTGTTTAATGTCATAGGAGTATCCAAAGGATGTGTGCATAAATTGTCACTGTTCTCAGCAGGGAACTGTGAAACAATTCCTATATTCTATAGATAAAAAACGGAGAAAGCCTTACATATTAGGAAACACGAAGAAATATAACAAAACCTACGAAAAATATACTTTTTTTTTTTCTGACAATCGTTCAGTTGCGGTAATGCTAACTACCATTAGCAATGACTCATATAATCAAATATTCATTAATTATTTTTTTAGCCATCGTCGGAAAATATGGTAATTAATCTATCGCATTTCTGGATTATGGTCCACTGCGGTTAATGACTTGGCTCAATAAGGCCAGTGTGTGCGGTTAAAAGGCAAGGAACTACGATGGTTAATAGCTTAACCGACTGAGTACGGTTTAGGAGTAATGAGCCGGATAATGGAATGAGCCGGATAATGCCATTCACCGAGTAGCCATCCAATGTGTAATGCGTGAGTACGTGACCGATGTGAGGTTAACGAGATGGGGGACCAACGCGCGATTAACGAGTAGCGTTAACCGCTGTGTAATGACTAAAAGTAGCCGACTTTTGCGTGTGATCGATGTTAGCCATTAACCAGCGAGCGGTTAATGAAGACACACTCAACCACAGCATGAGGCTGATTACCCAATTAGTAGAAGGGGTTAATGATGGCGGGGTGGACTGACGGCGTAACAAGCCCCCGAGATAGTTACAAACGTATGTGTATGATTTTGGCGAAGCTTAAAGTGTGTGTCTATGTATGTATGTATGTATGTATGTATGTGTGTGTGTGTCTGTACAAGAAATGTTTGTAGACATGTCACACACCAACTTGTACGCTTAAATGCAAATGAACACAAGGGAAAAATCACACACACACACACACACACACACACACACAGACACACACACACACACACAGGGGCGCCAGCTCGGGGTCGGACCAGTGTGGGTTCGAATCCTGGCCGCGGCAGTCGGTCCACAGTCAATCCCAGCCGGTCATCCTTCCCTTGTGGCTGTGGTCGATAACTGAGTACCTGGCTTGAGCTAAGATGTTTGTGTGTGTGTGTGTGTGTGTGTGTGTGTGTGTGTGTGTGTGTGTGTGTGTGTGAGTAAAAAGGAGTAGACACATCGTACATTCGTGGAAGGTCGAGAGACGAGGCAACACGAGTGTAAAAAACTCTCTCGCCTGCAACACACAACTCGTAACCAGAAACAGTAATCTCATTCAAATACCTTCTTCCCTTGTCGCTATATCAACAGTGACACTAAGCAAATTTTCGACACCCAGAGTTCGCCAGTCAATACAGTAACTCAGCCACAGAAACGCCCATGAGTGGGCTTAGCCTCTCTCTCTCTCTCTCTCTCTCTCTCTCTCTCTCTCTCTCTCTCTCTCTCTCTCTCTTTCAGCAGACCTCGAAATACTGTAGAGTTCCTATCAAAACTATGGGCCATTTTTTACATTGGACTAGTCCGGGTGTATACTGGATGTACAGAGAGTCAAAGCTTCAGTCATACGGTTCAAACGAAGTATTCACTCGTTCCGTGGGTTTCAAAGTTTCACTGCTACGAAATTCAGTGTGCATTATCTAATATCTTAAGAGGAATTTCGATAAATACTTCTGTGATTGAATGTCTAGGCAGTTAATGACATCAAGTCAACTGTACACCGAATATCATCTCTCGACATAAAACCGTTCCGATATCCTTTATTCTGCACAATGTGTTCATTCCAGGGTTGCGAAGCGGGTTTGTGGAATATTCGAACCCGTGTGGATGGTCTCAATTACGACTTGAACGATCAGTTACCCGTCCGGCAGGTGAGCTGGGTTATTGTACAGACTGACGGAGAATCGTATAATCTAATCTTCCATCGAGTTAAATTCTACGTCGAATACCACTGGAACTTCTTACACCCGACTCAAAAGGAGTAGAAGTTACCCCCACTTGCTAATGAGATGTTTACTTCACAGGCCTCACCCGAGGGTTGGTAAGAGGTATGTCATTCTCTTTATGAACCTCACCAGGCACCAGAAACAAGTACGACGCATGGCATATGCCTGACCAGCCACCAATACTAATTACGATGCCTCTTATATGCCTCACTAGGCACCAGTATAATGTATATGTTGTATGCCTTACCAGCTAGCACCAATACAATGAAACTTACATGCCTCACTAGGCATCAGAACCAAATAAAAATGACCACATGAAAAGCTGAACTGATCTGGATCTCAACTGATATTGGTTATGGCCTGAACAATGAAGATATATACATCCAGTTAACTCAATATATCCAGTACACTGGCTAGAGGAACAGAAGAACGTTGTCGAAGCTTAAGTCTATTCGAACTTTCTTATCAAATTCTAAAATATCATCTAATAACCAATACTAATATAGAGAATCTCCAAGAAACTACATCAGTGTTATGTAGTATGTGGAGCAAGAGGCAAAATACGGCACAGGAGGTTCAATATGTCGTAGAAAACGACGCATTCGATACCAGAACCAAACGAATAGGCTGCAGCTGTCGTTAATATCCATGAGGGACGTTTTATTGGAACATACGGTGACCAGTGGACCGTATGACGTGTGGCAGCAGCAGCAGCAGCAGCAGTAGTGGAAACCCACCCTTAACTCAGACCTCCTCTTCGTTTCGACCCGTGTATCTTGGCTGCCCGGTCCATCTTGGCTCGCCTAAGTGCATAGCGTCACACACTGGGCAGTGAAAATGAAATGGAGACTACAGCGTGAAGATGAAGACATAGGGCAGACTATAGCATACGTTCCGTTGAACTATATAATACATTTGAGGATAATGACCTCAAGCAGAGTGAGCAGTACACAGCAGTAGTAAAGAAATGGTTATGAAAATTTGAAACTTCACTGAAAGGGATTCGAACACAAGTCTGAGAAAGTAATCGTCACTTTTAACATTTCACCGACGCGTCTTTGTTTTGGTGGCCATAATTCGAAAGGCCGAAAAGGATATCAAAACAGCACAGACAGAGTCGAAATCAAATGATTCCCGGTCTGAGAAACAGAGCCAATGACATCAGCCAATCTAAACTTCAGGGAAGGCAAAGAGAGGTTAAGCGGGGATTTAACACATCCATTCAGAATGATCAGAGCAACAGATAATCTTGAACTCAACAGCCACTTCCAGCTGGGTTAAGTCTGATGACCTCTTTCACTGCTAAGAAGAGAAACACGTAGGCGAAGTGTGGGTTTTTTCTTCGAATGAGGTGAAGCAAGTTTTCCTTCATCGGATTTTTGGGGTAACGTTAAGAAAAGACTTACCAAAAACAGTACATGGAAATAACGCTATAAATACGTTAAAAAAAAAGACGACGAATAACTCGCTTCAAGTTCATGACTACCCACGACCTACGTAGTTTAAAAAAATTCTCTCCAAGTCAATTCGGTGCAAATCACTAATATCCGACCTTGCATATTCCCACTCACTGTTTATATAGAGCAATCTGATCAAGGAGAAATTAAGAGATGATCACGACTAGATTGTCCTGATTATGATATTGCGCCATTAACTTAATACACTGTTCAAACACCCATAATTAGAGGCATGACGGAAAGCGTTCCTCTGTCCACGACAGGAGACGGATCAGTAAAATAAACCGCCCGTCAGATAGAGAAAGTCCGGAGACTGACATATAGCCCACCTCATAAATAATTTGTCAAGTGTAATAGAATTCCGACTATGGCCAGAGTGGAAAGAACGGTTTCTATTGGTTAAGTAAACACAAGCACTAGACCTTTATATAGCCCTCTGGTGACATAAGTATTAACATTGAAGTTGATTTATTATTGTTTATCTTTGCTCCCATACAACTACAACGTTTTCTTAGTTTATTACAGGGTAATGGAGGTTATACCATTTATTTACGTAGCGATTCACTAAACTACCTTAAAGCACTTGGTCGATTCCTTAGTCTGTGTATGTACGTCTTAATGACATTAAAGATCACTACAAGGGGTATATCTTATGCAGCGAGAGCCTTATATAATATATATATATATATATATATATATATATATATATATATATATATATATATATATATATATATATATATATCCTTAGAATTATCTTAAACCACTGAGAACATTTAAAATTTACGCCTAGTTTATATTTTGACCTCAACGGCCTTTTACATCAACCCTGGCAGTTGTTGGGCCAAAAGAACAAATATGTGAACTAACCATCATCGTGATCCAACTTTGTTATAATGCCAAATGTAAGTGCAATCTCTACGTTGATCTTGTGGGTTATCAATATGGTAAACGATGCATACGACACCTACTGAAGTTAACAACACAAAAAAAAACACTGCATTTGTTTTTTTGGCCTCCTCCTGCATCTGGTACTGGGGAACATATCCAACGTGTGGACTAGATTCGGGAATTCTTAAAGTGGCACACACACACACACACACACGGGCACCAGCCGTGTAGGGATTAGCGTTACAGACTATGAGTCAGCACAGGCTAGACCGCGGTCGGATTCACATGGGTTTCGAATGCACATAACAGCCACATCCCATAGTCTGGTCTACTGTCAAGACCTGAATGCGATTACGATCCTATTGACGGATTCTTGTCTTGTAGCTTTTAATACCACTGTCCAGTGAAATATTGGTACGTTTTATGTTCTTATAATACTGTTTAACTTCGTATTCACATGTACCTTTTGAAGAAAAAAATTTATCAGTATCTTAATCCTTAACTATTCAAACCTTTAAGTGGTTGACTAGTATTCTCACAAAGGAATCAGTTGACCTCATCAAGGTCAAAACCCCCTTTGGGTTACTATAATTCGGGGGAACCCAAGATTCTCGAGGTACTTTGTTTACAAATAACCTTTTGTTAACCTCACTCTACTGCGCCAGCCCCCAACCATCACTCACCCGCCCAGTGTGGTGGCTGCTGGTTCTCACGGAGGCGCCTCTGGTGGTATTAATTCTTCCTCGAGCCTAGCAAAAAAACGCAAGGATTCCACATGTTCCACACACACACACGCCCTCAGTGGCATGACCAGCGAGGCCTCCACATGTTCCTCACACACCTGCACATGCTCCTCACATATGCCCATCATGGGACGTACAACGTTTACGCTTTGCAAACGTTGCCAAAACATTTACCCCAGAGTGGGACGACCAGCCTCTTTTTCCATATTCGACCAGGTTTTGATGTTTCCTTTTGGCTCCCGTCTCGTAAATAACTCTTTTACAACGCTAATGAGCTCTACTCCCCATGATCAAAGGCCGATCTGCCTCCAGCATAAACTGAAATCAAGCATGACAAGATCAGTGAAATTTCAGGGTGGAGAGAGAGAGAGAGAGGAAGCGAGGGAAGGAGCGAGCGAGCAAGAGAGATGAAGCGAGGGGGGAGCAAGCGAGAGAGAGAGAGAGAGAGAGAGAGAGAGAGAGAGAGAGAGAGAGAGAGAGAGAGAGAGAGTCTACTGTAATAACACACCTCCGTCTCCTAGCTCACTCGCAGGGGGCAAAGGACTCGACTTCCACGATAGCTACCACCCTTCGATCTTCACGGCCGCTTGCCTTGAATGCGAAAAAGAACACGTTTTAGTACAGACTTCTTGTCTGTTTTACAGTTCAGCGAAGCGTACTTAAAAACCTACGTCAGCTGGCCCGAAATGTACCGGAGGGGAGGTGATAAAGAAGGCACAGCTGCCGATAAAAGCGAACTTTAGATGTCTTTACAGACTACTTCCTCCACTTTCATGATGACCTGCCTTCAAGCCATGAGATTCTTCCACGTCTCTCTACTTCCATTTCGTCTGTTCGTCTACCTCATCTCCAGTTCCTTCTTCCCCTTCATCCTTCTTTCTTTGGTTCCCTCTTCACCGTTCACTCTTTCCTCGATAAATAATACCGTTCCTCTCTACTGTCTTGTCACTCGCATCACACAATTATCTATTCTACGCTCATCTGGGATTATTTCTTCTTTTTTTCAACCACAGTATCAAGTTTTCTTTTCAACGCTTTCTGTAGTCGTTACATGGCTGTTTCTAATTTCACCTCGGAGTATAGTGACTTGGTGAAAAATGATTTTTCGCAGAATCTTTCTTAGATAGACATAGATTACACACACACACACACATATATATATATACATATATATATATATATATATATATATATATATATATATATATATATATATATATATATATAGAGAGAGAGAGAGAGAGAGAGAGAGAGAGAGAGAGAGAGAAACACAAGTTACTTTTATAAACACACAAGTCCACAGGACAGGGACAACCCACCGTCACCTCTACAGTCTACCTCAACAGCCTGACCCACCCACCGAGCACCGAGCCCTCACTCGCCCTCGTACCGTCACACTAGTACTGTGGGAGTGGTGGGTTTCCGCTGCATGATATACGCCATTAGTGGGCAATCTCCGTGGTAACGCGAGAGGATGATATATGGCACGAGACACACGTACTCGGTTTGGGGTCGTATTTGATGACAAGGGAGGGACAGCACTGTCCACTATACACCAATATCACGGAAATATTCGAGATAAAAGTATAAGACATCTTGAGTGAAGTGGGAAATGCCACCATACACTGCAGCTGGGTGGTTGGTTTGGGCTTTGGACTCGTCAACTACCAGGGTCATTAAGATAGTGTCAACCTAATACATCCTCAATTCGAAAAAAAAAAAAAATATACTTTAAGTGTTGAGGGTAATTCTCACACCACATACACTATATGCACGTTCGGCCATATACATACTCCACAAATTTTTCAACCTTTGTGGGTATAATAAAAGTTGAGTTAAACTTTGAGAGATGAGGAGTAACTTTACAGTTAAGGAGACATAGGAAGGAAAATTGAATAATACAGAGACACTGTAGCCATCTCCTCTACCATAAGAAAGTGTTTGCAAAAACACTGAGATGCGTAGTCCCAATGGAACATGAAATCAAAGTGAAACGAATATAAAGCTAAAAACAGTCACATGATTAGAAAACACACACACACACACACACACACACACACACACACACACATTCTCTTAAACTAAAGTCATCTTGAGAAGAGAAAATATCTTAAATAAGTCAGACATTCTCAAGCAAAAACATTTAACACAGGATTCTCGTCGCAAGATAAGAGTACAGAGAGATACGAGAGACTTATTCGATTACGAGACAACTTTAGAGACACTTTGTCAACAGTGGAGAGGCAGATGAAGCGAGACACACAGTAACACAAGCGAGGCAAGATGGATGAATCACGAGATACTTATCAAATTGACCGTGTCAGGCGAGAGATTTTAAGTTAACCACCAATTTAGAAAACGGGACAAAGTTACATGAAATATATGGTATCATATACGTATCCCTGGGGATAGGGGTGAAGGAATAGTTCCCATGTATTCCCTGCGTGTCGTAGAAGGCGACTAAAAGTGGAGGGAGCCGGGGGCTGGAAATCCTCTCCTCTCGTTTTTTTTCAATTTTCCAAAAGAAGGAACAGAGAAGGGGACCAGGTGAGGATATTCCCTCAAGAGGCCCAGTCCTCTGTTCTTAACGCTACCTTGCTAACGCGGGAAATGGCGAATAGTTTGAAAGAAAGTTTGAAAAAATACGTATAAGACATGATCATATGACGAGAGAAAGTTAAAGAGACAGCACCATCCTTAAAGAGACAGAGAGAGTACTGGCCCCAAAGTGGGAACCCTGCGAGAGACAACTTGAAGAGCCCGGTAGTGCCTCCCGAGACACACGCGAGACAATGAGAGACAGACAAACTTCGAGGGGGCCCCACGTGAGACGGACGAGCGCAAAGGCATGACTAATGCATGACGGTGTAGCAAACAAGAAGACCCCTGGTTGGCCACCCTTGGCAACATAACGTAACTGAATGATCAACCACAGATGCTTCGTGTGTGTGTGTGTGTGTGTGTGTGTGTGTGTGTGTGTGTCGTTTCGTCTGTCGTATGGGGTCCCCTCTCCGATTTCTGGCGGTGTCACAAAGCCGTGGGGTGGAGTCGCTGGTTGGTTGGTTGAGAGAGAGAGAGAGAGAGAGAGAGAGAGAGAGAGAGAGAGAGAGAGAGAGAGAGAGAGAAGGGGTGGGGTGGTGGGTGTTGGCACGTCAGCTGTCGTTTGGCACAGAATGTCATATGCCGGAGGAGGAGGAAGAGGAGGAGGAGGGAGTGGAGGTGGGAGTGAGGGGTTTGGGAGGGAATTTTGTAGATGGAAAACGACGTCGTATTGAGCGTGGTCGTCGACGTCGTATTCAGTTGTGGTCGTCGTATCTGACACCTGTATAGTGACTGGCGTCATCATCATCATGGTCGTGTGTGTGTGTACCTACGTTTTCTGGTCTTTGTTTTCGCCGTTATTCTGTACATTCTCGGCATTTCCCCTTCCTCCCGTCCTTCACTTTATTTGTCTCATTTCTATTCTTTCAAGTGAGTTCACCCGGTCTGTCTTTGTCCGGCTGTATTTGTTCTTTTTTCTTGTCCCCCTCCGTTCTCTTCCTATTGTCCTTTTTTTGTTGTTTTATTTGACCGCCTGCGTTTGTATCATCTTTCTCCAACGTCTCTCCTTCCTTGCTGTCTTTGCCTCAATCTTACTCAGTTCTGTGTTTTTTTTTCTGTTCCAAGGTTTCTTTCAACTGTTCTTGTTCCGTTATGCAGGCTTTTCATTTGTTACAAGTTATATTTTCCTTGCTATTCCTTGTTTTTATCATCATCTATCTCGCTACGTCTTGTTCCCTTCACTATTTTTCTTTTTCTATTCGGTTGTCTTTGTTCGTTTTCTTTGTTCCTACCGTCTCCCATCCTTGCATCCGTCTTCACAGTATTTGTTCACACCTGTCAAAGTGCCCCATTATTTTTATCGAGTGGTTCTGTTCCCTCGTCCCACTGTTAAGTGTCCCACTATTCTAATCTAGTGGTTCTGTTCCCTCGTCCCAGTGTACATCTTCCGCGTCATCTTCGTTCCCACTGTACACCTCGTCCCAGTCTCCATTCTCCTTAAGTTTTTATGAAGCGGCCTCTGTCCCCCCACCTCCCCTCTCCCGTCTGTTCCACATATACCCCTCCTCCAACACTCTCTCTCTCTCTCTCTCTCTCTCTCTCTCTCTCTCTCTCTCTCTCTCTCTCTCTCTCTCGTCTGTTCCTATTTCTTTCTCCTCTTCCTGTTCCCTCATCTGGTCTGTCTTCTTTCTCTCTTCGTCTGTCTCCCTCCCCCCCCCTTTTTTTTGTCTACGTTCTGTTCTTGTAACCCTCTTTCTGTCTGTTCCGTTGTATTCATACCACAGCCATGTCTTTGTCTCCATGTTTGTCTTGCTATTTTTGTCATGGTGTCTTTGTCCTTGTCTTTGTCTCCATTTCTATTCCGTTTCCTGTATTCTTGAGTCTTTGTTCCTGTACTCATCCTGTGTTTGTCTGTTCCATTGTCTTCATTCTAGTGCCTTTGTTCCTGTCTTTGTCTCTATGTCTGTTCCATTCTCTGTATTCTAAGTGTCTTTGTTACTGTATTTATCTCTAAGCGTCTTCCGTTGTATTCATTCTTGTGTCTTTGTTCCTGTCTTTGTCTGTTCCATTCTCTTCATTCTCGTGTCTTTGTTCCTGTCTTTATTTCTGTTCCTCTGTTTCTAAGCTGCTCCATTCTCTTTATTCTCGTGTCTTTGTTCCTGTCTTTCTCTATTTCTGTTCCTCTGTTTCTAAGCTGCTCCATTCTCTTTATTCTCGGGTCTTTGTTCCTGTCTATTTCTGTTCCTCTGTCTCTAAGTAGTTCCATTCTTTTCATTCTCGTGTCTTTGTTCCTGTCTATTTCTGTTTCTAAGCAGTTCCATTCTCTTTATTCTCGTGTCTTTGTTCCTGTCTTCATTCTCTTTATTCTCGTGTCTTTGTTCCTGTCTATTTCTGTTCCTTTGTCTTTGTGTCTTTCTCTCCAACTCCGTCTCGCTTGTCTTTATCTAGCCGTCATTACGCCTCTGTCTTCTCCATGTCTGTCGTCTTTAACTAGCTGCGTCAGCTTCCTCCACCACTGCTTCGCCTTCCTCTTCCAACACTGCTTGTGTCTTCCTCCTCCACTGTTTTGTCTTCCTGCACTATTGCTTTGTCTTCCTCCAACACTGCTTTGTCTTTCTCCTCCACTGTTTTGTCTTCCTCCGCCACTGTTTTGTCTTCCTTTACCACTGCTTTGTCTTTCTCCTCCACTGCTCTTTCTTCCTCCACCACTGTTTTGTCTTCCTCCACCACTGCTTTGTCGTCGTCTAACAATGCTCTGTCTTCCTCTTCCACCACTGCTTTGACGTCCTCCAACACTGATTTGTCTTCTACCCACTTGCATTTCTCACTCGTCCTCATGGATTAAGTCTCCCTTCTACTTCGTTGCTATGGCTCGTGTTTTATTCTATCATTACCCATTTTTCGTGCCTCGTCCCCATTTTCCTTCTTTTGGCTATATCTCGGTTATCTTCCCTTCCATTTTGGTCCAACCGTCTTAGAATTCGTTTGACTTTGGCCTTTTCTCTATCTGTCTTTCACCACCCCGCACCCTCCACCTCCATCATCCATCCCCTCCATGGCTTTCAACTTTAGTCCTCCTTTGTCCTGCTCTTTCTCCTTCCATCTTAAGGCGTTCGTTCTGTCTTCCATCTTTAGCGTTATTTTTGTCTTCCTCTTGTTTACTCTCGGTGTCCTGCCGTTCTAGTCACGTTGTCATTAACGTATATATTCCTCGTTATATCTGTCCTCAAGTTCATCTTCCACAATCTAAAAATCTCTATCAATACTTTCTTTGTCCCGTGGTTCATTCTCGCTTCTCATTCCCTCCCTCTCTATCACTCTTTGAACCATCATTCATCCAACCTATTTCTGTCATTTTCCCTCCAGTTGTGCTCAGAAATATCATTAGCTCGAGAGAGAGAGAGAGAGAGAGAGAGAGAGAGAGAGAGAGAGAGAGAGAGAGAGAGAGAGAGAGAGAGAGAGAAACAACACGGTAGTAAAAAGAAATATAATTGCCAACTTATGTGACTTTTACTGCTATCTTATTTCATCATGGAGCTGCCAAGCGCCCCTCCTTCCCACCCCAAAGATCGCGCGCTCATCTTCAGATTATACGATAGACGCATATTTATTCATTCAGGCTTAAACCCTAAGACTGTGTATGCCAGTGGTGTCTCTCGCTTCCTGAAAGGGTGGTTGGGTGCGCGAGCAAGAGGGACCGAGGCGTAGATGAGGGTGGAAAAGCCACACTTTCCTGCAAAGGAAACAGTAGAATTACCATCATTCTTGTCTGGAATGGTGCCATACCGTGTTCCTGGGCATACTAATGGAAATGCCTGATCCCAAGATGAGTCAAGTTCCCGTCCTTCATCACAGGTTACCGGGGCAACACTACCACGACTCTAGCAGTCGTCTCAACCATACGTCTTGGATCAACAAGATTTTTGGTTCTATCATTTTTTTTTCATACGTTCAGAATAAGAAAATATCAAAGGCGTCTCGTCCAAAAAACAAACAAACAAACAAACGGTAAGGTGAAACGTTTTCTTCAACCCCAAGCTACGTTGATGTGAGAGACTGAAACCCGTAATTTTCCTCAGACTCGAAATTACATTACTCTTTTTCTTCTTTTCTTCAAGGATATTCATATGCAAATTTTATTTTCTGTTGCTTCATCAATGACAAACAAATATGGATAATTCATTCGTAAAATAATCAACTCGTGAATTTCGTGACACATTTCTTGCATCTTGGCTATTAAATATTTCATATATATATATATCCCTGGGGATAGGGGATTAAGAATACTTCCCACGTATTCCCTGCGTGTCGTAGAAGGCGACTAAAAGGGAGGGAGCGGGGGGCTGGAAATCCTCCCCTCTCTTTTTTTTTTCTTTTTTTTTTTTTCCAAAAGAAGGAACAGAGGGGGCCAGTTGAGGATATTCCAAAAAAGGCCCAGTCCTCTGTTCTTAGCGCTACCTCGCTAACGCGGGAAATGGCGAATAGTTTAAAAGAAAAAGATATATATATATATATATATATATACGAATAAAGTGCATATGAACGCGCACCTTCATAGAACATACAAACCTCCAACAGCCAGGATCGAACCCGGGACCCCTGTGCAAGAGGCAGGCATGCTAACCGCTAGGCTATGGGCCTGGACGCCATTTGGTGCTAGCTTCGTCTCTTCGATGTATATCAACTGACTTATATTTCTCTCTTGTGTCTCCCCTGATGATGTGATTATTACACGAAAGTGCACTTGGGAACTTATCGTGTTTCATTTTCCCCGTGGACTCATGATATATACATATATATATATATATATATATATATATATATATATATATATATATATATATATATACAATTACATTGATATGTATCCTGTAAAAAAAAAAACGAAATATAAGCTTGTATAATCTCCGACTCATGACCTTTCGCGTCAGTCTGCCAACACCCCACCTCACTGTATACCACGACCCAATAGCCTCACAGTTCACATCACCGTAGCATTAACGAATACTATCCTTCTTTCTATTGTGATCGTTTTTCTCTACGACACCCGAGAGGAATTTCTTCCGGGCACTTCTTACAACCCAAGACGAGACCGCTTGGTCGAGCAGGACACTAAATTACCATTGCATTATGGTCTGATAACCCCGATCTGCACTACCCATTCTCGGTCCTCCTTTCTGACCATCTCTGTCATCGCTTCATTCCTTTATCAAACACTCGAGTCCTGGCGAAGAATATCTTACGCAACCCGTCACCAAAGGCATTCCATCATCAGGAAAAATCCAATAATCCTATGTACCCAACTAAATACCCATTTAAGATGGCACCGGTCGTAAAATTCGTCCCTGTCGAATTCTCGAAGCGCCCCATCGCTCTCGCACGACCTCTGGTGTCCCGAGATGAACGGCAGGGCCTCTTCTACAAATCGTGCACATTCACAAACGCCGCCCGCGGCTCTCTCTCTCTCTCTCTCTCTACTCTCTCTCTCTCTCTCTCTCTCTCTCTAATCTCTCTCTCTCTACTCTATCTCTAATCTCTCTCTCTCTCTAATCTCTCTCTCTCTCTCTAATCTCTCTCTCTCTCTCTACTCTCTAACCTCAATCTCTCTCTCTCTCTCTCTCTCTCTCTCTCTCCACCATTAACGCGATCCTTTCACACGTTCCGCAACAAAGCATCGGTCCAGGGTGGGTTACGTCCCCAGGGCAATACTCCGCCAGGCTAAACCCACCCCCTCCACTCCCACTGTTTCCCCTGGAGTCTGAGAAAGTAAACTTCTTTCGCATTGCCGACGAGAGAGAGAGAGAGAGAGAGAGAGAGAGAGAGAGAGAGAGAGAGAGAGAGAGAGAGAGAGAGAGTAGAGAGAGAGAGAGAGATTCCAGCTTTATCCTTAGAAAAGTTTAGAGACAAAGTGACAGAAAAAGAGAAATGTGTGTGTGTGTGTGTGTGTGTGTGTGTGTGTGTGTGACGCGTGCATATACAAGTGAAAACAAGTGTAGATGTTCGTTACGTATGAATTTGTGTGTGCTTGTGTGAACGTGTGTCTTGTTTTTGTTTGTGTATTTTTATTTTGTCTTGTGTGTGTGTGTGTGTGCGCGCGCGCACGCGTGCGTACACTCATGCATAATGCTATGGGAACAGCGAAGCCTTCGCACGCCCCTTGAGGCTCCAGCTTCAACACTGCTGTCGAGGTATCCTTTCCACGTGATGCGCAGCAACTAGCACCAGAACGGCGCAACAACCGCACCAGTTGTGCTCCCTATTGGGAATGGAAAACCGAGACTCGTGCGCGTGGGTGCTCTGGGTCACATGGAGGTAGGTGTGTGACCACATGACAACAGGAGCATACACACAGTTGTGTGGGAGTGTAGGGGGGGATCAACTGATGAAAGTTGAAAGGGTCTGTAAAGGCGACGTACGGAAGGGAGAGGCGCCCCCTCCCTGGACCAAATACTAAAGCCCTCAGGGATTAGGCTCGTGTACGAGAGGACAGACCATGATGCATCGAGACAGATATGGTCTATATCATGAGGTGAATGAGGAGGTTTTAGTAGGGTGTTCATCTCAGGGCGCAGGTACCGACAGCCCATCGTTCGCAAGAGATGGACATGATATTCAGACAACCTAATTTCATGTTGCTCTATCAAGGGGTCCATACAAGACAGCGTGACCAAGTTACAGGGGTGAACATGCACCAGTAAGCTCTCCCTCAAGCACTCGAAGAGGCATTCACTAAGAAGGGACAAACATTAGATGCCGTTCCTCAGGAACGTTCATTACACTCATTTCCATTCCCTATGACCTATGACCACTTGTCCATTCTTCGTGATCCCGTGGTCGTTCATGCACGAGCATCCATTCGTTATGGTCTTTCATGCGTGCATGGCCATTTCCTTCGTCCGTTCACAAACTGGAATACACTTTCCACTGTTGTTCATGGACCAGACACAACTCCCTATGGTTGCTCGTACACGAATGACCACGCCCCCATCATGGATCGTACACGAACGACCACGCCCCATCATGGATCGTACACGAACGACCACGCCCCATCATGGATCGTACACGAACGGCCACGCCCCATCATGGATCGTACACAAACGGCCACGCCCCATCATGGATCGTACACAAACGGCCACGATCCATCATGGATCGTGCACGAGCGACAACGCCCCATCATGGATCGTACACGAACGACCATTCCCCACGGCCGTTTATACACGAACGTCCACTCCCTCCTTAGGGTGACCAACTCGTATGCCAAAAGACATTCTTAGCCCTTCCCATAAGGACGCCCACACATCAAAGCTGTTCGCACACCAACACCAGCTTTCAAAGATGAACATTCACACTCGATGAAGGAGTGATCACCCAACAGCCAATCACTAGGGGCCCTACGCAAACCAATAGCTATACACCAAGAGCGATAACTAAATCATCATGGATCGTGCACGAGCGACAACGCCCCATCATGGATCGTACACGAACGACCATTCCCCACGGCCGTTTATACACGAACGTCCACTCCCTCCTTAGGGTGACCAACTCGTATGCCAAAAGACATTCTTAGCCCTTCCCATAAGGACGCCCACACATCAAAGCTGTTCGCACACCAACACCAGCTTTCAAAGATGAACATTCACACTCGATGAAGGAGTGATCACCCAACAGCCAATCACTAGGGGCCCTACGCAAACCAATAGCTATACACCAAGAGCGATAACTAAATCATCATGGGATTGGCCACACAATTCCCGTCATATATTCATGCGTGCATATATAATCAAGCGACCAAACGCATGCAAATAGCCAAAAACTCATAATTCACGTCTGATTCTCACAAAACCTTGATCCATCAAATACCAAAATGGAAAAATAAAAAAGAATAGATCCATTGCAATGAGTACCACTCCACAGACACAAGAGCAACCACATATATGCAACAGATCAACTACTGACGCGGTTGCCTCTACCACGATAACATAAAAACCCATCCCAAGACCTCTCACTAGCTAACCTCGCCACGATACACTGGGCTGCGCTATCAAGCGAGTCTCCAAAATACACCAGATTCATGCTCAGTCCTGGAGACTTGTGATCCCGAAGTCATCAGCCCTCCTCTGTCCGCACCTCATTCATATAGGGACCTTTACAAGCTCCGTACAATCAACCGCATCATCAACGTACACACTGAAGCCACTAAGGTCTGCCTGATCTCGGATTCAACCTCACAGCAGGAGGAGACGCAGCGACCTCACCCCTTAGCAGAACCTGGGGACTGTGTTCATGTTCCCAAAGGCACCCACCTGGTAGCATTTATAGCGGGAGTACAAAAAGCCTGGCGAACAATCTTGGCGAGGAACCCACCCACTGATTCCCAAGAGCTTCCAAGTGCGTCTTACCGCGGCGCAGACTTGAAGGCCTTCTTCTTTGAGGACTTGCATAAAATGGATGCAATCTCTCTCTCTCTCTCTCTCTCTCTCTCTCTCTCTCTCTCTCTCTCTCTCTCTCTCTCTCTCTCTCTTTCCCGACACGATCGTTTACTAGGAGAATCTTGAGACGCGATAACTCAAATCGAGACGCCTTGGGCGTGCGAGTCCACGCCGCTTTGCTTGCTCAGCATACGAAACGCAAGCCTGATGTACGTAAGACCTGGTGTTGGGGATGTTAGTAGTTCCCTCCTCCCACACACACACACACACACGAGGGAATAACCATGTCTCTCTCCAGTCCCAAGGGTCGGTCGCTGGTTTGGTACGAACCACCCGAAACTTTAAACTGTTCCTAGTTCACACCATCACAACACACAAGCCTTTCAGAACCCACCGAGCTAATGTTACAGACCCCGGCCTCGGCCCCCCCTAACCCCCCCCCCCCCTACCTGTGCCTCCGTGATCACCTCCCTGGTCATAATGAGCCTCATTAACAAGCTCTTGCCACTAACAAGGGTCGAACAGTCGGTTATCTTGAAATCATGGCTCCTCGAATGGCGTTCGTCCATTAACAGTTTGCTTAAATATCCATCCATTAAGGTCATCATGATGCTGGTCGTCGCTCAGGATCAAACGTAAGACTATCTATCTATCTATTTACCTATCACTATCTACCGCACGTGTTGTCAGGTGTCAAGTATGGGATGAAGAGATCGTGCGTTTATGGACTATATTAATCCAGCTGCCTTCGTATGGCCCAATGAGAAGGGAAATATACCTGTCTACCCCAAATGAGTGGAACTCGACAGCCACTGCAGTGCTGGCTTACTTCGTAGCAGTCAGAAAGCCTCCCCATACTTAGGCAGGTAACATCTACTCCCGAGAGAGACAATAGATTGTGTGTGTGTGTGTGTGTGTGTGTGTGTGTGTGCGCGTGTGTGTGTGTGTAACCCTGATTATAGTTTTGGTAGAACACTCCTGGTCAGGGGGAAGGCAGGTGGGAGCTGTTGGATATTGATCAAGTCATCTGGACACCACCAATTCAACCTTTTCCTCCCTTTCATTCCCTAACCTTTTACTGGGAGAAGGGAAAGGGAACGGAGGGAGGAGGCAGACGGTGAAGAGGGAAAGAAGAAAGGGAAGGCCTTAGAAAAAAAAAAAAATACAGGTGCGCAAATCTAACCATATTCCAATCCATTATGATCTCCATACACCAACTACCTAACAGCAGGGAAGACGCATTGTGAACAAGGCTCAAACGATCCGTCTCCGATTCCAGACCTAATGGCAAATATTGACAATTTGCAACACTATAAACAGGTACGAGGTATGACAACTTTCACACTCGCTAGAAACCCCCCCCCAGCAATGCAATAAGAAAACGGTGTAATGGAACCTGGAAAATTTCTGTTGGTTTCAGGTATCTGTAAGTAATGACTGAAAAACGTTGAAACTCGTAACACAAGACGTGTGTACATTACGAAAGATTCCCTTCAGTGTAGTTCTAAAATTCAACCAAAGAAAAAAAAATTATATAGGTACACTGATATATACACTGTTTACCACTGACTTTGCATTAAAGCACAAAGCCAAGGTGACTATTTCCTACTGACATACAACAGAGAGAGAGAGAGAGAGAGAGAGAGAGAGAGAGAGAGAGAGAGAGAGAGAGAGAGAGAGAGAGAGAGAGAGGGTGAGGGGGAGGAGGTGTGCTTGAAGATGATCTGTGGCATTAAGGATTGGTTAGCCTTCACCACAGAAGCACCCATGGGGGGTCGCACAAGCTGGGGACGCGACCGTGTAATCCTCCACTGGCATCACAGCGAAACCTACAGCGGATGGCAATGCTCCCTGTGTTGCAACATGATAATACACGTAAGTGGGCCAATAACTCGAATATAAAAAAAAAGATGGGGTCCAAAAAAATAAAAGACTGAAAATCAAGCCTACCCGATGCTCCAACACGATCAGGCTAAAAGAATTTAAGAGTTCAATCGTTTACAAAAAGGTATTTCCATCACAGGCGTTCAATAAAGGGAGTAGATTTTTTTTCTCCTCTCCACGTTCTGAAATGAAGACTTTAGCCTGATGAACTCTGGTAGCCAGTGAACAGTCAGACACACACACAAAAAAGAAAGTGTTATCCAGGTTTTAAAGTGTGTTTTTGTTTTTTTTCCAACGCTGGTGAACAGATACTAACGCATCCAGCCCTCATACCAGAGAGAGAGAGAGAGAGAGAGAGAGAGAGAGAGAGTAGAAGAGGATTGAAGAGAAAAGAGATGAGACGAGAGAAAAAATGAAGTAGAGAGAGAGAGAGAGAGAGAGAGAGAGAGAGAGAGAGAGAGAGAGAGTAGAAGAGGATTGAAGAGAAAAGAGATGAGACGAGAGAAAAAATGAAGTGGAGAGAGAGAGAGAGAGAGAGAGAGAGAGAGAGAGAGAGAGAGAGAGTAGAAGAGGATTGAAGAGAAAAGAGATGAGACGAGAGAAAAAATGAAGTGGAGAGAGAGAGAGAGAGAGAGAGAGAGAGAGAGAGAGAGAGAGAGAGAGAGAGAGAGAGAGAGAGAGAGATATTCCTGTAAATGATTTACGTATGGGGTGAGACTCGACACGAAAAGACTTACGAGTGGTTTGTCTAGAACATTAACATGCTTACAAAAACCATTAGAAAAAAATATATATATAATTTTATGCACTTCTATACTATCATGATGTATATCATGAAATCTATGGTTCTTGAGCAACCATTCCCCCTTCCTTCCAAGAGATTCAATTAAACCACAAGATAATTCTATGACAGCACGTGTAAAGAGAAGCTAAATACATACCTATGATCAAAGAAGGTATAATTCGCTTTCGCAATATCAATATCCAAGTTAGAGTTTCACAGTTTTAACAAATACATCTAAACAGTAATTTTTGCGGGATATACGCCCACGTCTATTGCTCAAGTATGCACACACACACACACACACACACACACACACACACACACACACACACACACAGTTTCTAATCTCGTCGAAAACATCGTATCAAGGTCACACGGCAAATGGCTAGGCAATGTCTTCCTCTTGCATCACTCGAAATGATTTCGAGGAAGGACTTATTTACTCGCTCAGGAGTACTATGTTAACGACGAGGCTTTGCCCCCCAAAAAGAGAGAGAGAGAGAGAGAGAGAGAGAGAGAGAGAGAGAGAGAGAGAGAGAGAGAGAGAGAGAGAGGCAGGGCTAGCGCGTAGCTCTCACTGCAGGAAAATCTAGAGCTACGATACGAGTTACGTACTGTCACAAGTGTTGTATGCCATTAGGAAATAGATACGAGTTACGTATTGTCACAGGTGTTGTATGCCTGTGGGAAATAGATACAAGTTACGTACTGTCACAAGTGTTGTATGCCATTAGGAAATAGATACGAGTTACGTAATATCACAGGTGTTGTATGCCTGTGGGAAATAGATACGAGTTACGTACTGTCACAAGTGTTGTATGCCAGTGGGAAATAGATACGAGTTACGTACTGTCACAGGTGTTGTATGCCAGTAGGAAATAGATACGAGTTACGTATTGTCACAAGTGTTGTATGCCAGTAG